>NC_059374.1:11715596-12057244 GCF_019703515.2 Myxocyprinus asiaticus
CATTAGTTACATTCTGCCATATTCAAAACTGTTGGCATGTCGGTGTGAATGAGAAATAACCATAAAACACAATATTATTGTTCAGACAAAATAACTATTAAAATTAACCCATATGCTAAAATATTAAGCTATTAAGAATTGTCCTACCTGTTACCCGAATGTGGCCTTGCACTCAGGGGTGTTGTTAATAAATGTCTTCATGCGATTTTCAATATGCAAATTATTTCAATTAAATTTACATCCAGCGACTGTACAGGGATTAAAAAGTGAGGAATATAACATCACAAGCAATTCACGTTAAACACAAACAAACACCAGAAGATGAAGTTAGGGAGACAGTCCGTTGCTCAGCTGAGGTTTTAGTGCCATCCACAGGGCAACGAAACATGAGAACAATAAAGCTCTAACCTGTACTATATTATTTTATTATTATTATAATTTCAAAGGATGAGCTTACACATGAGTAAAACACAATATTCTTCTGAAGAAAAAAACTTAAGATTGAGGATTGATTCATTTGTTTTTATTCATATAAACTGTAATATTACACTACAAAATGTATTATTAAACAACAGTAATGATACATACCCTTCCCGCACCTTTGCAACCGGATCATTGTCAACAAAACTAATACAATTATGTTAAAAACATGTTTCCAGTATGATTAATGTGTAATACTTTTCTGCTATTTTGCAGAATACACTAGAAACATTAATTTCATCCCCTCACTTAAACCCATGGCACACATATGCTCACATCCACTGCTCACTCATCAGTTCTTTTGGACATGCCTGAATCATTCAGTTTATTTTTTTTCCAGAGACTTAAAACCAATACTTTTTAAAAGCAGTAACTTTAGCTTCAAATCTGCTTATTTAGAATACAAGTAAGCTGTTTCTGAAAATATCACGCCTAAAATCTAGTTAAAGACAATTAAATGTGTCTAGTGTTTGACAGTTAAGTTTACAAACCATTCATTGCTTTCCTAATTTTTAAAATTATTTAAATGAAAGCATTATTAGTCACATGCAAACTTTTTGCTGTAAAAAGGGATACAGAGCAATGTATTTTCTCTTAGACCCTGTTTCTAGCTGGTTTTAAAATCCATTTCAGGAGAACCAATCACATTTTTCAGCCCTAAATACAAGGTCTAAATGAGATCTAAAACATTTTATGATCAGATCGCAAAAACCACATACGAATGTGGTACAAAACGCATGTGACCACATCACATTTGAGGTGTAAATGTTAATCCGTCCTGTATGTGTCCCAGCAGCAGTGAATCACCACCCCTCACCTGTCAAATAACTGTCCAATTGGAAATTTTTAAAAAGTGGATACATACACAATCAAGAGAGCTTCACATATCTTCTTTAGCGTGTTTGATATCAACACAGATGAGAGCACAAATAACCAAAGCTCCTTTAATACAGATAATACAAAAAATTATGGATAATTATGCTTGACATGTTGCGTTTATGCTTAGATAAAATATCTGCCTCATCTGGGAGAAACAGTGGGCTGTTTTTTCATGTTTTCTTTATCTTTTCTTACTTTGGTTTGCTTTATTATCATGCAGTAACACACTGACAGTGTGATTGATGTATGTTGTCATGAAACAGAGACCCTCCCCTCCAAATCCGAACACAAGTGGTCACAGGTAAAGCATTTATGTGACCAGGTGTAAACAGTGATGTGTCTCACCTGACCACATGTGATCAGATCACTTGAGACACATCGTAATACCAGGTGGAAACAGGGTCTCAGTTAGGCTTATTATTCATGTCCTAAAGGCTCTCCCTTGTTGCCAAGGGAGAATGGGTGTAACCTCAGAAGTCGAAAGGTCATGAACTGTACATTCCCCTACAAACACATAGCTGTACATTGCACAGAATTAAAGGTACCTTTATCCCCACCTTTCCTTACACCCATCACCTCAAAGGTCACAAAAAACAACCAAGGCAGGCAGGCAGAAAGAGAAGTGACTTTTAATAGCAAGGATGACCTCCAGAAAAAGAAGCAATATTTGGTTTCACTATGGGGAGGCTGGACCAAAGAAAGCAAAATGCAAACTTTGCAACAATATCTTGTCAGGCCAAGGAGGAACAACATCAAATGACAGATGACATCTGCAAACATCCAACTGCATTGCTTACGAAAGTGAGACAAGACCATGGAATCTACATCAGCCTCAGGTAGTAGTGCCCTTATGATTGCATCCTTCTCTGATACTGGCTGTACTGCATCTACATCTGGAACAGGCACCAGTGTGCAAAGGACAAGACAAAGTCAAATTACAAGCTTTGTGAGACCACCAATTGGTCCCCATGATTCCAAATGATTGGACTGGATTTGCAACCTTTTTCAACTGTGGATGACAAGGGATTTAGAAGTTTCTTGAGGGCCTTTGAACCATCATACATTTTACCTAACAGAAAGACCATACTGACAACTCTGTTGCCACAGCTCTACAACAAAATTAGAGAAGAGTTGATGGTGAAAGTGAGCAATGCCTCTGCTGTGTGTTTGACCACTGATTGATGGACATCACAGACAACTACCAGTTTTATGGCAGTCACTTGTTATTTTATTGATAATTTTTTTAAACTTTCATCATCTCTTCTGGACGGCTTCTCATTTACAGACAGACATACAGCTGACAACTTAGCAGCTGAACATAAAAAGATTTGTGAAGAATGGGGAATCACAAACAAAGTTGTGCCAGCAACATACTGTAAAAGCAGCTATTTGGAAGTCTGGATGGAAGCACTTGGCCTGCTTTGCCCACACTTATAACCTAATTGTGATGGAAAGTTTAAAACACATTCACAAGACAGTGGCAAAGGTGATGAACGTGGTTAAATATGTCAACAGAAGCACTGTTGCAACAGAATCATAAGCATCACAACTTAAAGCATCACAGAAACAAATGGGCCTTGAAGAGCTGAGGCTCAAGCAAGATGTAATAACAAGATGTAATTCCACTTATTACATGCTGAAAATATTTTGGCAGCAGAAATAAGCAACCATTGCTACATCTGCCTTAGTCAACCCCAGCCTTCCAACCATGACACTTGATGAATGGGACATACTAAAATATTTATGTGAGATTCTAAAGCCCTTTGAAAAGATTACAGCTGAAATTAGTGCAGACAGGTATGTATAATTTAATATAACATCAACCTCATCCAAGGTCATTTTGATGGCCAGGGGACAGCAAAACGTTGTCCAGCAATTGCTGGATGACCCTAGGTTTAACCAAAAGGCCTTTCATGTTGCAGCAGCTGCAGATGAAGCAGCCAAAAGTGTAACTGCAGCTGCTGCAAGGGTTGGGTCCAGTACACAAGATCAACCACAAGCTGAGTGCAAACTCCCCATCCACTTCTCCATCTGAACAACAAGCTTAATTCTGGGAGGATTGTGATGAGAGAGTGGCTGATGCTGTCAGCATCTGCAACCCTACATCCACTGCAGTGGAAGCAATGAGATCTTGCAAAGTCCCTGATTCTAAGGACTGAAGACTCACTGGCTTGGTGGAAAGCTAGGCAGACAGTTTATTGTTGCTGTCTGATGAAAAACACATATCTCCAAAAAACTAATTTTTAAAGAGCATGGAAAAACTCTTTTTCTCATAAACAGTCTTACAAAATACTTATTAAACAGACAGCCTGATTAAACATATTTTCATTGAGCATTTCGATGCACAATTCAAACAGCACGAAGAGGTCATTTGGCACATTCCGTCTATGGTAAAAAGTGGAGATAAGTATTTTTCATCTGACAGCGACAATATGAAAAGTTAACAGCAGTTATGAAAAGGAGACTTTGCATAGTAGCTACATCTCTGCCTTTAGAGAGAGTGTTTTCAAAAACAGACCAGATTACTTCAGAAAGAAGAAACAGACTGAGTCTTAACAAAGATAGACAGATAGTTTTTCTGAGCACAAACCTCCCCTCATAAGACAATGCACCAAAGACAGGCGCAAATAACCAAGTTTTAAATAGTTACTTACTGTGTGTGTCTTTAATTCTCTTTTTACTGCTAAAGTTAGACTTCTGTTTAAAACTGTTTTTGCACTTTCTTTTGAGCATGCAAGGTAACATTTGTTTAAAAAGATGTGAATTTTTATTTACAGATAGTCCTACTGTCACGGTTCATACTACTCAGCTCATACTGTTGTTTGTTTTTCTCTCTCCCTTGTGTTTCACAGGTGAAGCTGGCATGCGTCATCAGCGTTTCCGTGGGAACGCTGATAGTTCTTGGGGAGGCGCTGATCACGGCAATGATTTACTCGCCCGTTCCACCTGCTTCACTCTAATTGCACTACCAACTTATTCTTTGTGTTTCCCCTCTTTCTTTGCCAGTTTATTGTTTGCTGTCAAGTGTTAACCATGCTCTCTTGTTTAGCTGGAGATTGCTCGTGTGTCTGTTGGTTGCCTGTCTCTAGAGGTGTGGTTACCTTCCTGTTCGCCGTTACCTTTGCCTGTATTGTCGTCCAGTTGCCTTGGAGGAGGATTCCTCAGTCTCTACCCACGTGTCAGGGGAGAAAATCACCTTGGCTTTGTTTCGCACCACTCCAGCTTCAACGGAATCTCTTCGGATTGCTCTTGACTTCCACAATGCACACACTCTCCATACTAACACACTCATTCATTAGCCTGCTGAGTGGCTATAGCTTTTGACTGTGCTCATCACTGCAGCCGGTGTCGGGTACACCTGTATTTGTTTACGAACTTTGTATTAATAAACTCATTGACTGTTTCCCTCTGCGCTTGGTCCCTTTGTCTTCCCTCACCCCCTGACACCTACATTAGAAACTTTTGTCTAAAGACAGTAAAATACTATATGTAACTGCACTTTTTTTTCATTAACAATTTTTATTGATTCCAAACTCACATTAACACAAACAACACATGGAAACACGTTATCAACCTTTATCAACATATGAAACCCCCACCCCCCGGTCACCCAATATACATCCCAGTGGTCAGACACTTAACAACACAGACACACATATAAACAGACAGTTCAAAGAAAACACTCGATGATGTGAAAAATCCACCAACAAAAAAGAAAACGAAATCCACACATCAATTAATTATATATACCTAATCTAAACATTCCCTCTCCACTGCTCCTCCCCGGCAACCCTCCAGGAAGGCCAAATAAGTGCCCCACTTCCTGCCATAAGTATCCAAGCTGCCCAGCCTTCTATACGACATCTCCTTGAAAGCCGCCACTTTACCCAACTCTGTGCACCACTTATGAAATGAGGGCGCACCAGCCAACTTCCATCCCCCAAGAATCACCCTCCTGCCGATCATCACACTGATAAGGACCAAGTTTTTCATGTGTTTGTCCCCTACGTTAATACCTGCCCCATCACCCAAAACACAAATTCTGGGGCAGAATAAAATCTGAGTCCTCAAGACCTCACAGACATAACTCTGAACCCTTGACCAAAACACTTGAATCTTAGTACAGAACCAAAAAACGTAGGCAATGTCACCATCCTCCAACTGGCATCGCCAGCAAGTAGGTGTGTCTTTAAGGCCAAGCCTATACAATCTAGAGGGAGTCCAATAAAAAATGATGCAGAATCTTAAATTGAATGAGGCGCACCCTTGCATCCCTAGACATAGCCTTGACATTTTAAAAATCCTACCCCAGTCCTCATCCTCCAGTACTAAATTCAAGTCTCTCTCCCATATTTTCTTAAGAGATGTTAAAACCCCATCCCCTAGACTCTGAATTAGCCAGGAATAGTATGCTGAACCCTTGTGACCCTTTCCAAAAGCAGCAAGCACCATCTCAAGAGTGTCTGCCACTTTAGGGGGCTGCGCACTTCACCCAAAGGTGGTGCAAAGTAGATGGGAATCCTAAACCGCTGTATAATATCTCAACTCTCCATTTTCATTCAGGTCACCCAGCATAGTAACGCCCTTCTCAATCCATTCTGTTCAGCAGAAAGGGGACTTGTTAATGCACAATTCAGGGTTTAACCAAATAGTTGCGGCAACATTCAGGTAAATGTCCGAATTGAATACACGGGAAACTTTTGTCCACACTAAATGCATGTGCGAGATAATGGGATGTGACTTTGCTTCTCCGGACAGCTTGGAAGAAAGACTTTGCAATGGCAAGAGCCAGGGAGGGGCTCTCTCAGGTGGAAGCGACCAATGCGCCATATATGTGACTGCACTTTTTAAAGAAATTGTTCTTTATTTATATTGTAATTGTGTGTGTTGTTTGAAACACCTTGATACTGTTTTATTAAAACATTGTTTATTTAAAACAAACCCTGTTTGTGAATGTCATAAACTCTTATTACAGTACAGGTATTAAAAAAATAAACCCTTGCTTGCTATTAAACATAATCCAATAAGCTAGTTTTAAACAAAGCAACTCGTTCACATACCTGGCATCATTATTCAGTAGGAAATACGTCAAAATAACAAATCGAACCACGCTCATCAAAGCACTTCACGGGGACTTTAAACTCTGTAAATGGCTAACTTATTTGTCAGACAAATACTACAAGTATATAATACTTATATATTAATATAATTTATATATAATTAATATATACAGTAATAAATGAATACTGCACTGCAGGTGTTGGGTCTGTGCAAGCCATACTAACAGCTGTGCCCAAACCCCCCCCACACACACACACACTTAGCTGCTACGCCCCTGACTGAAGGGGGCACAGGGGATGTCAGATCCAGGGTGAAGCCCCAACAGGGCCTAAGGACGTGCCCAAAGCTGAATACCTTACTTGGAAAGGCACAAATAAAGGCTTCCAAACAAATCATGAATTCTACTGAATAATAGAGAAAATATTCGTTAGCAGGGCTTGACATTATCACCCGCCAAATGCGGGTAGAAATCGGCAGTGGTGGATAACTCCGTTACCCTTACTAGCCACTTTGGTGGGTGGCAGCAGCCGAAGAAAAAGTAATATTATTCACATATATCACGTCCAGCATTTTATAAGCAGTAAATTTGCTTCTCATATCTGACACACACATCTCAGCGGGGAGAATGAGGTGTGGTTTTGCACGAACCGCCGCAGCGCACATCAGTGAGCTCCAGAGACAGAGCCAGAGCTCTGGGACTGTGCAAAGCGAATCTCGCATGATTCAAGTTGGTCTTTGATTTTGTGGCATCCAGCAGAGACCACAAAACTTATGTGACACATTTGAATTCTACAAAAACATTCTAACTTCTAGTAAAAAGCTCTATATGGAGGTATAATATATTCTATAAGTCGAACCTCTCAAACTGTTAGAGAGCCCTGAAAGAGATCACAGTGCGCTCTGCATCAACATCAATTTCAAGTTTTTTTTTAAACACACCTCATCATCTAAACTAAACTGTTTTACTGAAGTAACACCAATTGGTAACTGGTATAGATGAATATTAAATAAATTAGGGCAAATCTTTAAGACTTCATTTTTATTAATAATTATTATTTTGTCATAATGAAATTGTAATTCCACTCCATGGAATTATTAAATAATAAATTTGTAGTTAAAGGTTTCTAAACATGTTTAGGCTCTTAGTTTTTCATAACAAATACTATAGGTTTTTTTTTTTTAGGAAGACTCTCTGTGTTCACCTTTACCACAGTAATGTTGAGCCATCCATGGTCTTACCTGTGGCAATGGATTTTATCATTACAAATCCAACTGTTAAAAAATGGAAGAACAATGGTAAACTTTCACAAAGGCAAGTATATTTTAGAATGGTTAAAGGGGTTAAAAGGGGTTTAAATCTGGACTTCCATAGACCAATGGACAAATTATTGACAAAGATTTCCTCCTGTTCAGTCCTACTTCAGTTAACTGGTCATGTTTGCCTTTAGATATTCTAAGAGATAACTTAAATCATTAGGCTTTTGTCCTGCTGAGCTCATATCATTCTTGTTCAAATAAAACGTCCAAAAAATGCATGTAGTTACAGTCTCCAGTTAGTTTCATCACTTTTTGTGGGATGGAGGATTTTGGCCAGTGAAAATATTGAGTGGCTAGTGACTGAAATACCTCTAGCAACAGTGGCTGGTAATCCAAAATGTTAATGTTAAGCCCTGTTCGTTAGACTGGTTTTCCAATGAGCACAAGGATAGGGTGACATTTTAAATAAACATATCTGAAATTACAACACAATGGTGTAGGGATGGGCTGATCGATACTAAAGTATCGATACTTCCGATACTGATGTGGTATCAAGAATATCGTTCCTCACATAAAAATATCGATTCTGAAGTTTTTTTTAAAACTAGTGATCTTATTATTTAGATAACATGAATATTAATGCATCTCATAAGCTTCGAAGTGGAAAAGAATAATTATATGAGCGAATTGTTGCATGGCACCAGAACAATTTTTTCTTCCGCTCATCTTGATGTGCAGAAATGCTAAAATACACCAGCAGACAGTGCTCACCCTTTCAGTCATATCGCTCTTTCAAAGTGGGGGCAGTGCTTTACTGAGGTAATGACAGAAAAACAGCATCTGGAGTTATTCACACTAAGTAATGTCAAACCTAGACATGACATGTATTATAATGGGCTTGTGTGACCATTTTTACAAGCTTATTTAAATTCAGAGGTGTTAAAACATTGATAATGATCTTTAGTCCTCATTAATAAATGATACCCTTATGAAAACTTACCATGGATTTACTGTAATAATATTGTATTAACCGTGACTAGTAACCATGACTGTAGTAACCATGTTTTTTTTTTGTTTTTTTTTTGACAGTAATCAAGGTTTTGATACAATTAACCATGGTTTTGCTATAGCATTACTGTAGTATCCATATTGTAACTTGGTTTTAGTAATAGTAACCATATAATAATAATATCTATGGTTAATTTTGTTGTTTTATATGTTACTTATACTTACTCATTTTTAAAAGGTAAACAAAACAGCCTAATATTTTTCTGCTTAGGCCTATAAATATATATATATATAAAAATTAAGTAATAATTGAAGTTACTAATTTTATCCAAAGAATTTGAAAAAATTCAATTTAATAGAGGTATCGTTATTGGTATTGATATCGGCGATACTGGCCTAAAAGTACTTGGTATCGGATCGAAAAGAAAATAAGTGGTATCACCCATCCCTACAATTGTAAGTCTGTGAAACCAATATGACTAAAGTGAAAACTTTATGAATGAAAATGCACACAGAGTGATTTCAGGTTCAAATCGGATTACTGCGCTGCAGTCTCCGTTTGTTGTGTGCATATCATTTTTCTATGTTCATGCGCAGGCTCATTACTTATTTAGTGCTCTCAGAGCAGTTCAAGTGCATTTTGAAAGCAAAGTGCTGCAGGTTCACAATCTCTCCTCAGGTCCGTAGCCGTCCCAGTCCACCAGGTACTGTATCTGGCCCGCTCTTCCATGAGTCCATGATCTCTTTGACCATATAAGCAGGTGCTCCGTCAATCTCCAATGGAGGAGGAGGCTCATGATCCATGGTACCGGGGCCAGATGTGGGGTGGACCGGCTTCAGTAGAGACACACGGAAGAAGGGATAGATACGATAGTTAGCAGGAAGCTCTAATCGGCATGTAACTGTGTTAATCTGTCATAATATTTTGAAAGGACCCACATACCTTGGACTGAGCTTCCTGCAGGGTAGCTGTAGTTTGAGGTCACGTGTGGACAACCAGACCCTCTGACCAGGCTGATAGTTGGGGTGGGGGTGCCTCCATCGATTGGCCTGAATTCGTTGGGTTCTAAAGCCAGTTGCAGCCTGATGTGCGCACTGTCCCACACTCTCTTACTCTGCCTGATCCATTCGTCCACCGCTGGCACCGTAGATGATTCGCCTGACCAAGGGAACATCGGGGGTTGATAGCCAAACACACATTGGAAGGGGGTAAATCCATTGGATGAATGGGTGAGAGAGTTCTGAGCATATTCCGCCCATGGAAGGAAGTCATTCCATCTCTGTTGTTCCCGACTGCAGTAGGACCTTAATATCTGCCAATATCCTGATTTAACCTCTCCACCTGTCCGTTCGCCTGAATTCAAACTCACATTATTGTCGAGTTATTTGCAAAGGCCTGCCAAAACTTGGATGCGAACTGTGGTCCTCGGTTGGATACAATGTCCTCTGGCAGGCCATAGATCCTGAAAACATGATGAAACAGAGCATTAGCAGTTTCCATGGCGGTAGGTAGACCTTTCAATGGGATGAGTCTGCATGATTTGGAGAACCGGTCGATGATACACAGGATGATGGTAAACATTAGAGTTAGGCAGGTCAGTCAGGAAGTTGACGGACAGGTGGGACCATGGTTTTTGGGTAATAGGTAGTGGTTGTAGTAGGCCAGCTGGAAGTTCCTTGGGGGTCTTAGATTGGGCACAGACTCAGCAAGATTTGACATAAGCAGTAACATCATTGATCAAAGATTGCCCCCAGAATGTCTTACAAACCAGCTTAATAGATCTCTGAATACCTGGATGTCCTGAGCTGAGGGAAGTATGGACCCGCTGGATGGTCCTCTGACGTAGCAGCTTGGGTATGTAATGCTTGTTTGGAGGACATTCAGGTGGTACAGGGTCTGTTTGTTGTTACCTTTGGATCTCCTCCATGATATCCTGTCTGATGGGGGTGAGGAAAACAGAAGGTGGTAATATTGGTTCTGACTGTGGGAGTGTATGAGGTGGATCATACCTGCATGAAAGGGCGTCTGCTTTACTGTTCTTGCTACCAGGACAAAGTGACTTGTGAACTGAAACCTAGTGAAGAACAATGACCATCGGGCTTGATGTGGATTGAGTCTTTTGGCACTCTTAATTATACTCAAGGCTCTTATGATCAGTGATAACTTGAAATGGATGTATTGCCCCCTCTAGCCAGTGAAGCCATTCTTTGAGAGCAGCCTTCATGGACAGTAGTTCCTTGTTCCCCACATCGTAGTTCCCCTCTGCTGAATTTAACTTCCTGGAAAAGAAAGCACATGGATAAAGCTTGCCAGGGTTGCCATGACATTGTGATAAAACTGCTCCAGTGCCACAGTCTGATGCATCAACTTCCACCATGAATGGAAGGATAGGGTCTGGGTGTTTGAGAAAGGCGGCGGTTGCAAAGTTGGTCTTCAGTGAGATGAAAACTTCTTGGGCTGCATCACTCCATGGTAATTTTGTGGGTTTACCCTTGAGTAGTGAAGAGAGAGGGGCTGCGATGAGACTGTAGTTTCTTATGAATCTATGGTCAATGTTGGCGAAACCCAAAAATCGCTGAAGCTCCTTGACTGTATTGGGTTTCGGCCATTCCATAACTGACTGGATCTTGGAAGAATCCATATCTACGCCTCGGTGGCTAATGTTATAACCCAGGAACATGGTATGAGTGGTGTGGAACTCACATTTCTCAGCTTTGACATAAAGTTGGTGTTGTTGAAGGTGAGAAAGAACAGTCTTGACGTGTTGGATGTGTTGAGCTTTATCCTGTGAATAGATGAGGACATACTGGTTGAGAAGATCAAGGAAGATTTCACTGATGAAAGACTGAAATACAGCTGGTGAGTTAGCAAGCCCATAGGGCATGACCTGGTATTCATAGTGCCCCCTAGTGGTGATGAATGCAGTTTTCCTGATAGCCATGGTAATGAACTGAGACTAGTTGGATTCCTCACCCTTGCATGTGAGCTCAGCTTGAAGTTCGTGATTAAGCCCTTCTAGGAATACAGACTTTAATACGACATCGTTCCACCCCCTTTGAGCAGCTAGTTTTCGGAACTGAACAGAATGGATATTCGAACAGCTGGATATTCGAACACATCATGAATCTGTTGAGCAAAGTAATCGAATGATTTCTGAAATTGTGAATCTCTCTCCTACACAGCAGCGGCCCAGTCGAGAGCATTTCCAGTAAGCAGAGACATCATGAATGCACATTTCTTAGATTCATTACTAAACGACTCAGGTTGGTGAGAGAAGTATATTCTACACTGGTGTAGAAATACTCTGCATTTCTCAGCGGAGCCATTGAATTTATCAGGGTGTGCAAATCTTACCGATTCGGTTTGTGGGATAGGAGGGAGTGGATGTAATGTGTTATGTGTTTGTTGGTGTCCTGTAGATTGTTTAAATGCCCTTGATATTCCTTGAGCACTTCACTTTGAGCGAAGGCAGCCTGGATTTGTGAAACTTCACCTGAACAGAATCCAGTGGAAGTATTCTGAAACAAACTGAACATGGAGGCAGCTTTAGAATCTATATGCAGAAGTTAATTAAACAATATAAGCAAACAAATCCAAAAAAAACGCTGAGCAGAGAGACAGGATAATGGGCAAAAATCTACCGATGTCAATCAATTTATTCTTAAGCCATTTATGACCTTACACGCTGTCGGCTTATAAAGCATAATCGTTGTAAGAACTTGCATGTAAACATGCTCAATGTCTTTAGATATGATATAGAAATTCACAGTTTGTACCTCATAATTATTCATGAGAAGGAGTGATCTTAACCTTAGAAAGATGTATTTTCTGCTATCCTGAAGCATGGGCTGAAGTGCATATGCATAATGCAAAAGCACAAAGTTGCATGTATCTGAAAACCTATGAAATGTTTGTTTGCAAGAAGTGTTTTTACAGAAGAGTGTCTAGAATTATGAAAAGGTGGATGAGGGCTTGTTTGAAATACATTATTTTCGATGCAGGGTGCAAATACAAACAGTGTGACATTTATTTGTGAATTAATTTAGAAACTAAATTTTAAACAGAAACCAATTGCGCTGTGTGCATTTGTGGATTGTATTAAGCACTTTCAATGCAGTGTATCAGTTTCGGTAGCAACATGCACACACGGATAGTTGTTACAAAAAATATTTAAAATAAAGATTACTTAGACTGCTCTTTTAAAATTTACAAGCATAATTAGTCAAATGGGGCCAGTTGCACCAGCTATACGTCATTTAACTCTTACATGGGTACTAAGTCACAGTTTTCACACTACTAAATATTTGAGTGTTGCACCATTAAACTTAGGTAGAACGTAACCCTTAGAACTTAGGTATAAACTAAATATTTACTGAAGCCTCTGACCAGGAGTAAACGATTGGAATAGAAAAGCAGACTAATATTTCATGACATCAATGAGCTCATGTTTTGTGTGACAGGCTTCAATCCTTTCGACATACAGTATATGTTGATGTTAACATTTACACTCGTTTACATTTATGAGAGGGAGAACATGTAAAAAATATATATATATATTGTAAGCGGCTCTTCGGCATGAAACTGATCTAACAGTGCATTTTCCAGGGTGAGTCGCCCGGTGTCAAGTTTTAACATATTCAAAATATATAGGATTAAAATTAATAAATGTCTATTTTTCTAGCCTGTTGTATTAGTATTTATTTATCTCCCCTTATTTAGCCTATTTTAGATACAGATCCAATATATTGTTATTTGCATAGGGCAAATACAGACCTTATTCACGATAGCACCATCTTTGATTTTTATTGGGAATTACAATGAGGTTGAGAGGGACAGACTAACCATCTCTTCAATGGTATGCATGGTATAAAGCTGTAAAAAGCTCCTAGATCACATATGATTTTCCACAACTCATGTTTTCTGGAGTTTTTGTCAACTGAATGTTCTTGGAAAGATGTTTTGTCTGCGGAATGGTCCAAAAACACTTTAAACTGCAGTACAGCCAATGAAGAGTCTGGATGTCTGTCTCTCACAGCCTCGTTGTCATTCCCATCAAAAATCAAAGATAGCGCTGCTGTGAATAAGGTCTATACTACTGATCAAATTTACTTTTATTACGTATCATATTTTAATGGGGATATAATTTATTACAGCTGACAGTTACATGAGCAAAAAAGATTTGAACATTAACTGTAACATGATCAAACTGAAATTCACAGCTTTTTAACACTTCCATGTACAAATTTGAAGACTGCTTATTGGATCAATACAGGTAAACGTCATATTATGTGACTATGCATTACTTGACGGAGATCTTACGACCTACTAGCTAAGTCTTGCATTAAAACAGGTGGTGCAATATAATTAAGCACTGACTTAGTTAAAAACTAACTAGTAGCTACTAAGCTCTTAGTGTCAACTTTACATCCCAACTACATGAGACCTTACGCACAGCTGGTGCAACCCTGCCCTGCACATTAATTACTGTCTTTTGCTGACTGGTGATGTAATCAAGAATGTAATCAGGAAATCCATAAAAATGTCACTATAATCTGATTATGCACATTATAAAATGTAATGTAAAATGTAATGTAATTGGTTAAATTTAATAAATGAATTAAATAAACAAATTTGGAATATTGAGTGTAATGATGTTGCTGGCACTGGCAATGATGATGATGAAGGAGTGAAGATGAACCCAAGTGCAGTTTATTTATAGTCGTGAAATCCAACGTGAAGTAGAACAAAACATAAACATGAACATAAACATGGACTTGACTTGAACAGCATGACAACGTATCACCAAACACAATACCTGACAAAGGACAAAGGAAAACATGAACATGGGAGAACACATGACAAAGATAACCAATAAACACTGAGAACTCTAAACAAGATAACGAGACAATAAACGAATGAAAACAAGACACATGAACATGGAGGGAAAACATGAAATCACATGACTAGGGACACATGACATAAAACAGGAAATAACTTTCAAAATAAAAGACATGAAAAACAAGAATCAACAAAATACACATGACATATCCCCCCCACTAAGGGGCGGCTCCCTACGTGATGAACAAAACACATAAAACATGACATAATATTCAAAGTTCAATAGGGAGCTGGGGGGTGGTCTTGAGGCATGGCTTGGCAGGGTGTGGAGCATGGGATCAGGGCAGAGCCCATGGGGGGTGGAGCCATGAGAGGCTTGAGGGGCGGAGCCATGGAGAACTGGATACCCGGAGAGTAACCGAAGACTCGAAGGGCCAGGGTGGAGCCAGAGGTAGGGAGGACCAAGGCGGCGCCGGAGGCTTGGAGGAGCAAGGCGGAGCTGGGGCATCGGAAGACTGAGGCAGAGCTAGTGGGAATGAGGGCCAAGGTGGAGCCATAGGGAAGGAGGTCCCCGGTGGAGCTGATGGATTGGAGGGACGAGGCGCAGCCAGAGGATCGGAGAGCCAAGGTGACCAACAGAAAAAGGAGAAGCCGGAGGGATGAGGGACCCCGGCAAAGCCAACAGGCTGAAGGACCGCAGTGGAGCCGAGGGAATGCAGAGCTGAGGCAATGTCGAAGGACTGACAGGTCAAGGCAGAGTACAGGGCTCAGAGTGTCAATGTGTGGTCGGAGGGTTGAAAGTTCCCCTTGCCTGCTCAGGAGAACTAAGGGTGGGTACAAGGGTGGGAACCATCTCCAGGTCCAACTGCTCAGATGTGTTCTTGCCTCATCTCTCCTCAAATGTTACAGAAGAACTGACCACTTCACATGGATCTAGCAGCTTTAGAGCTTCTGTCTCTCCAGCAGGGGACAGACTCTATAGAGTACACAGAGAATTCCTGTGCCTTGACTAGCTGTGTTAATTGAGGAGACATTGCGCTGAAAAACATTTATAGATTTGGCCTGTGAAATCAATAGAAATTTATAGAACGAGCCTGTGAAATCCTGTCTGCCATGAGGCAGATGTGAACTTTCCTTGGTTGAATTCACTGACTATGCTTTGAGGCTCACATTCTCCTAATAAACTGTGGGGTAAGGCAGCAACCCCCATGCAGCACCCAGCTCCCTTTCATTAGAGTCCATTCCCTTGCCACTGCCAGTGCCCACGCCTGCCATTGTCAATGAGCCAGCATCCACGCCTGCCATGGTCAAAGAGCCAGTTCCTGAAGCCTCTGCCATCCCAGAGCCAGCACCTGAAGCCTTGCCCATCCCAGAGCCAGTGCCTGAAGCCTTGGCTGTCCCAGTGCCAGTGTCCTCTGCCATTGAGGCCATTCCCACAGCAGTGCTTCTGGCCATCCAGAAGAGGAGGAGGAAGGTAAGGGTCCCTGCTTTCCAGTCACTTTCCCGGCCACAGAAGCTGTTCCCCAGTTACTGCCAGTGCTCCCGGCCACGGAGGCCGTTCCCCAGTCGCTGACAGTGCTCCTGGCCACGGAGGCCGTTCCCCAGTCGCTGCCAGTGCTCCCGGCCTCAGAGGCCATTCCCCAATCGCTGCCAGCACTCCCGGCCACGGAGGCCGGTCCCCAGTTGCTGCCAGCGCTCCCGGCCACGGAAGCTGTCGACGAGCCTGTCCAGTTCCCTGAGGTTGTCGACGAGCCTGTCCAGTTCCCTAAGACAGTCAACGAGCCTGTCCAGTCCCCAGCAGCCATCAATCATCCCAGTAACCAGCACCTGTCAGACACCAGCCAACAGTTTGTTGCTCAACCCAGTATCCAGCAACCATAAGACACTAGCCACCAGTCTGTTGCTCAGCCCAGTAACCAGCACCCAACAGTCACCAACCACCAGTCTCTTACTCAGACCAGTAACCAGCACCTTCCAGACACCAGCCACCAGTTTGTTGCTCCAACCAGTAGCCAGCAACCGTCAGACACCAGCTACCAGTCTGTTGCTCAGCCCGGAAACCAGCACCCATCTGACACTTGTTACAAGTCTGTCCAGCCCTGTGATGCCCCTGCCCAGTCTGACCAGCTCTCCAAGTTCCCTGAGCCTCCGCCCTTCTGCCCTTCGAGTCTTCCATGACTCTGCCCCTCGAATCTTCCATGGCTCTGCCCCTCAAGTCTTCCATGGCTCTGCCCCTTGAGTCTTTCATGGCTCTGCCCATCGTATCTTCCATGGCTCTGCCCAATGAGTCTTCCATGGCTCTGCCCATCGAGTCTTCTATGCTCCGCTCATCAAGTCTTCCACGGCTCCACCCCTGAGTCTCCAGTGGCTCTGCCCCTGAGTCTCCAGTGGCTCCACCCCCTGAGACTCATAGTACTTTGCTCCCTAGTTCCTTGACTTTTGAGTCCTCTAGTGCCTTGCTCTCTGAGTCCCCTAGTGCCTTGCTCTCTGAGTCCCCTAGTGCCTTGCTCTCTGAATCCCCTAGTGTCTTGCTCTCTGAATCCCCTAGTGTCTTGCTCTCTGACTCCCCAGCTGCTCTGAGCCCTGAGTCTCCTGCTACTCTGACCTCTAAGCCCTCTGATTCTCCAGTTGACCTGACCTCTGAATCCCCCATTATGGCCTCCATGCCAGCCACGCTCCACAAGATACCACGGCTGAATCCTCCAAGGCCTTCATGCCAGACACACGCCCTGTCTCACCAGGCCATGCTCCTTGCCCTGTCTCGCCAGGCCATGCTACATGCCCTGTCTTGCCAGGCATGCTCCACGCCTGTCTCTCGGTCCTCCGCTGGTTCCACCCTGGCCTCCTGGTCCATGGTGGTCTTTGGGTCCTCTGACGACTCCGCCTTGGTCTTCTGGTCCACGACGGTCTCTGGGTCCTCCACCCTGGTCTCCTGTTCCATGCCGGTCTCTGGGTTCTCTGCCAGCTCTCCCCTGCCTCCTGTTCCACACCAGTCTCTGGGTCTTCCACCGGCTCCACACTGACCTCCTGGTCCATGCCGTTCTCCAGCACCCTCCAGTCCCCCGTGGTCTCTTGCTCCTCCCATGAACTTGTGTTTTAGGAGTGTTAGGAGCTGCTCATTAAAGATGGGGGCTATGATAGGGATTCCCCGATGACCACCAGGGGCCACCATATATGTTCAGTGTTCTCTCTGTGTGTTTGGTTGCAATTTGGGATTTGAGTTTTGTAGACAAAAATATAATTGTGCCACGATATTAATTTATTTCTTTATAAAACTAAAATTTATTAAAAAAAAAAAAGTTTTTGAAATTGATGACTTGGACCAAATAATAAAGAAAAGCAGCCAATAAGTGCCCAACATAGATAGGAACTCCTTCAATACTCAAGAAGTTGAGATGTCAAGAGTACATGTCCGCAAATTCTAGGCAAAGGGTGACTACTTTGAAGATGCTAAAATATAACACAGTTTTGATTTATTTTGGATTTTGTTTAGTCACACCATAATTCTCATAGTTCCATTTATGTTATTCCATAGTTTTGATGACTTTACTATTATTCTAAAATGTGAAGAAAAAAAATATAATAAAGAATGAGTAAGTGTTTCAAAACTTTTAACCGGTAGTGTATATAGTGTTAAAATATTGTCTCGTCTCGTTCTCATGAACCCAGTATCATGTATCATCTTGTCTCATGAGCTAAGTGTATAGTCACACCCCTAATTATTACATATAATGATCTTTAGAGACCTGGGATGTATATCTATCACAGATGGATCTACAAAATGCCTAGAAAGTGTAAACTTTTCAAAAAAATTCCAAGACATTTAGAAAATAATAGAATAAAATATATTCTGATACATTTTTATATTTTAGTTTTCATATAACAAAGAGATGATACAACAAATATAGATCAGGATTCATTAATTCCACAAATTTTATTAGATGTTACTGGCTGTCAAACACATATTGAGCTACACAAAATACATAATCTACAAATACAATAAGGTTCTATTCATCAACATTAGTTAATGGATCATAAACAAACATTGAGCAATACATTTTTTCCGCATTTATTAATCTTAACTAATGTTAGTTAAGAAAAATACAATTGTTCATGTTAGTTTATAGTGCATCTAATGTTAACAAATACATGTTTTGATTTTTAAAATGTTTTAGTTTAAAAAGCTGTTATGTATGATTTGCTTAAATTGGTATTTTGGGCAATTCTGGCTCTGCGGACTTTAAAAAAATAAACTCCCTTTTTTTTTTTTTTTTTTTTAATTAAACATACTCTCAGTAGTGTAGATTGCCATCCAACAGTGGATATACTGCACATGCATAACTGTCATTTTGTCAGATTTTTCTAAAACATCATGACAAATGTAATTTCCACCTAATCTCAAATTACCATTCATTCTGTGGTGGGAATGATATTTTATACATTTTGGAACAAAATGGCAGACTCCTTTGTCTTGCTGCTAATTTCATAGCATTGTATGTATCCACACAATTAAATAATACTGTCTATTTTTGCATAATTTGCCATTTTTAATATGTCTAGAATGGAAATGACACAAAAAAATAAAAGTATTCTGTTCACAATTGATGTGTACCTTGATTTTCCATTGTTTTCTTCACACACCACATTTCCCATATTTAATTTAAATCCACCAAAATGGTTTCAATATACTTGAAATAATGTGGCATTGAGTCCTAAATCATGGATCTTGGATTAAAGCCTGCTATTTTGAATTACACTTAAAAAACTGTTGCATTGGGGAGTTTAAAATGAACAAAACCATTGTTGTGCATCAGATGTCATCATGCAGTATATATCATGCAAATGATATTTAGGGCCCTGTCATGGTCATCCATAGCTACATTAACAGTTTATTCATTTTTAGGTTAACCTATCCACTAATCTTTAAGTGTACACAAGTGCTTAGTTTGTAGTTGCTTAATCTTGTTTAGGCTCTGTAAAAAAATACAAAAACATAAACTTTTGACTATCACTCAAATATGAACATTAACATTTCAGCAACCATTCAAAGGGTTAGCTTTTATAAGGTTGTATCCTATTATTTGCTGCTTGTTTTAATATATTTTTCAAAAAAGTGTAATTTCTCCAATATTTACCAAACTGTACGTTCATTTTAATATTTGTATGATTGTTCAGTTACGATTGTTGGTAATCAGGTTCCCTTTATTTGGTGATATTCAAACCAGAGTATAAGAGAGTTGAATAATTCTTGCAGTGACTTACAGTAGCTTTGAATTAAAGCCTTCAATAAAGGTTGGTTTGTACCATGTGGACCTTGATGTTTGAAAGTGCAAAAGTTCAAGAGATAATTGTATATTTAGACCATCATTGAACATTTATTGTGCTTAGAAATTAACTTCAGTAGACTTCAGAATTAGACAGCTTTACTTTTGAAAATGTACACTACATGGGCATTCCAAGAATTATGTCCACTAAAGAATATATAGCACTTAAAGCTTGTAAGTTGAAATTTCAGTAATAATTTATATAGTGATCATTCATAATTATTTTTTAATAAAAATAAAAAAAGAGTTTCGTAGTGTACAAATGCTTACTATACTACAAACAATACACAGTACTCTATTAGATATATGTAAACATTAAATTGATTTAATGTACATACAAGGGTTAACATTTTTAACAGAACTAGGTCATTAAATATGGGTCAAATAATACAGTGAGGAATACTTGTCATTTGCCAATACACTCTTAAGCAAAGCATGAAAACTAAAACTCAGCTGGGCTGCTGTATTTTGTCAAACCCATGCACTGTTACTTTCAAAACACTAGATAATTGCTGCAGACAGTAACATTTTTTTTTTCACAAATGAAGGTTAAGTGCAGGTACATATAACATGCTAAAGTTTTATGTACACTTGGTAACATAAAACAGTATTATCATCAATTTGTGTTACAATTTACAAATAAATACAAAGTTTCCTCAGAGATAGATGACAGTAAAAAAATATTCCACAAGTTCCAAAAGGTTGCCTTAATTAGAACGTGGGACAAACTTTTTTATCATGACCTCCTTTATTTTTTTAGTTTTTATGCCATAGATAATTGGATTGATGACAGGGGACAGAATAAGTACATACAGAGAGAGTATTACACGAACAGTGTAAGGCACATGTCGCATATTGAATCGGCTTTGGAACAATTCAAAGCAACAACCAATAACAAAGTTAAGCAATACTATTAGATGTGGGACACATGTGCTGAATTTAACACGCTCTCCTTTGGACAACATTAAGCAGATTATGATGATCCTTACATAAGTATAGAAAATTAAGACAACCAGTAGGACTGTAAGGGACATCATAACTATGCCATATATACTATTACTCAATGTGTCGGAGCATGCTAGCTTCACCACTGAAAAATTGTCACAGTACACTTTTTCAATGATTTGCCCACAAATGTTAAGATTGGCTGTTAATGAGATAGTGATAGTAGAACGCACAAATGGCAAAAGCCATGAAACTGTCACACCGAGAATCACCTTTGTGGGGGTGACTATTTTTTCATACTCTAAAGGATAGCATATAGAAATATATCGATCATAAGCCATAACTGTTAGGTTTGTTATGTCACAACCACCATACGTAAATATGGAAAATATTTGCATAAGACAAGAAAACCATGTAATTTGATAATCCTCTGTCATCATTTTGGTCAAAATAAAAGGTGTCACAGCAGAGCCACCATATAAATTAATACATGCCAAATTGCAAATAAAGATATACATTGGCTTATGTAGCACTCTTTCAACAAATATTATATAGATGAGAACAGTGTTAGAAATTATCATGACAGGATACAGTAAAGATAGTACAACCACAAAAATATATTTCTGATCATATATTCCTCTGTATCCGTCCAGTGTGAAAGAAATATTTTTCATGACAGCTTGATTTCTAAAAATAGGAAGAAAGGTGAGAGAGAACAGAAATATTAATGATATTAATGCTGTTTTTGTCTTTTTAGACAAATAAATTGTTTAAATGATCTCTTCACTTTACAAGCTTTGTTCAAAATGTCATTGTACAAATACACTGTAAATTTTACAATAAATGTATACATTCAATAATACGTAATATATAAGTGTATAATTTCAAATATATGTAGCTTTAAATAAAGTAGATGACATTCACATTAAAAACATTTAGATAAAATGTAAAAAACAAAAAACAAAAAAACAAAAAAAACAAAAGAGAGAAATAAAGTAAAAAAAGTAACAATATTTCTAAAATGTATGAAAGGTACCTTGTAATTTTGGTGTATTTTGTGTATCTTTTCTGTCAGTTGAGCCAAATGATTGCATGCAATCAGAAACAGTTCTATTTAAATTGTGGCAACTGAAAAAAAAAAAAAAAAAAAATATGCAAATCCAGTTACAAGACAGAGGATGTATCTTTCAGTAATGTACAGCCCCAAAATGTCATGTCACTTGTTGCATCATAACATTTTCTCAGCGTAAGGAAAACAACAACTGTGTTGTGATTCAATAGCTATGTTTCCATCCAAGTTATGAATTTATTTTTTGCGAAAAATCACAATATTGCAAAAACTATGTGAATTGCATTTCTATCCCCTGTGTTCAAGAGAACAAAATCGTTACTTCCAGGGAAATTGCAGTCACTGTGGCTCTTTTATTATATTTCATAAATTACTTGTTTGAAGCGCCCAGACAAAATACTCTGAAAAACTTTTGATAATATTTAATAATATATTTTTCTTTACGTGTCTGATGAAACAAAAGTGTAAATAAACCTGCTCTTCGGCACGGTTCAAGTTGTATTTTACTTTTATGCTCTGCAAACTCTATGCAGGCTTTAGCTCCGGCAACTTTTGAGATGCTATACCAGCGCTATTCAGTTCGCTGCTAAGCAGGGGCAGACCGGCCATCGGGAGAACCAGGACTTGTCCCGATGGGCCGGCCATGAAACGGGGCCAAATGGGTCACGATAAGCTGAAATGAGCCGCCGCATTATGCAGAACGGGCCACAAAATTGCACCACGATATGCAGAAATGGACAGCGACAGTGAAACCCCCCCAAACAACTTTTGGGCCACATTTCCCTTCCCCCTGCGTAATCAGATTGTGAACAACTTACCGATTGTAACCCTGATTGATTGTAATTAGAGAACGGAGTCATTTGAATGTTTTTTCCTTTCATGTTATATTGCTTCATTTTGTTCTGCCTTCAAAACTGAACTGAGGACTCTGTGTGAGTTATTCACCCCCTGTTCTGCTCTCTCTCTCTGATGCTGAATCCTGGCTTTGGATATCTGGTCCATAAGCACGTGTTACAATTTCATCTGTTGTAATCTGAGAATCTATATGATCAGTCCTTCATAAAAGCATTTTTAAAAGTTTCTTCTTCACCACTTTAAAGAGAAGATATGTGGGAATGTTGCTGGTTTCTCACTTCTGCTTTTCCACGGCCAGCCTATTGTGGTTCTCTGGGTTATTTATTGTGAGGATCTCACTTTCTGACAATAAGAACTGTATTAGGAAATAAAGATTCAAGTCTGAGCTACCATGGAAAATTGTCTTTATTAAGCATGGAGAACAACCAGCTCACACACTCAGCCTTTATTCTAAAGCTCCTTGCAGTTTTGACCTTGAGACTCGAAGCAAAGCAGCCTTAGTTCCATCAGCTCTTATCAGTCCCCGTCTTCCCGGATCCTGGAAATTCCACATACAAGCTAAACTGATGGCTCATCTGCCATGTCTGTCTCTGGCCTGCCAACGTTCATGTTACTTATAGAGCTCTGCTTTTTTTTTTTTTTTTTTGCCAATGTCAGACACTGTTGCGTCATATAAGATTTGGTAAGGCAGGGTAAACTGGCAATACTTCGCAGAGTCAAAATGGAACAGCATGGTATTTATATAGTTCAAACAGGAAATCACCAAAGAAGAAAAGGTACAGAGTTAGTATTCAGGTGAGGGCTCCCTCTGGTGGTTGGTAGGAGGGGTAACAACCTCAGATGTTACAGAAACCCCCCCCTCCCCGAACAACTCTTTGTGTTCTTCTAATGGGATGTCCCCTTGGTTGTGGTGCTGGACGATTAGGATGGGCATGATGAAATTCTTGGATCAGGGATGGGTCCAATATGTCCTTGACAGCTACCCATGATCTCTCCTCTGGTCAGTAGCCCTCCCAGTCCACCAAGTATTGCATCTGGCTCCCTCGTCGTCTTGAGTCTATGATCTCTCGGACCATATACGCTGGGGCTCCATCTACCTCCAATGGAGGTAGAGGCTCAGAATCCGTGGTTCCAGAGCCAGACGCCAGGTGGATGAGTTTCAGCAAGGACACATGGAAGGAGAAATGCGTTAATTAGCAGGAAGCTCTAAACGGTAAGTAACTGGGTTTATTTGACGGATAATTCTGAAAGGACCCACATACCTTGGACTGAGCTTCCTGCAGGGTAGCCGCAACTTGAGATCCCTTGTGGACAACCAGACCCTCTGTTGGGATGGGGGCACCTCTGTCAGTCAGCCTGGAAGCGTTGTGCTCTGACCGCTCGCTGTAGCCGGACACGTGCACTGTCCCACACCCTCTCGCTTTGCCTAATCCAATAGTCCACCGCTGACACCATAGAAGGTTCTTCTGACCAAGGGAATATCAGGGGGTTGGTAGCCCAGCCCGCAGTGGAAGGGGGTTAAACCCGTAGAGGTATGAGTGAGGGAATTCTGTGCGTATTCGGCCCAGAACAGGAAGTCGCTCCACTTCTCCTGTTCATGGCTACAATAGCTCCAAAGATATCTGCCAATCTCTGGTTTAGACGTTCCACCCGTCCATTGGCCTGGGGGTGATAACCAGAGGTGAGACTCACATTAATGTCCAGTTGTTTGCAGAACGCTTGCCAAACTCGGGACGTGAACTGTGGACCTCGATCAGACGCGATGTCCTCTGGTAATCCATAGATCCTAAACACTTGGTGGAACAAAGCATTAGCGGTTACCATGGCAGTGGGTAAACCCTTGAGAGGGACAAGTCTACATGATTTAGAAAATTGATCAGTTATTACCTGAATTGTAGTATATCCATGGGAGTTTGGCAGGTCCGTGACGAAGTTGATGGACAGGTGAGACCATGGTCTTTGTGGTATGGGCAGTGGTTGAAGCAACCCCATGGGCAGTTCTCTGGGGGTCTTGGATTGGGCACACACCTAACAAGACTTCACATAGTTAGTCACATCATGAATCAACGATGGCCACCAGAAAGAATTAAGTACCAAGGTAACAGTTCTTTGGATACCAGAGTGTTCTGTGCTCAGGGAAGTGTGGACCCATTGGATAGTCCTCTGACGTAGAGCTTGGGGTACATAGTGCTTGGTAGGGGGGCAGTTAGGTGGTGGCGGTTCATGCCGTTGTGCTCGTTGAAGCTCCTCCATGATGTCCCAGCTAATCGGTGCTATGATGACAGATGGTGGCAGGATGGACCCAGGGTGAGGTGGATCATGTCTGCGTCCTGGCAACAAGAACAGCAAGGCAGATGCACTAGGACGGTAAGTGACTGTAAAATTGAACCTGGTGAAAAACAATGACCATCGTGCTTGACGTGGGTTCAATCTCTTGGCTGCCTTGATATATTCAAGATTCTTGTGATCGGTGATAACTTTGAATGGGTGGACTGCCCCCTCTAACCAGTGACGCCATTCCTCAAGTGCTGCTTTCATGGACAGTAATTCTTTATTCCCCACAACATAGTTACGTTGAGCAATGTTGTGAGTGGTGCTGCAATGGTACTGTAATTAATAATGGAACCGTGATAGAAGTTGGCAAAGCCCAGGACCCGCTGTAGTTCCTTGATTTTAGAAGGTCGAGGCCATTTGGTAACTGCGGTTACCTTTGAGACATCCATCTCCACACCTTGATGGCTGATAATGTAACCCAGGAAAGTGGTATGAGAAGTATAGAACTCACTCTTTTCTGCCTTGACAAATAGTTGGTGTTCCTGGAGATGTGAGAAGACTGTTTTGACCTGCTGGATATGCTGTTCTATGTTTTGTGAGTAGATGAGGATGTCGTCAACGTAGCCACCACACAATGATTCAGTAAATCTCTGAATATTTCATTGATAAAGGACTGGAAAACTGAGGGGGCATTAGCAAGTCCATACGGCATGACCAAATATTCATAGTGCCCCCTGGTGGTGATGAAAGCAGTCTTCCACTCATCCTCATCTCAAATCCTGATGAGGTTATAAGCACTCCTTAGATCAAGTTTGGTATAGATCTTGGCTTCACTGAGTTTAAGGGCTGAGGGGTAATGGGTAACGATATTTTATGGTGACAGTTCAGGCCTCGGTAGTCGATACAGGGATGTAGCTGCGTGCCATACAGTGAGTGATCAACCACATCATGACCTTCCAGCGAGTTAGGTAAGGCGTCTCCCTAGTCCCGTTAAGGGGGGAGGAGGAACTTACCCAAGGAGGCTACCGGAGGAGCCTTCCCTGATTTGCTGTTAAGAAATTTCCCACCAAGCACTTTCTAGAATAGAGCTGGGAAGTGCTCTTCCCTCTCCAGGAGGGAGGGCACTATGGAGACCACATCCTACCGGAGGGAGGTTAACATGTGGAGAATACCTCACATGGACTTACCAACAGGGAAGTTCACATGTGGAATGTTACCACCAGAGGACCCTATCTACAGAGAGGGTACGCAGCAACAGTGGCCGAGGCAGAGAAAGCTATGCCGAGGGGAAACACAGGGTTCACCTATGGGGAAACCGAACAGTTGAAACTCATCATACGGGATTACCAAAGGGAATCACCATGTATGGAGCACTGAGCCCGAGCACATGGGCTAACCTGAAAAGGGGCATACCACGAGTACTGGGCCTGGTGCCGTAACTCCTCCGCTGAGTTAGTCACCGAACAGTGCTTAAGAATTAAAGAGGTGTCCGGGGTTCACTGGATACGGGGAACTGTTGTGGACAAAAGGCGCACATTATCACTGTCACCCCTCCCCACCCCCCTTCACACGCACTCCAAGAAAGTGAATGCGGGAGACAGGAGAAAAAACTGTGGCTGTCTGAGAGATGTCAGCCAAATCTTCTGTAATACAATTTGGCTACCTAAACCAGTGTTTCCCAACCACTGTGTGCACTAGTGTGCTGTGAAAGATTGTCAGGTGTGCCATGGAAAATTATCAAATTCCTCAAAATAAAGAAATACAGTTTTTTTCTGGTACTTTAGTGAAGGCATAGAGACGGTAGAAAAGTTTTAAAGTTGCCAATTCAGTACATTTTCCATTACAAAGTATTTTATGCAACCAGTTTAAATATTTTGTCCATCATAGCATTATCGTTCTAACAAACCCTAGTCCCTGACAAACTCCTCACATGCCCACAAAATGATGCTTCATCATCACACTTGTAGTAAAAACATTCAGTCAGTGAACTGAATGAATGAATAAAATACAACAGGTGTATTGTTTTACTCACAGACTAAAAGCTATTTATTTGTGCACAGCATAGAGTAACAGATGTTATGAACAGATGTGGCTTACTTGTCACGTTTCTCTTATGAAACATAAAAAGAATATAAGAAACTGTTACCTACGATTACTAAAAGCAAATTCTCCTGTTTTAAACAAGCCCCAAAACACAGTGATTCGATGTGTAGATTCTGTGGTATTGTAATCTTCACAGAGCGCATTTGACATCTGAACCAGTGAATGGAGGCCGGGTGGCTGTTCTCGGGTCCTAGTGCCTGCTGGATCCAACCTCTGTCAGTGCGACTTTTTTTTCTTTCTCTCTCTCTAACAACAACGCGATTAGACCCGGAGTGACTTATAGTCAGGTGCAACTTTATTTCCGGAAAATACAGTAAATATATTTTAAAAAATGTATGTACTTGCTCTGCCGTTGCAAGAATTAATTTGCACAAACAAATCTACAAATTGGAAAAGACAAAAATTTGTTGGTTTTTCATTATCCAGTTAGCACTCTTGGCATCTGTGACCTCATTATACAGCATACCTATATTACTTGCATTTTTTGCATAGCCGAATTTCAAACATTACAAGTTCATACTACTAAGACAGACAGAAAACATGGACAAGTTCTTGAAAAGGAAAACTATCGACGATGGTTTTATGGGATAGTGGTGTGCCATGGTATTTTTTAATAGGAAACACTGACCTAAACCACAAAGAGTTAATCTGTAAAAAAGCGTCCAAAAGAAAACACACAGCAGTATGTAAATTCTGCAATGCAATGCTTACAGAGACGGCTGGGACCACGTCAAACTTTTATCGGCACTTAGAAAGGAAGGTGTGTGAGTGATGCTAGCAAAGCTAGCTAGCTAACATTAGCAATCTGCCTCTTGCTGCATTCCATTCAACTCGGAAAGTCGGATTTTCCAACTTCCTACAGGGAAAAGTGCAATGGAACACCACTTGAAGTCATAATTACAACTTGGAAAGACGTGCGAAAATTTGTAAACTCTGATTTTGCCAAGATGCAGGTGCGTGATGTCACACAATCTTGTCGGCACCCAGGAAGATGCACAAAATAAGTGATAAACATTCACTTTTTTCAATAATATCGATGCATTAGTCAAAGTTCCTACATTACATGATATTAAAGCTTGTTTAACAAATGTTAGCAGAGTAGCAGGTGTTCAAAACATTGCAAATTATACTCTCTTTTGATAATCGTACACCTGTAGCACAAATGCTAGTGTTGCAGATTGTTTATAAATTGTGTTGTTAAGAGACATCTCTGGTGACAGTCAAACACCTGCTAAGCTAACAGGAGTATTGCAGTTTTGTTTCCTTAGATGTCATCTTCTGAGCATCTGGCACTGGAATGCCTTTAGTCGGAGATTGGAGATATCAAGTGGAATATCCCACATCCGATTTGAATGGAACGTAGCATCTGTACCTAAACTCATCTTCACCCCTCACCCAAAGAGATTTAGCGAGTATTAGCTAGGAACACTGGCTCCGAGCCAAACATTCTGCCCCGGCGTAGAGCCCCCCGCAGGAAGCTGACACACCCTGTACCACGGTCTGGCACCAAGAACCCCAAGAAGGCTTCAAAGTGTCCTTGAGATGGGCGACCCAGGAGTGAGGAGACCCGCTCTAAGTCTGGAGGTGGAACACAGACAACTCCATCCCCCGGTGAAGGGCCGGGAGGAGAATCTTTTGTTTCCTTTTGTTTTGATTTCACTGCACACCCAAGGGGCTGTGACACCCCCATTTAAAAAAGAGCAGTTTCCTCATTCTCTGGGTCACACACTCGGTGTTTACGGCCGTCGTTGTCACGATGAACACTCGCAGCAGGGGCGCTGGTGGCGCGGGTTCTCCGCCTTCATGCACCCAGCTGCAGCACACACACACCCACGCTCAAGCGGTTGTGATGCGCCACGAGGACACTCAACCTCCTCTCCCGTTACTGAACGGTCCTATGGTGGGTATTTGGAACGAGGTAAGTGCTCTAACATTTCTCTCAGCATGCTGCTCTGCTCCGCCCTGCCATAAGGCCCCATCCGCAGATATGTCAAAAGCGATTGTCCCCTTGGTGCCCCTTGCTTGGAGTTTGGAGGTGTGGTTAGCACTCTCCAACCTGTCGTGCTGGCTTCAGTTCGCCAGGCGCCCGCCAAGGTTCAATAGCATCCGTTTCACCTCAGTAGGAGGCGAGGACACCGCTGTTCTGTGTGCGGAAATCGCAGTCCTTCTACAGAAGGACGCAATAGAGCCTGTCCCTCCAGCCGAGATGAAGAATGGGTTCTACAGCCCCTACTTCACTGTACCAAAGAAAGGTGGTGGGTTGCGGCCAATCTCGGACCTGCAAGCTTTGAATTGGGCCCTGCACAGGCTTTCAATGCTGACGCAGAAACGCTTTCTGTCATGCGTCCGGTATCAAGATTGGTTCGTACTCTCGAAATCTATTGTGTGCGCACAGGGACCTGGTGCTCAGACACCTCAGCCAATTGGGGCTTCAGGTCAACTGGGAAAAGAGCAAGCTCTCCCCGGTGTAGAGCATCTCTTTTCTCGGGATGGAGTTGGACTCAGTCACTATGACAGCATGCCTCACAAGCCACGGTATGTATTGCGTGGCTATCATGCTGATCTGTCACTGCACGTTCAGCCCTTGGATGGACCTTGCATTTCTACGGGCAGGGGTTGCCCTAGAACAAGTGTCTAGGCATGTCATTGTCACGACAGACGTGTCCAAGTCAGGCTGGGGCACCGTTTGCAATGGGCACGCAGCCTTTGGCTCCTGGACAGGTCCTCGACTGCGTTGGCATATCAACTGCCTCGAGTTGCTGCTGGTATTGCTGGCTCTGCAGAGGTTTTGGCCGTTGATCCAGGGCAAGCATGTGTTAGTCTGGACGGACAACACAGCGACAGTAGCATATATAAATTGCCAAGGTGGTTTACGCGCATGTCGCATGTTACAACTCGCCTGCCATCTCCTTCTTTGGAATCAGCAGCGACTCAAGTCGTTGCGGGCCACTCACATCCTGGGCGAACTCAATCATGCAGCGGACATGCTGTTGTGACAAGTGACGCTCAGGGGAGAGTGAAGACTCCACCCCCAGGTGGTCCAGCTGATTTGGAGTCGATTCCAATAGGTCTACCTGGCAGGCAGGTAGACCTATTGTATATGCTATGGTACTCCCTGGCTGAGGCCCCACTCAGCACAGACGCATTGGCACACAGCTGGCCCTGGGGTTTGCGCAAGTATGCGTTTCCCCCAGTGAGCCTGCTTGCACAGACTTTGTGCAAGGTCAGGGAGGACGAAGAACAAGTCATGTTGGTAGCGCCGTACTGGCCCACCCAGACTTGGTTCTTGGAGCTCACACTCCTCACGACAGCCCCTCCCTGGTGAATTCCCCTGAGGAAGGACCTCCTTTCTCGTCTGTTTGTGAATTGGTGTTCTTCCTGAGGTGAAGACCCACAGAGATGTGCAGTCAGATCGGTGCTTTCCTTCCTGCAGGAGAGGTTGGAGGGGTGGCTGTCCCCCTCCACCTTGAAGGTGTATATGGCCGCTATAGTGGCACACCACAATGCGGTGGACGGTAAGTCCTTGGGGAAGCACGACCTGATCATCAGGTTCCTTAGAAGCACCAGGAGGTTGAATCCTCCTAGGCCACACCTTGTTCCCTCTTGGGATATCTCTGTGGTCCTGCTGGGCCTACAGAGAGCCCCGTTTGTGCCCCTGGAGTCAGTCGAGCTTAAGGCCCTCTCTATAAAGATGGCCCTCCTTACTGCGCTCACTTCCAACAAGAGGGTTGGGGACCTGCAGGTGTTCTCTGTCAGCGATATGTGCCTAGAGTTTGGTCCGGCATACTCTCACGTGATCCTGAGACCCTGGCCGGGCTATGTCCCCAAGGTTCCCACTACCCCTTTTAGGGTTCAGGTGGTGAACCTGCAAGCGCTGCCCCGGGAGGAGGCAGACCCAGCCCTGTCGTTGCTGTGTCCGGTATGTGCTTTGTGAGTTTACTTGGACCGCACAGAGAGCTTTAGATGCTCTGAGCAGCTCTTGGCATGTGGGCAGCTGGCCAGATGTACCACCTTTCCCCTCCCTGAGGGGATAATGTACACTTTTTTATCCATGTTAGTTCCTGGGATCGGTGAACCCTGCATGTCTTTCCTCCCCCAGCACCCTGCAGCAGGCAAATTCGGTGGAGGAATTCGATGCCAGGCCCAGTACTCGTGTAAGTATGCCCTGTCAGGTCAGCCCCTGTACTGGGATAAGTGCTCCATATGTGGTGGTTCCCCCATGGTATGGTTTCCCTGATGGTAAACCCATGTCTTCCCTTGGGCAGAGTCCTGCTCTACCACCAGTCGCTGCACTTGTAGAGCTCCTCCCTTCCAGGTAGGACCTACCACGGGGGCTTCTTTCCATGTGTGATACTTCCCAGTTGGTAAGTCCATGTGACGTATTCTCCACATGTTAATCTCCCCTTTGGGCAGGAAATGGTCTCTGCAGTGTCTTTTCCCCGTGGGAAAAAGAACACGTTCCCCAACGCGAATACATCTGGCCCCAGCTAAGTGAATTCTAATTTTTTGGGAGAAAAAGAAGAGAAAAGGTTGAAGCAGCTGGTGCGGCCTGTTCCCATTGTAAGTACGTCTTGTCCCCCCCTTGGGGTACGAGGGACTATGCGACTTATGTGGGGCATTGGGAAGTTACGATGGAGCAGGGTGCACTTGTTACTAGGCACACGGTGGCCTGCCCACACCTGCACCGCCGATCCATGTAACACAGTTCAGCTGGTTGTGCTGTTTTGTATAGGTACCCCTAGTGCCACTACATCGACACAACGTTGCGTGAGTGACAGATAGGAAACATCTTGGTTACTGTTGTAACCTCCGTTCCCTGATGGAGGGAAAGAGACGTTGTGTCCCTCCTGCCACAACACTGAATTACCCGCTGAAATGGCTGGGACTCTGTCTCGGCTCCTCAGCACAAACCTGAATAAGTGGTTGCAAGCCGGCTCCTTTTATACCCATATGTCCAGGGGAGTGGCATGCAAATTCCACTTATTAAATGGAGGTAACAACAGCAACCAAGATGTTATTTAGGGCGCTAGTTTTAGTTGCTTGCCATCTATTTGCCACCTAGCTAGGTGCGCAAGCTACCTAATTTAGTTAACATATATTGAGGGATGTAGCTAATGCAGTGTTAACTTTGAGAGATTGAGGGGACAGGGCATGTAGTGACAAATTGTTGTTTCCAAGTTACGTTTTTGCTTGTGATAAACAATGAGGAGACAGGCCACATAAAGCTACGTAGCTAATGTATATAAAGTTACGTTACATCAACGTTAGCTAATGTCAGCTCCGACATAAACGCTACACACCATGGTAATGCTCCCTCACTTGGGTGAGAGAGCTAGAGATGTGACAGCAGAGAGTGTAGACCGAGTAATGCTCCTCCACTTATATGAAAAATTTACATTTTAAATTTAGCTATGTGGTTAGCAAATTGCACACATTTATACAAGATTTGTTGTTGGTTCAAAAACAATAAAAAAAGCAAAGACAGAGAAAAGCGAAGACTTAAGTATTGAATAACTGTTTGATATATTCTGTACTTAATGATGGTTTCTAGGGGAAGAGTCATCCAGAAAACCTGATTCGATGCTTGCACAAAAATTTTATTGTTTTAGGTGGATGGTAAAACAGCTCCTTAGTGTTTGTTTGTATTTGTTTGCTCATAGAAAACAAAAGAAAATTCACACACATAAAATTCACCTCTGCAATGCCTTTTGATTATTTTATCAAGACATTTCTCATGGTACACTGATACACACACACACACACACACACACACACACACACACACACATGGCAATATAAGAGGTGAATGAAGAGGAATCTTCATTTGTTTTCTGTGGGTGTTTTTATGGGAATGTGGATCTTTCAGATCAATTTGAGGAGTGCCTATGGTTTTCATGCTCCACATTTTATTGTAAGTGTGTCATGCAGTGTGGGACTCGCACTGGTCTGGTCTTGGTTTAAACTCGATCTCGACCTGCCTTGGACTTGGTCTTGACTTGGTCTTAACCCCTCAAAGTCTTGGTCTTGTCTTGGTCTCGATACACTCTGGTCTTGGTCTTGACTTGGTCACGATTTAGGTGGTCTTGACTACAACACTGCCGTTAAGTACATGGCCTGCTAATCTTTGCTCAAAAGCACTTAAAAGAAGCATTTTTTTAGCCAGTAAACAGAGAAATAAATGCCATGTGACTAATCACCCTGGAAAGGCAGGAAAAATCAGACAAGCTTTTAAGACTATTTTAAGATAACTATTTCATGCTTTTACAAGCCCTTCAAAAACCAGCCACTGGTAAAACATATAATTTTCGTAATTTAATATTTACAGTTTCTATGATTTGAAAAGCTGTCAATAGAGAAACTAGCTTTTTGGCAGCACTCTGGTGTAGTTACAGCATCTACCAGCAGGGGCTAACTGCCTAAACTAAATAACCAAACCCTAAACCCTAGAAAAAGAAAGTTAGCAACAGCTGAAATGCATAAAAATCACATCTTAAAAAGAGACCAAGTATTACGTAAAGTTTAAAGTCAACCAATGCTACAACATCACATCAACAAGTCAACATGGTGGCAGGAAGTCAAAATTTCTAGGGAGACAAGGAAACAATTTTCATGTTGAATTTATTGAAAGAAAACAGTGAAAACAGCAATATTTAGATGGCGGAAGCATCGCAATTCCAAAATATTGAAGATGTTGTCAAAAAGTATGCAGGAAGACTGTTTCAATAGGACAGTCAAACAAATTCAATACTTATGGATGGGGCTGAAAAAGCTATACCAAGGCGACAAAGCACCACAGCATAAGTGTGTGCAACCCAACAAAATCTCAATTTTATGACCTTTTGTACCTGCTGGGACATTGACCCATGGCACTGGTAGGTGAGCATGGAGCAGAAGCAAGTTTCAACAATTAATCACAGAGAAACAATTAAGATGAAAACGAAAGTTTTTGCTATTTAAGTTTATTTTCCTTCAATTTGAATGTTTACATTCGCAAGGTTAGTACATACAGTAGAAACACATGCATGTTCATTGCAGTTTATTCTGGGACAGCTACTGTATATAAAGAGGGAAAAAGCTGCTTACCAAGCCACATTTATATGGTTGTGAAGAGTTCACACTGTACGATTTTGACCATGATTTTCTGAAGTCTTTGATCGTTTAGTATGACATGCTTACCAGTGTCCAATGTGATGAATCTTAGCCTCTGATGAAGTTCTGGCAGTGTGACTGCTCCTACGACGGCCAAATGAGATAAAATATCTAGTCAGTGTTGGCAGATGTCGTGGCTACAGTGTGTAACGTACAGCCTGACATAAAGTCACACACTGTTCCATGGATTTTACCCAAGACCTCACATATCGTACAGTCTGATAAGCAATAATCGTAAAAATCGTAGTGTGCACCAGTCTTTAGACGCTAACAAAGTGCATGAAAATGTAAACACCACTTTCTGAACACCATTTTTGAAATGCAAACACAGCTTTCTCACAATAAGTGGCTTTCTGGTGTCACTGTGTACAAGCTCAATGCCTTTTCATCTCCTTCAACACTGTCAATAAACTTTAGGCATTCCTAAATTATGCTGGCATCTTTTTCACTGTAAATGTGCATTTATAAGATGATATTATTGCTTGTGTACTGAAAAAAGTGTTAGACAATACACACTCGCTTTACATATTACAAATATGCCCCAAAGCGGCAGCTCTCTAGTGTTAAGAGCGTAGTTAAGCTATTTTTTTCCGCACCAGTGGACATGTACCATTAGAAATGGCCTGACTGCCTCTAGATGTCACTTTCTATGTGCTTTATCTTAAACCTACACATACTGTATGGTTAAATCAAAGACACATCTTTAATTGCATGGTTGATTCATGTTATTTTAAATGTTTAATTTCATTTGGCACATTGATTTTATTTGACCCATAATTAAAATTATACACTCTAAATAGAATTACATATAAATGATAATAATAAAAAAAGCAGAATTATAATAATTAACTTTACAAAAATATGGATGTTACAGTAATGATACTGTAAGGCGCGGGGTTTAACAGTGACCGAGGGCTTAAAAATGGTCTTTGTACTCTACAGATATCCAATAAACATGATATGTTCAGGATTCAACAGAATTATCAACTTAATAAAGCATGATAATAAAATGACACTAACAAAGTGGGAGAGGACATGCTCACTCAATCCCAGTTCACTCGCTTCTCTCTCACTACCCACAAGTTGCTCGAAATCCTCTAAAGAAATAAAATGTTTTCACATGTAAAAATTTTTAAATACAATGACTGTTAAAATACAAGTTTTTAAATCAGTTTCGATCTCCAGGATTTCCGGTTTCTGGTTGAGCGAACACTGGTGTGTCTGTCTGCCACTGCTCTCCGGTTTCTTTTTGAAGTTTTAGTTGCATTTACTTAATGTCTTTTAAAAAGAGCGACCTCAGGAAATCAAGCTTTATGATTCTCTTTTATGGCTAATAGACTGATTGCCTTTTCTAGTTTGTTTGTTTTTTGGAAACTACACCCTCACCCAACCAACTCGAACCACGTCATCCTCTCGTCGGCCTGGATTACATCGGAGTAAACAAACTGCTGTACTCACTGAACGCCTTCACTGGGACTGTTGTGTGCCGTCTTGAATGAGTCACCTGATTCCCTGCCCATCGTCCATGTCCAGTGGGGTTTGAGCATGCGGAACTGGAATTCGGGTCGTGTTGGTGGATCATTGAGGATGCTCTGTTTTCTGTTGCCCATCCTGGCCTGCTGGAGTTTTGCTGCTGGCCCTTGACAGTTTCAGTGGCAAGCTCCATGCCTGTTTGCAGGCTCATGCTGTTACTTCGCTTCTGATATGGTTTTATATTACTCATCCCTGGAATTACGGTGTCTGAATTCTTTGGCCCGACTGTCAGCTGGAGTTTATAACTATTGTACAGCCCTTGGAATTGCACGCTGCCCCCAGTATATCCATCAAGGGTTATACCAACATCCCGGCAGATTCCCAGCTGACTCCACTGACAACCACCACATACAGGCCATTTGGTCTTCATAACGTCGCCCTCTAACTGGTGCAAGGGATTTGAAGTGGGGGATCATTTTTGATAATCTCAGTAGGCTAAAACACACATTTAACTCCAGCATTAACATAGCCCTCATAAATGCACGATCGTCTTCGAACAAGTCTTTTATTTTGAATGACATTTTATATCACGATCACTGGACTGTTTATTCATCTCCGAGACCTTGCTGAATCCTGGCGAGCAAATGGCCCTGGGGATCTAACACTGCCAGGCTGTGACTTTTTAAATTCTCCACGGACTTCAGGGCGAGGAGGTGGCGTTGCAACTGTTTTTAAAAACTCTTTTGAATGCTGAATGCTACCTATGGACATGTATTCCAGTTCCCTATCTGTCACTCACTCGACGTTGGTGTCGATGTAGTGACACTAGTGGTCACTCTTGGGAGCCCGAGACACCTCTGGTCTTTGATAAAAGGCCAATGAAAATTGGCGAGTGGTATTTGCATGCCACTCCCCCGGACATACGGGTATAAAAGGAGCTGGTATGCAACCACTCATTCAGATTTTCTCTTCGGAGCTGAACGGTCATGCTCATTGAGCTGAATAGCACTGTTCATTCGCCTCTGCTGGATCTGATGGCGCATTTCAGCGGCTTCTCCCTCCTCTGCACTGGTGCACTGCAGAGAACGCCCCTGGCAGAAAAACTAGAGAGAATATTTTCTGAAAGAGCATTTTTACCCTCTAAAAGAGTATATTTCTCTAAAAGAGCGCACACGCGGAACGTCTTTTTAAAGACGCGTCTTTCTAAAGATGCCTTTCCGATCGTGTGTCATTCCTGGTTGCGGTCGTTTTCTCTCAACTTCGGATGGTCGTGATCACTGTCTTTCATGTCTGGGCACGACCCACACGGAGGCAGCGTTTGTGAATGGTTCATGTTCTCACTGCGAGAACATGACCATGGCAACGTTGCGGTCGCGGCTCCCCGCCTCGGTCCTTCTACCTACGGGTATGAGATCAGCGCGGCTAGCACTGGGGGCGATTTGGGGACCTCAATGGGATCGTCTCCGCCGGGTATCCCCCCGCGGACCTCCCATTCCCCAGCACGCTCGTCTGCCCCAATCGGGCTTCCGGATGGGTTCGCCGGCTCGTCGCATGGCGAGTCTGGCTTCTTGTTCGGAGCCTGCGAAGATGATGAGCTCTCGAGCGCAGCATTGGAGAGCGGGCTTGTCCAGTCAGACGCAGACCTCAGCTGGGCTTCCCTCTTCGGGGACGATCGCCCAGTCACAGGCCGATGCCGAAATGACGGACATGCTTTCCCGGGCGGCCGCGAGCGTCGGGCTACAGTGGAACCCTCCGCTCTCCCCTGAACCCTCGCGGCTTGATGATTGGTTTCTGGGCTCGCGGCACCACTCAAAACAGCTGCGCCCTGCTCCAGTGCCATTCTTCCCGGAAGTGCATGAGGAGCTTACAAAGTCGTGGGAGGCACCTTTCACTGCCCGGCCCCAACTCCACAGTTCCCCCGCTCTCACTACCCTTGATGGCGGGGTGGCCAGGGGCTATACGGCGATTCCCCCAGTGGATAAGGCGCTCACGGTGCACTTATGCCCGCAGAGCGACGCCACCTGGCGTGGACACCCTAAGCTCCTGTCCAAGCCCTGTAGGCTCACGTCGTCCCTGACGGCTAAAGCCTACAGTGCTGCTGGACAAGTCGCCTCTGCCCTGCACGCCATGGCTCTCCTGCAGGTCCACCAAGCCAAGGCGCTGAAAGAACTGCACAAGGTTAGTTCCGCCCCAGATTTGATGCAGGAACTGCGCTCAGCAACCGACCTCGCTCTCTGGGCGACGAAGGTCACGTCGCGTTCTCTCGAGCGGACGATGGCCACACTACTGGTCCAGGAGCGCCACCTGTGGCTCAATCTGGTAGAGATGGGCGAGGCCGACAAGACACGGTTCCTTGCTGCCCCCATTTCCCAGGTGGGCCTATTCGGCGACACCGTTGAGGACTTTGCCCAGCAGTTCTCGACAGTGAAGCAGCAGACGGAAGCAATCCAGCACATCCTGCCCCGGCGGGCTCAAGATCCCGCACCCCGTCTGCTCGTCGCCAAGGGTGTCCCCCTGCGGTGACTGCACCGGCTCCGCCGCAGCCCGCCCCTTCGGCCCGGCCCCGGCGTGGAGCCCACCGCAGGAAGCCGACGCCACCCGTCTCACAGCCGGCGCTGAAGAACCCATGGAGGTCCTCGAAGTGCCCCTGAGATGGGTAACCCACTCACGTGGAGCTGGTAGGAAGACCACTCCATCCCCCGGTGGAGGGCCGGGTGGAAAATCTTTTGTTGCCTTTTTGTTTGATTTCGCCGCATGCCCAAGTGGCTGCGGTACCCAACAGTTCAGCAAAAGAGCGGCTTCCTTCCTCCCTGGGTCACATACCCGGTGTGTACGGTCGTCACCACGACTACCGTCCACGGCCTTTTTCTTGCAGGATTGGTGCTCCAGCGGTGCCCTTTCCGCCCCTGAGCGCCCAGCTGTGGCACTATGTGGCAGTCTCCACGGGTTACGAGGACAGGCCTCTTCCTCCCCTGTCCCAGGCTGTTCCGGGGGTGGTCACAAGGAGCCAGGTAAGTGCTTCGATGTCCCTAGACTCAGCATGGCCACGACGTGCTGTGGCACCTTGCGCTCTGCCCCGCCGTGAGGCCCCACCTGCCGGTACGTCCAACGACGTTGTCCCCTTGGTCCCCCTCGTTCGGAATTTGGACGCGTGGCTTGCGCTTTCCAATCCGTTGCGGTGGCTGGTCCGGACCATCCGACTCGGCTACATGATTCAGTTTGCCAGGCACCTGCCCAGGTTCAGCGGTATTCACTTCACCTTGGTCAAGGGCGAAAATGCTGTCACCCTGCACGTGGAGATCGCTACCCTCCTACGGAAGGACGCAACAGAACCTGTCCCTCCAGCCGAGATGAAGAAAGGGTTTTACAACCCCTACTTCATCATACCGAAAAAAGGTGGTGGGTTGTGGCCAATCTTGGACCTGCGAGTACTGAACCGGGCTTTACACAGACTCCCGTTCAAGATGCTGATGCAAAGACGCATTCTGGCGAGCGTCCGGCATCAAGATTGGTTCGCGGCGGTAGACCTGAAGGATGCGTACATTCACGTCTCGATCCTTCCTCGACACAGACCCTTCCTGCGGTTCGTGTTCAAGGGTCAGGCGTATCAGTACAAAGTCCTCCCTTTCGGCCTGTCTCCTCGCATCTTTACAAAGATCGCAGAGGATGCCCTTGCCCCGTTAAGGGAGGTGGGCATTCGCATTCTCAACTATCTCGACGACTGGCTAATCCTAGCTCACTCTCGAGAAGTGTTATGCGCACACAGGGACCTGGTGCTCTCACACCTCAGCCGACTAGGGCTTCGGGACAACTGGGAAAAGAGCAAGCTCCTCCCGGTTCAGAGCATCTCTTTTCTCGGTTTGGAGTTGGACTCAGTCTCCTTGACGGCGTGCCTTACAAACGAGCATGCCCAGTCGGTGCTGGCCTGTTTGAAGGCGTTCAAACAGGGAACAGCGTTTCCACTGAAACTTTTTCAGAGGCTCCTGGGGCATATGGCATCCTCGGCGGTGGCCACCCCACTTGGGTTGATGCATATGAGGCCGCTTCAGCACTGGCTCCAGACTCGAGTCCCGAGATGGGCATGTCGCCACGGGACACACCGCATGGCCATTACGTCGGTCTGTCACCGTCTTTTCAGCCCTTGGACCGACCTCTCGTTTCTAGGAGCAGGTGTTCCCCTAGAACTGGTCTCCAGGGGCGTCGTGGTCTCTGGACAGGTCTGCGACTGCATTGGCACATCAACTGCCTCGAGTTACTGGCAATTCTGCTCGCCCTGCGGAGGTTCCGGCCGTTGATCCAGGGCAAGGACATGTTAGTTCGGACGGACAGCACGGCAGCGGTAAAATATGTCAACCGCCAAGGCGGTCTGCGCTCTCGCTGTATGTCACAACTCGCCCGCTGTCTCCTCCTCCGGAGTCGGCAGTACCTCAAGTTGCTGCGAGCCACTCACATCCCGGGCAACCTCAACACTATAGTGGACGCGCTGTCACGGTAGGTTTCCCTCAGGGGAGAGTGAAGACTCCACCCTCAGGTGGTCCAGCTGATTTGGAGTTGATTCGGACGGGCACAGGTGGACCTGTTCGCCTCCCAAGAATCATCCCACTGCCCGCTCTGGTGCGCCCTCACCGAGGCTCCCCTCGGCATAGATGTGCCGGCACACAGCTGGCCCCCTGGACTATGCAAATATGCATTTCCCCCAGTGAGCCTGCTTGCACAGACTCTGTGCAAGGTCAGGGAGGATGAGGAGCAGGTCATCCTGGTAGCACCCTACTGGCCCACCCAGATGTGGTTCTCGGACCTCACGCTCCTCGTGACAGCTCCCCCCTGGCGAATTCCCCTGAGGAAGGACCTTCTTTCTCAGGGATGGGGCACCCTCTGGCACCCGCGCCCAGACCTCTGGAATCTCCATATCTGGTCCCTGGATGGGACGTGGAAGACCTAAGTGGTCTACCAACCACAGTGGTAGACACGATCACTTAGGCTAGGGCCCCCTCTACGAGGTGCCTGTATGCCTTTAAGTGGTGTCTATGTGACACGAAGACCCCCAGAGATGCGCAGTCTGATCAGTGCTTTCCTTCCTGCAGGAGAGGCTGGAAGGGAGGCTGTCCCCTTCCACCTTGAAGATGTACGTTGCTGCCATAGCAGCACACCACGACGCAGTCGTGAAAATTGCCCTCCTGACTGCGCTCACTTCCATCAAGAGGGAAGGTGACCTGCAAGTGTTCTCTGTCAGCGAAACATGCCTGGAGTTCGGTCCAGGTTATTCTCACGTGATCCTGAGACCCCGACCGGGCTATGTGCCCAAGGTTCCCACCACTCCTTTTAGGGACCAGGTGGTGAACCTGCAAGCACTGCCCCAGGAGGAGGCAGACCCAGCCCTGTCGTTGCTGTGTCCAGTGCGTGCTTTACGCATCTATTTGGATCGCACACAGAACTTTAGAGCCTCTGAGCAGCTCTTTGTCTGCTTTGGTGCACAGTGGAAAGGAAGCACTGTCTCCAAGCAGAGGATCGCCCACTGGCTCGTTGACGCCATAACTATGGCATATCTCACCCAAAACAGAGCCCCTCTGCCCCAGTCTCCATGTTTGTAGTAACTCCTCCCCCAGTGGACAGGATCTACCTTGAAGGCTCCCCACATGGTTGGAAAGACCATGTGATGTATTCTTCCACTTAAATACCCCCCCCTCTCTTGGGGCAAGGTGTGGTCTCCGCAGTGTCTTCCCCTTGGGAGGGACACCCCCCGGCTAGACCTGGTGGCCCAGTCGGATAACCCCCCTTCTTTTTTAGGGAGTGAAAAAAGAGAAGGGGAAAAGAGGCCACGACTGGGTTAAGCCTGTCTCTATCTTTGGGTAGTCGACTTGTCCCCAAAAAGGGCCGTTCGACACTCATAACTGTGTTGGGGGAGGTTACGTGTCGACCTGGTGTGCTGGCTGAGGCACACAGCAAGTCTGCCCACAACACACCGCCAGTTCACGTAACACAGTTCAGCCTTGTGGCGTTTTGTATAGGGACCCCTAGTGTCACTACATCGACACCAATGTCGAGTGAGTGACAGATAGGGAACGTCATGGTTACTGGTGTAACCTCCGTTCCCTGATGGAGGGAACGAGACGTTGGTCCCTTCTGCCACAACGCTGAACTACCCGCTGAAATGGCCGGACCTTATATCGGCTCCTCAGCGTAAAACCTGAATGAGTGGTTGCATACCAGCTCCTTTTATACCCGAATGTCTGGGGGAGTGGCATGCAAATACCATTCACCAATTTTCATTGGCCTTTTATTAAAGACCAGAGGTGTCTCGGGCTCCCAAGAGTGACCCCTAATGTCACTACATCAACTCCAATGTCTCGTTCCCTCCATCAGGGAATGGAGGTTACACCAGTAACCATGATGTTTTGAGGTCCAACTATAAAGTTTGACGTCCTAGGTCCTGCCTTATTTGCACTTGTGTACAGACCTCCCAGATTTAATAAGGAATTTATTGAACAATTTTCTGACTTTCTCTTTGGACTGGTGTCACGTGGTGACAGACTCCTGATTCTTGGGGATGTTAATATTCACGTATGCTGTCCATCGAAACCGCTGGTAAATGAATTTGTCTCCCTCACTAAGTCTTTGAATTTTGTACAACATGTCACTGGTCCTATCCACAACATGGGTCATACATTAGATCTTGTGTTAACTTATGGTATCTCTGTATCTAATTTAGAGATCTTAGATATTGGCATCTCTGACCATTATTCAATAATGTTTGAATCTGTCTCTACATGTCTTTACGTCATGGCCAATCCAATTCACTCGCCAATCATTTCCAGAATTTTATTTATTTTACTATTACCTATTTAACTATTTACCTATTTATTCATTATTTATTTATTTATTTATTTATTTATTTATTGTATGTATATAATTCTGTCATTTATTTGATTGATTTGTAAGCACTTTGGGTCAACTTCTGTTGTTTTTAAATGTGCTATATAAATAAAGGTTGACTTGACTTGAATTTCACATTAGTCAGCCTGTGGGAAAAGAAACATCTATGTTTCAATTACTTAAAAAGACATAAATCATTAACCAATGCAAAGCATTTTCAAACAATAAGTAACCAATATGTTCCACATTAATTATAACAACAACAAGATGGCAGTAATTATGAAACAAACATTACTCATTAACAATAACTTTCAACTTGCATTATTACTGCAATATTTTCTTTCTCTCTCTCTCTCTCTCTTTGTATTTCAACTGACAACAAAGTCTTTAAACCATGCAGGCCTGAACAATGGTTTGAGATGAACTAGGGGTATGGTCCACCTCTTGCAATGCTGTGTCTGTGACACTAGGCTGTGCAGCATTAGGCAGTTCTGCTGATTGAAAGGGGTTTGTATGGGACTGTCCCAACCCAATGTTCCTGGATGGTCTCTGACACTGTCCACAGCCTGGAAAGATTACAGAGAGCAAGTCTTCTGCAACACCGGGTGGAGATGAATTTTGAGAAGCTCTACAAGGTACTTCCCTTTCAAGTTGGTGTGGAAGGAGAGAAAATGTATCGGAAGTAGTTTGAATTGTCTGAAAAGTAGGTGACAGATAAGGTTTCAGACGGTTATTGTGTAGTCTGTGTGGTCCTTTTACCACAGTCTTTCTGCTGAACTGCATAAAGTACAAGTACTGACTTGTAAGCAAACTGTAGCTTTTTGCAGACAGACCTGCATACAATTTTGGGGTGCCAGTGGATGCACAACAAGGTTTACTAGGACTAGAGAAGAGCAGATGAACTGGCAAACAGGCTTCTCAATCATGTACAAGGAAGAAGGGGGTGTATCCTGTGCTACTGTGAACACAAGTATTTTATGAGAGTTGGATAGACCTCAACATCCCATGGATCTGTTTGGTGACATTTGCTCAACTGGTCTTTCAAAGTGTGATTGCATTTTTAAATTAAACCATCTCCCTCAGGATGATATGGAGAGGTTCTTGTTTTGGTCACAACCCATTTTGAACACAGTTCCTTTATCAAGTCTTCCTCAAACTGGCGCCTTTGGTCTGTGTGGAGATATTCGGGGACACCATGCTCAGTTATGTACTGTTCAAAAATACCATGTGCAACAGTTACCACACTTTGGTCTTTCATAGGGTACAAGTTAACATATTTGGTGAAATAGTATTGCAGGACTAAAAACATATCTATGCCCTGAGGGTGTCACAGGAAGCTCCCTAAAGTCTGCTGCAACTTTTTAAAAAGGATGACTGGCATGGACAGTCTTCAGGGGGCTAATCTATGTGGAACTGGCATAGACCTAGACTGACATGAAATACATTGTTGACAGTTGTAGGGAATATATCAACTCTGGGACTTTTGCCCATTTCCTTTACCCTTATATGTAATATGTAATAAATTTAGCTCAAGAAGGGAATTATTATTAATTACGAGAATATTAAAATAATTAATGGCTGGAGTCACGTGGTGCCATGCAAGGTTCAGATGCATGAACGGTGAGCTCTGCACACTTTGCTAGTTTTTCACTGAGTTGGTTACAAGAGTGGCAGATGTTGATAAATGGATCGATTATCTAGAGTCATCAGAGAGGGAATTAGCTGCTAACACACTAGTGACCAAGGCGAATCTGGAGCGCATCTGGGAAAAGTTGGAAGACATTTAGAATCGTAACTGGCGAAACAGCATCCGAATTGTAGGAATTCCTGAGGACGAAGAAGGCCAAGATATAGTGAAATTCCTAGACGAGCTCCTCCTGAGTCTGCTCGACATAACAGGCCATAAGCTGGAAATCGAGTGAGCTCACAGAGTTCCACTGAGGGAGACAGGCCCCGATCAATTCTGGCCAAATTTCTGAGATCATCCGATAAAGATCTCGCGTTACACGATGCAAGGAGTAATAAAAGGCTTTCTTGGAAGAAACACAGCATTTTCTTGTTCCCAGACTTTGTGAATTCGACAAAAAGGAACGTGATCGATTCAAAGAATGCAAGAAACTCTTACATCAATGGAAGGTCGCTTTTGCACTGACGTTCCCGGCCAAATTGAGAATAGATACTAAGGATGGCTGCAAAATATTTACATGCCCACAGCAACGATGTCCTTCATAAAGTCAATGGAATCAGTAAGTCATTGCGTGATGCTCTCGATGCAGCCGAGTGGGCCTGACTCACTGAACATTCACTTGACTGTCCAAGGAAACTGAGCACCTTTTTTGTTTCTTTTTGTGTTGGTTTCACCTAGCGGCTGGAGTTTGTTTTGTGGAATACCACTCCTTCAGGACAGTTTGTGGATGAATCTGCATGTTCTTTGTGCTTATGCCACCTATTGTATGGAGTTTGTTTTGTGGAATATTTCTTGCAAACATTGGACTGATTAGGGCATTTGTTGAACTCATGAAACAGCCGAGTGGGCCTGACTCACTGAACATTCACTTGATTGTCCGAGGAATCTGAGCGCCTTTTTTTTTTTCTTTTTGTGCTGGTTCCACCTAGCGGCTGGAGTTTGTTTTGTGAAATAATACTCTTTCGGGACAGTTTGTGGATGAATCTGTACATTCTTTGTGCTTATGGCTCCTATTGTATGCCGTTTGTTTTGTGGAATATTTCTTGCAAATCATTAGAGTGATTAGGGAATTTGTTACACTCATGTATGTAGGAACAGTATGTGAGCTAGGAATGAATTTAAACTGTACTTATTCTACATCATTATTATGTAAGGAAATTTATAATGGAATTAGTCATGTTCGACAACCATTATAAGCAAGATAAATGACAAATAATTGGATTATTTGTCTGAATAAAATTCTCCACCATTAAAATCGTAATACAACGTCTTGTTGTATCCGCTCACAATTTCTATAGTAAAGAATTAGGTTTAATAAGGAAATTATGATTAATTCACTTATTGGAGTAATATTATTCTCATGGCTTATTGAAAATAATATCACACATATTTTAGGTATAGCTTTGAAGTGAGATCTTTTAAAAACAGGGACAAGATTATTTATCAAACTATACCACATTCAAATTATCTTTGAATACAGACAAATGTTTTTGCTTTTCTAAACATAAACTAATCTAACACATACCACAAGAAACAGGTTGGTGAGTAAAGTGACAGAATGAACAATACAGAAAAAGTTAACTTTATGGAGTCTGTTGACAATGCCTTAGAACAATTTATCCTTCTTTGAGTCTAAATCAATTTGCAATCGGATTACCCAAAGTATTTAACTAATACACCAGCACTTTGAGCAAAAGTCTGGAGATGTACTTGCGTGTCATTGCGTTTCCTTGCGTTGCGTTTCCTTGTGTTGCTTGGTTCTTTGGTGTTTGAAGAAAGTTCGTTCTGTCCATGTTTTGGACTCTGTTAGATCGTGGATAGTTTGTTGTCTGTTGTCTCGATGGATGATGAAGTGGGCTTTGAAGCGAGGCCTTCTGCAAGGAAGACTCGCGACTCCCGTTGGGTGTGAGAACCATAGAGCAGAGAGTGAGAGGCTTCCTCGGGACTTCATGTCCCAAGTTTAAATGGACTCTATATGGCACAGAGGCTGCAAGCCATGAGGGCAAGAGCATGGAGGAGCTGCAGAGGAATGTAAAGAGCAAGAGAGCCGAAGAAGAGAGAAGACCGAGTGAGAAGAGGAGACCGAGAGCCAGTTCTTCCTTGGTAGTGAACTTTTGAGCTGAAATTGACCGCACCCCAAAGGTGTCCTGAGCCAATCAGAAGTGGCTTTTCAGAGTCACATGGTCAACTGCTCTGTCCTTTTCAATGTTGATTTACAATCCTTTGTGTGGAGGATCCTTACAAACTTCCCGCTCATAATAGTGCATGTTTTAATCATGAAAGTTTATATCTTGGATACAACTAAATATATCAAAATTCATTAACATAAACATTCCTGAAATGCAGAAAGGATTTAAACGATAGTAAACTCAAGGTGTTTTATCCTGAATAGTTACCATTTTTAGTAGAAATGACATGAATAACACAAGATTAAAGATTATAATCATCAGTTTGTCAGTTATAAGTGATTACGAATCACTACACATATTTTAAAAGGTACATCAGGCTATAATCATTAATTTGTCAGTTACAAAAGTAATTACAGCCTGACAGAGCCTTTTGAGTTAGATTAGAGACAACTAGGGTAGGGTTTGGATGTATGCTCAGGAAGGATCTAGACACCCCAAATTTTTAGGGCCCGATTAGTGGGCCCCTGACGGTCGAGGATCTCAAATTTCAAGGTCCTGAGGCCTTCGGAACCCCCTTTTCTAGATGGCCCACTTGACCATTAAAGCAATGCAATTCCATAGGTGTTTGGTGGACCGCCCTAAATTAGGTGCTAAGACTTGGGGGCTTTGAATGCTTCATCATAGGGCCCTTAGAAACAACATATTAAAAAGCTGTGTCCCTCAGAGTTTGGGAAGTACTTTAAAAAAAATCAAGAAAAATATTAAAGAAAAATAACTGTCACTTTTCATTCACAAGTCAGCCAGTTAAGCACTTAACGAAGTCATTCAGACTTCAAACTTTGCACACTGTCTAAGGGGCCCCTGAGAAGCTCTAGATTTCAAATTGGAGTCATTTGGAGCTTTCTGAAGGTTGTCCACGATACACCTATAGAAATGAATTGAATAAATTGCTTGTGGGATGCGCCCTGGCAGCGTGCCCAGAGGTCCCAGAGACCCCAAATTTCACACGCTGACACGTCGCGTGCCCCTTATCGACATACTATGGGGACTAAAGCCTAGGCTGAAAAACAATATTTTTCATTATTTTCAGTAGATCTCCCTGCTTGTCATAGGACTCAATGAGACAGCCTGCTCTGTAGGCCCACGTGCATCAGTACATTCATCAGAAGCTTTAATACTTAGCAAGCACCTGCGGCCTCCAAATTCTAGATCCTGATTTGGGGGCCCCTGACGGTCGAGGATCTCAAATTTCAAGCTCCTGTGGCCTTTGGAACCCCCTTTTCTAGACGGCCCACTTGACCATTAAATCAATGCAGTTCCATAGGTGTTTCATGGACCACCTTAAATTAGGTGCTAAGACCTGGGGGCTTCGAATGCTTCATCGTAGGGCCCTTAGAAACAACATATTAAAAAGCTGTGTCCCTCAGAGTTTGGGAAGTACTTAAAAAAAAATCGAGAAAAATATTAAAGGAAAATAACTGTCACTTTTCATTCACAAGTCAGCCAATTAAGCACTTAACGAAGTCATTCAGACTTCAAACTTTGCACACTGTCTAAGGGGCCCCTGAGAAGATATAGATTTCAAATTGGAGTCATTTGGAGCTTTCTGAGGGGTGTCCACGAAACACCTATAGAAATGGATGGTATAAATTGCACATGGGATGTGCCCTGGCAATGTGCCCAGAGGTCCCAGAGACCCCAAATTTCACATAGTGACCCCTTGTGGGACTCTTGAAGACATACTAAGAGTGCTAAGGATTTCAGTGAAGTATTGGTCGAACGTCAGAAAACGGCTTTAAAGGACTCTGGGCGGGCACAGCAGGCCCCCACCGTGTGCCCCATGATGAAATTAAAAAATGTAACAAAAAATAATTGGTGTCAGGAACGAATAAAAACACACTTAGAGGGGGCGTGTGGGACGCCTGGGCGCTGCCCGGCACGAATTAGGGCGATGTATGGCATCAGGGGCCACACTGGGGGCAAAGGCATGCCAAAGTGGCATTTAGTGGGTAAGGGGACAGATAGTGGTTCTGTGGACAACAGGAAGCCCATATAGAAGAATAGTGGGTAAGGGGTCACAGGAAGTGAGTTCGTGGACAACAGGAAGTCCCTTTACAAGAATAGTGGGTAAGAGGTCACAGGAAGTGAGTTCGTGGACAACAGGAAGTCCCTTTACAAGAATAGTGGGGAAAGGGTCACAGGAAGTGAGTTCGTGGACAACAGGAAGCCCCCTTACAAGAATAGTGGGTAAGGTGGTTAAAAAGAGGCTCTGTGGACGCTGTTTACATTACTAAATGCCCCGTGGGCAGTAGGGGGTCAGTGGACCGACCCCAAAGTGACCATGACAACGCAAGAGTGCCCCTAGAGGTGTCCATACGGCGAGATGAGGGGGAAACCAAACATTACCCCAAAGTAATGGGGAAGTGCCACCTGGCCTACAAGCTAGTGGGCAAGTGGGCGTCCATGTAAGGGGTACGATCCATCGCACCAACTATGGGTCCAATGGCAATTTAAATGAATAGGGCTTGATCCCACGAACCGCCTACATTCCCTTACAGGTCAAAGTAATTTTCAGAATTATCTAGCAAGGCTAGGTATTATGTACATTTTGGGTACAAATGCATTCTGTACATTTTAGAGGGTTAACTCAGCGAAGTAAAGTGACTTTGTGTGAGATGTTCATGGATTAAGATGAGATGTCTTCATATTAGGATCGTGCAAACACAAGGAACATTAACAAGGAAACCTTTCAAAGAAAGCCTCCTTTAGCTCTGTGTGGAAGTTCAGAAGGTCATGCTGCATCTGCTCCATGTCACCATCCCATGGGTAGAGGGGCCTCTGTCCAATGGCCTCTTTTTTATTTTATTGGCCAGATGTGAGCTTCAGCTAGGCTTGTTGGTGGGTAGTGAGCAGAATCTTTTAATTTATGACCTTGAGGATTTCCAGAATTAAAAGTTTGGGTTTTCAATTCTTATTGCAGCAATTGTTCGCTCTTCTGCATCTAATATCCTACATGTAACAGCCGAATGGGCCATCTCACTGAACATATTTGACTGCCCGAGGAAACTGAACTGGCTTTTTTTTTTTTTTTGCCGGTTCCGCTAGTGGCTGGAGCTTTTTTTGGGACAAGTATGTGGATGAATCTACACATTCTTTGTGCTTATTCCACCTATTAGCTGGAGTTTGTTTTATAGATTATATTCTGTTGTGTAATTCTGTATCACAAAATTTGTATAGTAGCACCGGGCTTGAGAAATTCGATGGCAAAGCTGTTGCAGGGACATGGACTGTTTGAGTTCAGACGGATGGACACCGGTTGGCACTGTCGTGTGCGGGGTCAATGCCCTTTCTGCTGGTTAGTTTGGATCATGAGGGAGGTTAGTATGCTCGGTGACCTATATGAGAGTGGAGTGTTGAGATCTTTTGAAAATATGATTTAACATTTTAGGATTCCAGATCACAGTTCTTTAGGTATTTACAGCTGTGCTACCTGCTTTGTATTATTTTTGGGAGTAGCATACACCCACCTAAAGCGGCAGATACTCTGGAAGTGGTGATTACTGCTTTTGGAAAAGGCCATGAGGCATCAGTTTATTACTCCTTGCTAATTCAGAGTCTGGGGGATGGAGCTTCAATTTCTCTCAAGAGATTATGGGAGAAAGATTTAAACTTGGTATTGGAGGAGGGAGTGTTGGCTAGGATTCTAAAAAACATCAAGTCTGCGTCTAGAGATGCAAGGGTGCGTCTGTTGCAATTTAAGATTTTGCATCGATTCTATTGGACACCCTCTAGATTGTATAGGCTTGGTCTTAAAGACACACCTACCGACTGGCGATGCCAATCAGAAGACGGGGACACAACCCATGTTTTTTGGGGATGTGTTAAGATCCAAGAATTTTGGTTGAAGGTTCAGAGGTTTATGTGTGATGTAGTGGACACTAAATTTTCATTTTGCCCCAGACTATGTATTTTGTGTCATGGTGCGGTCCTGAATATGGGTGATGGATATATGGAGACCTGGGTCCTGTTCGGCGTGATGATTGGCAAGTGGGTAATCCTCAGGTGATGGAGTTCGACTGATGTGCCCTTATTTCATGAGAGGTGTGTCGAGTTGGACAGAGTGGCGAATTTGAGGAGATGATATATAGAAGTCTAGGCAACCTGGATATATACATCAGGAAATGGGGCAGCTATCTAGCCTTTTTGGAAGGCTCTCAGGGATGGTATGCAGAGAGAGACTAGTATTATTATTTTTTTTTCTAAATATTTTCTGCTGTTTTATTGTCTATTTGTGTGTCTTTGTCAACTGGCTTTTGACCACTGGAGTGCTTGTTTGTGTTGGGTGGTGGGGTTAATGTTTGGGGGGAAAAGCTGTGATTTCATGTGGTTTGATTTTGCATTTTCTGTTGTGTCTATTTGATTTGCTGCATGGAATCAATAAAAAATTGCTAATAAAAAAATAATTAATGGCTATGTCTAATCAACTCTTTGGCCCGTGATGAGTCGATGTGAAGTACTGGTTAATCCTTAAAGTAATATTACTCTCATGGCCACTGAAAATAATATCACAAATATATTCAAATACTGTTTATAAGCACAGGTAACTTTTAGGACCTTGTCAGATTTCAATTGACAGAATATATTTATGAATCATACTGTGATGAATTGGAAAAGTGGCTTCTCCATTAATGAGAGTGCCGGCATGCACAGGTGGGGCTTATTTTAGAGACTATTTAAGATGTTATGTTTAACAGGTAAGAGGGCCAGGAGAGGAAGAGAATGCTGATGCAGCGATGGGAGCTCCGATTACTCTGTGTGGAAGCTAAATGGCTGCTCGGGGCAACTAGTGTCTCCGGCGGTGAAGATCATCTTGGTTACTGATATAACCTCTGTTCCCTGATGGAGGGAACGAGACGTTGTGTCAATGTAGTGACACTAGGGGTTCGCTCTTGAGAGCCCCAATCACCTTTGCTTTATTCAGAAAAGGCCAATGAGAACTGGCAAGTGGAATTTGTATGCCACAGGGTTGTGCTGAGGAGCCGAGAGAGAGTCCTGGCCATATCAGCGGTCGGTTCAGTGCCACGGCAGGAGGAAGACAACGTTCCATCCCTCCATCAGGGAACAGAGGTTACATCAGTAACCAAGACAGTCCCTGTCTGTCACTCACTCGACTTTGTGTCAATATAGTGACACTGGGGGTTCCGATACAAAACGCCTCAGGCGCTGAACCTTGTCACGAGGTACGGAGGAGCGGACACGGGCAGGCTGCTGCATGCCTCACAGCGAGCACTTGACCATGTCACGACCTTCCAGTGAGTTAGGTAAGGCATCTCCCTGGTCCCGATAAGGGTGGGAGGAGGCACTTACCCGAGGCAGCTACAGGCGGTGGCCTTTCCTGATTTTTGTATTGAGCAATTTCCTGCTGAGCACCTGCTAGAATAGCGCTGGGGAAGTGCTCTTCCCTCTCCAGTAGGGAGAGCACTACAGAGACCACATCATACCAGAGGAAGGTTAACATGTGGAGAATACCTCACATGGACTTACCGATGGGGAAGTTCACATATGGAATGATTCCACTGGGGAGGACCCTATCTGAGGGTACACAACAATAGTGGCCAAGGCAGAGCAGAGCTCTGATGAGGGGAAACACAGGGTTCACCTGAGGGGACACCGAACAGTGGAAACACATCATATGGGATTACCGAGGGGGGAATCACCACGTATGGAGCACTGAGCCAAAGTACACAGGCTCACCTGAAAAGGGGCATACCATGAGTACTGGGCCTGGCGGCGTTACTCCTCCACTGAGTTTGCCACCAAATAGTGCTTAAAAGATTAAAGAAGCATCCAGTGTTCACCGGTTGCTGGGAACCGTTGTGGACAAAATAATGTGCACTATCACCTTAAAAAAGGGGAAAGGCGCAATGCAAGCAATACCCCGACCGGCTGCCCGGCCTACCTGTTGTCACCCCGTAAAACTCAGGTCGAAACCGGTTCTATGCGCAGGTTGTAGAACCTCTCAAAGGTATTGGGTGTAGCCCAACCTGCTGCTCTGCATATGTCCCCTAGAGAGGTGCCCCTCGCCAGTGCCCACGAGGATGCAACACCTCTGGTGGAATGCGCCCAGACTCCCAAAGGGCACGGCAGTTCTTGTGATTGGTAAGCCTGAAAAATGGCATCCACAATCTAATGGAACAACTTTTGTCTGGAGACAGCTTTCCCCTTCTGCTGCCCTCCAAAGCAGACAAAGAGCAGTTCCGAGCATCTAAACTCTGCGTGTGGTCCAGATAGATGCGCAAGGTGTGAACTGGACACAGCAATGACAAGGCCGTGTCTTCCTCCTCTGAAGGGAGCGCTTGCAGTTTCACCAACTGATCCCAGAAGGGAGTGGTGGGAACTTTGGGCAAGTAACCGGATTGGGCTCTGAGGGTCACGTGAGAGTATGCCGGCCTGAACTCCAGGCATTCACTGGTGACAGAGAGCGCCTGCAGGTCCCCAACCCTCTTGATAGAAGAGAGAGCAACCAGGAGGGCTGTCTTCAGTGACAAAGTGCTGAGCTCAGCCTGCTCCTGGGGCTCAAAGGGGGCTCTCTGTAAGGCAGGTGGCACCACAGAGAGATCCCAAGAGGGAATTAGGTGCGAGCCTTTGAGGAATCTGGTGATCAGTTTGTGCTGCCATGTGGGTCTCCCATCCAGTGTATCATGTAATGCTGCTATAGCAGCCACGTAGACAGCCATCTCTCCTGCCCTTCCTGTAGGACGGACAACACAGACCCAACTGCGCATCTCCATGTATCTTCCCCGCGGGAAGAACGCCAATTTGCGAAGAGACGCCACTTCAGAACATACAGCCGCCTCGTGAGGGCTCTAGCTCGAGTGATCATGTTTACCACCACTAGCAGAAGGCCTGCTACATCCTCCACATCCCGTCCAGGAGCCTGACGTGGAGATTCCAGAGGTCTGGCCATGGGTGCCGAAGTGTGCCCTGCCCCTGAGTGAGAAGGTCCTGCCTCAGGGGAATGCACCAGGGAGGGGCTATTGCCAGGACATCAGATCTGAGAACCAAGTCCAGTTGGGCCAGTACGGCGCAACCATCTGGACTTGTTGCCCATCCTCCTTGTCTTGCACAATGTCTGTGCAACGGGCTCACTGGGGGAAACACGTACTTGCGCAGCCACCGAGGCCAACTGTGCGCAAAGGCATCCATGCCAAGGGGTGCCTCAGACAGGGAGTACCAAAGGGGGCAGTAAGAGGACTCTCGGGAGGTGAACAGGTCCACCTGCGCCTTCCTGAATCTCTCCCAAATCAGCTGGACTGCATTGGGGTGGAGTCTCCATTCTCCGTGGAGCGTTACCTGCCATGAGAGCGCATCCACTGCATGGTTGAGGTGAGTGGCTCACAGACACTTCAACATCTGCTGACTCCAGAGGAGGAGGCAGCGGGCGAGTTGTGACATGCGACGTGACCATATACCACCCTGGCGGTTTATGTACACCACAGTCACTGTGTTGTCCGTCTGGACCAACATGTGCTTTCCCTGAATCAACGGCCGAAGCCTCCGCAGGGCCAGCAATACCGCCAGCAACTCTAGGCAGTCGATGTGCCAATACAGGCGGGGCCCTGTCCAGAGCCCCGATACTGCCTGCCCATTGCACATGGCACCACAGCCCGAATTCGAGGCATCCATCGTGACCATGACACGCCTCAAGACCTGCTCTAAGGGAATCCCTGCCCGTAGAAATGCCATATCTGACCAAGGGCTGAAGGTTTGGTGGCACCACGGCACGATAGTCATGCACTGGGTGCCGTGGCACCATGCCCACCTCAGGACTCGAGTCTGTAGCCAGTGCTGGAGCGGTCTTGTGTGCATCAACCTGAGGGGTAGTACCGCCACCGAGGATGCCATATGCCCCAGGAGCCTCTGAAATTGTTTCACCGGGAACGCTACCTTCTGCCAGAAGGTTCTCAGGAAGGCCATCACTGACTGTGCACTCTCGTTCGTGAGGCGTGCCATCATGATTACCGAGTCCAATTCCATACTGAGAAAAGTGATGTTTTGCACAGGGGAGAGCTTGCTTTTTTCCCAGTTGACCTGAAGCCCCAGTCAGTCGAGGTGCCGAAGCACAAGGTCCCTGTGTGCACACAATAGATCTCGCGAGTGAGCTAGGATCAGCCAGTCATCAAGATAATTGAGGAAGCGAATGCCCTTTGCCCTTAGCAGGGCCAGGGTCGCCTCTGCGACTTTGGAAAAGACGCGAGGAGACAGGGACAGAACGAAAGGGAGGACCATGTACTGGTATGCTTGTCCCTCAAAAGCAAACTGAAGAAAGGGTCTGTGTCGAGGAAGGATCGATACGTGAAAGTATGTGTCCTTCAGGTTGATGGCCACGAACCAATCCTGATGTCATACAGACGTTAGGATGCACTTCTGCATCAACATCTTGAACGGAAGCCTGTGCAATGCCCTGTTCAAGGCATGCAGATCCTGGATTGGGCGCATTGAGATCGGATTACTCAAAGTATTTAATTAAGCACCAGATTTCATTGAAAGTTTGGAGGTTACTTGCGTGTTGCATTCCATTGCGTTGAAGTTTTTGAAGTCCTTTGTCTTGACTTGTGGAAGTTTGTTTGTGCTTGGTCGAGGTTATAATGTTTGGATGAAAATGGAGTATTCATTTTGACAGAAATTGATTGTGCCAGTCAGATGGATGATGGAATGACCAGAAGAGCCTCTGAGGCGGCAGAAGAAACCCTTATGAAAATCGAGAGTGCATGGCAAATTTGCCGCAAACTTGCTGCAAATTTGCCACTGATCATTTTCAAACTTGCGGCAAATCGTCCATTGCTTCCAAAGGTTTGCCGAAGGTTCACCACTACAGATGAAGAGCTGCAAACTACTGGCAAACATTTGCAGTGAATCACAAGTTCATTTGCATGTGAAAATAACGAGCAGCAAATTTGCTGCAAATTTGTGGCAAGTTTGAAGCTAGTTTAGATTTTTTTGTAAGGGAAGCTTGTACTTCTACATTTCAGAGACTTCGCAGACTTACAAGACGAAGACTCCCTCGAGGGGCCTCATGATCTTCAGGGGCTCTCCCTTGAGAATATTCGGAACTCTAATGTGATGGTAACATGAGAACTCGAGGACCCTTTGTTTGGTGGTCAGACATGGTCTATTAACCCTTTCTGTTTAGCCCAACCCCCAAATGAATTCTACACAATCAGAAGTATCTTTAGCTATGGAATGTGACTCTCTCTTTCCCTTATTCTCAAGGCGTTTTAAGAGTCTTTGTGTTGTTTCCAGCTCAAAAAAGGGCATGTTTTAGTTATGAATTTTAATATCATGATTTCAAAAGGAGTGGCATGAAACTGATCATTAAAATTCTGGACATGAATTATCGATCTCATAGACATCGAATATCATATATTTTGTTACTTACAAGGTAAACAAATATGAAGAATAAATGATTACAGATCAAAATGTTTAACTTTGTCAGTTATAACAGTGATAAGTCATACTTGGTTATAAGTGATTATAATTCACAACATACTGTAAGCGCTAATCATTTGTGTAAGTTGAGTTTGTCTATTTTTTATTGAAAAATAGACTGTGCATTGTGCAGTGTAACATGATGTTAAAATCTTGTGACTGCGTCAAATGTTCATTGGTTGAGTTCAGTCTGTGGGTTTTGAAAGTATCAAAGAAAGTTTCTCCCCTGATACGAATTTGTTTGTTCAAAACCACAATTGTGCAGGAGATGGTCAACAGAAAACATGCCTTATGTATATAGTTTTAAGTGTACGAAACTGGTCATGTTGCAGAAACAAAAAAGGTCTTATTCTGTAATTCCATGGTTTCTATGGAGTTTCTTCAGCAGGTGGTCGAGATGGCTATCAGTCATTTGATGACCACTAAGTTGGGGGTTTGAACCTTGAAGGGGGTGTGAATGATGTTCTGGAAAACATTTCCTTGTTTTATGACACTAAATGCTAGGCCGATGCAGAACCAGCAGTGCCAGTCTGAATGAGTCCTTTCTTTCCTCTAACCACTTTCGCACTGTGTTTAGTGTGGTTGATCTTGGAGGATATTCACTGATAATGTCTGGGAGAAATCTAAGACAGAATGAGCAGCAACTGGGAACTTGGAGACAGGAGACTTCATTTTGGTCTGGTTAATGTGGTCAAAATTAGGTTTAGGTGGAAAACAGTCATGATCTGGATGCCAAGAAAGAGAGTCTACATTGCTGTACCTTGCACCTTTTCTGTGTATGAGTCAAATTCTGGTCATCACAACGCATTAGTAGAACGTAAAGATGACATTGTGAATTGGTAATTTAAAGGTGCACTCAGTAAAATTTTAGCTGACTCGAACTCATCCCATCGATCCCAGTAGTACTTGTAGTTTTGGACTATATACTGACACCCATCATCCTGGATTCTGGGAGTTTGTTTATTAAACGTTGCCGCTTTACACCAAAGATATTTGTTTATCTTCTGTTTTGTTACTATAGTCTATCTTTTTCTCCATCTCATACAACATACATCCCAATTATGGACATTCTTGGATTTAATCCAACGAATTTTCATGCGTCGTTGCATGCTGGACTGTGACCAGCCTCCCAAGACTCGTTTGTGAACACTTTGTTGGCTAAAAACCACCCTGTGTTTACAATTACCTTTTGATATCGCACCATTTATCTGTGATCGCCACTGTGAAAGTTGCAGGACGTAGCGGTTTGTTTCATGACTCCCTCTTGTTTGGACATTTTATATTTTCACTTGCTCTCATTTTGTTTGAACTGTCTGTTGAATCACAATGCTGCTGATACCATCAATCTGGACTATACTTTTGACTATGTCTCCATTATTGTCTGTAGTAAGTATATTGTGTTTGTTGTATTGTTTGGTTTGCTTGTTTGTTTACATGTACTTTTATGTTTGAGCTTTGGCCGAAAGCGCTATATAAATAAAAGTAACTCAGTCAGTTGCATGACACAGTGTAATATGCTTTCAACGTGGCAGCACCCATGAGGGGGTGACTGTCGTGGAAAATTGTTGAAGATTCTTTCCCTCTTTGCAAGAAAACTCTCAGAGTCAGGGGTTCCAGATGCCAAAGGTAATAGTCTATTGAGCAACCAATATACCTGAGAATATACTACTATACTACTAATACCAATATACTACTCCATTCTGCCTTCACTGTTCCCTACTTCCATCTTTATACACTTTTGCTGTCTAAGTCCATAAATGACTTAACCTGGTTATCTCTAACCAATGGACTTGCATCTTACATCGTTTCAGCTCGCCACCATTATTTCTTAGACCATCTGGCTTCTTTCTAATGGCAGAAACCTAGCAACCTATCACATTTTTAAAAAGAATGTTTACTTTCTAGAAAGTAAACATTCTAAACAAACAACATAATGTTAAAATAACACAATTAGTCTTTTGTCATTAACCATAATGAGCTTCTTGCTTAATGACTGTACTGTGCATTATGAGTGTCTGTTTTTGCTCTGTATGTTGGCTGAGCATGTTCCACACACGTACTTTTCTCATTACAATTGGTTATGTCACATGTACATATCTCTAACTTATATAATGCTTGTTAATACTTCTATTTCTTAAAAAAATATACACCATATACAGGTGCATCTCAATAAATTAGAATGTCATGGAAAAGTTCATTTATTTCAGTAATTCAACTCAAATTGTGAAACTCATGTATTAAATAAATTCAATGCACAGAGACTGAAGTAGTTTAAGTCTTTGGTTCTTTTAATTGTGATGATTTTGGCTCACATTTAACAAAAACCCACCAATTCACTATCTCAAAAAATTAGAATATTTTGACATGCCAATCAGCTAATCAACTCAAAACACCTGCAAAGGTTTCCTGAGCCTTCAAAATGGTCTCTCAGTTTGGTTCACTAGGCTACACAATCATGGGGAAGACTGCTGATCTGACAGTTGTCCAGAAGACAATCATTGACACCCTTCACAAGGAGGGTAAGCCACAAACATTCATTGCCAAAGAAGCTGGCTGTTCACAGAGTGCTGTATCCAAGCATGTTAACAGAAAGTTGAGTGGAAGGAAAAAGTGTTGAAGAAAAAGATGCACAACCAACCGAGAGAACCGCAGCCTTATGATTGTCCAGCAAAATCGATTCAAGAATTTGGGTGAACTTCACAAGGAATGGACTGAGGCTGGGGTCAAGGCATCAAGAGCCACCACACACAGACGTGTCAAGGAATTTGGCTACAGTTGTCGTATTCCTCTTGTTAAGCCACTCCTGAACCACAGACAACGTCAGAGGCGTCTTACCTGGGCTAAGGAGAAGAAGAACTGGACTGTTGCCCAGTGGTCCAAAGTCCTCTTTTCAGATGAGAGCAAGTTTGGTATTTCATTTGGAAACCAAGGTCCTAGAGTCTGGAGGAAGGGTGGAGAAGCTCATAGCCCAAGTTGCTTGAAGTCCAGTGTTAAGTTTCCACAGTCTGTGATGATTTGGGGTGCAATGTCATCTGCTGGTGTTGGTCCATTGTGTTTTTTGAAAACCAAAGTCACTGCACCCGTTTACCAAGAAATTTTGGAGCACTTCATGCTTCCTTCTGCTGACCAGCTTTTTAAAGATGCTGATTTCATTTTCCAGCAGGATTTGGCACCTGCCCACACTGCCAAAAGCACCAAAAGTTGGTTAAATGACCATGGTGTTGGTGTGCTTGACTGGCCAGCAAACTCACCAGACCTGAACCCCATAGAGAATCTATGGGATATTGTCAAGAGGAAAATGAGAAACAAGAGACCAAAAAATGCAGATGAGCTGAAGGCCACTGTCAAAGAAACCTGGGCTTCCATACCACCTCAGCAGTGCCACAAACTGATCATCTCCATGCCATGCCGAATTGAGGCAGTAATTAAAGCAAAAGGAGCCCCTACCAAGTATTGAGTACATATACAGTAAATGAACATACTTTCCAGAAGGCCAACAATTCACTAAAAATGTTTTTTTTATTGGTCTTATGATGTATTCTAATTTTTTGAGATAGTGAATTGGTGGGTTTTTGTTAAATGTGAGCCAAAATCATCACAATTAAAAGAACCAAAGACTTAAACTACTTCAGTCTGTGTGCATTGAATTTATTTAATACACAAGTTTCACAATTTGAGTTGAATTACTGAAATAAATGAACTTTTCCACGACATTCTAATTTATTGAGATGCACCTGTATATCCCTCCTTTGAGACTTTTCACCGTCTCAACCCTATTTCTCACCCCTTTCCCAGAGTGCAACCTCATAAGTCAGTCTCCTTCATTCCTGTCAAGTGACCAATATAAGTCACACATTCCTCTATCAATGACTGCTCTTATGAAACTGCACTCTGGCGGAAAAATGAGACCAAACATCTCCCTCCACATTTACTAGGATGGAGTAAAAGATCTCACATCCCTAGCTAAACTCTTTCTAGGGGGTCAATTACAAACAAATCAATTTCTTGTAAAAACATGTGCATGCAGTCTTAGCCTTGCATGATGTAGAGTATATCAGAACTCACAGACATTTCCGGTAGCCTGGAGCGCTATCTGGTGGTGTTGGAGCAGACAGTGGGTTTTTAAACCACCAGTAGAGTCTTGTTCTTGTTGCTAAGCACTGAGGTGCTCGTCGATCCTTTCTTCATCTCTTCTTGGCACTTGTTGATTCAGTGTTTTTCAAAACTTTATTTATATATTTCAGTGTAAAATAATTTGCTTAATCATAATGCATTCTAAAGTAATTCAGACTCTACTTGATTAAAAATGTAAGCATCAATTAAAAATTGATAACTGAACTTAATGAGTAGACTAGTACATGACTAATAACTTCAGGAAGGGGTATATGCCAAAATAACAAACATAAAACCCTCTATCTTCCTGCCTACTCTATCCATTCTAGAGTTCTACCTAATTTTATGATAAAAGAAAATACAATGAATATGCTAACTCCCTCACTATCAGAAACAATAGAAAGTAAAAATAAAGACTCAAAAAATAAAAAGGCTCCCCTTCCCTATTATCCTAAAAATTCATCCAGCTCGTCCAGTCCAGGACCTATGGTTATGGGACGCATAGTGGTTACAATGTCAATCCTAGAATGTCTCACAGACACATTAACCATCTGTTTGGCTGCCACATTAGCCATCATTGATCTGAGAAAAGGCACAACACAACAGAATAACAACATAAAAATAGCAAATGCTGTGGCTATCATTATTCCCACTTTAATTAGCCATTGTCTCCATGACCCAAATAAGTTATCAAACCAGTTTCCAAATTGTTGGTCACTTCCTGCATTTGCAGTTACTTCCTCTCTTAAATTCTTCAACTTCTTCATTGCTGCTATAAAGGAGTCATCAGGTGCTGTATTATTTGGGATATAAGTAAAACAGTCACCTCCAAACATTACACAGAGACCTCCTTTTTCTGCCAATAGCCAATTCAGTGCCTGTCTATTTTGCCATGTCATTTTGCTTGTAGCTGCTAACTGTTCTCCTAAGGCTTTCAGTGCTTCATCGGTGTAATTAATGAATCTTTGCTGATTGTAATAAATGTAATTAATCCATTCTGCATTCTTATTGGGTGTTTGTGGCAGCGGGGGCGTGGTCAAGCATCTCTCCGGAGAGAGAAAAAGCGGTAAGGGCGCTTACACCTGAGCTAAATTATGTATAACACCTGTCTCTAATTTCAGTGAGCACGGGGAGAGCGGCATAAATAGAGACACACCGCAAATAGGAGACAGAGAGAGCCTGGGCACGACAGACCCGAGCAAGAAGCAAAGAGGTTTTTTTTTTATTACAAATGATGAGCGTTTATTTTTGTGAAGCGGTGTGTGATTGTTGATTAACTTTGTGCATAACGCAAAGACTGGGAGACTGTAATTTGTGCTGCAGAGAGAGAGAAAATAAACCCTTACCTGAACCAGGAAAACTGCTTCTCGCCTCCTCTTTACAGTGTTATCCATAAAAATATAGTTTCAAAGCCTGATTTGATCTCATCTCTGGCTTTAAATTCCTGTGGTATCCCTCTAGGTTGTCCAATTGCATCGAAGTAAACATCAGGGTCTGGCTTATATGCTCTCTTTATGTTTGTTTTAGACAATGTTTCTTGGGTTAGTCTGGGCTTCAGGTTCTTGGGGGTCCCATGTTAACATGGTTACTTCTTGCACTAGCCTTACTATAGCACATATTCCTCTCCAATTTTTTGGTAGTATAGTTCTCAACTGTCTTCCTCCACATAAGCAAAAGTAATCTGCTATAGCTGCTGTTTGTTCCTCATATATTTTTATTAAAGGGGAAGCTAGAGTCTGGTTCTCACAATTTCTAAGGCAGTTTCCTGTGTGTCTGCCCAAACATCTTGTACCTTTTATTATTGTGAAATTTTTCTTTATTCTTGCTGTTGCATATACGTCCCCTCCAAACTTAATCACATCTTCCTGCTTGAACATTTGTTTGTCTAGATGCCACAGTACTGCACAATTTCCTCTAAATTCTCCCATATCCTCCTCTCCTTGAGATTTATTAAAGCACTCATATTCCAAATCTCGATTTATTATATATGTTAGAGGGATTTCTCTTTTTCTCTTATCTATTCTAATATCTATTCTTCTGCATTCATTCCCCCAGCCTTCTGAGTCATAGTATCTGTTGAATCCTGGATTTCCCAGAAATGCTAGACATTCAACTGGGCAAAAAGATGTTCTTTCTCCTTCAACACAATTTTTCGAGTAATATTGCGCACTATAGTCATATCGATTTGGGACTATTGTCAGTTTTTTCATGGGTGATGGTGAACATAACACGCAACTAGACATTCCTGACTGTTTTACTGTATATTCAGCCCATTTAAACCAGTCATTTTGGTGTGCATTTTTTAACAGTTTTTCCTTGCTCATTGGTAGGTATGCATTGTATTCTGTATCTTCATAAATCATTGTTAATGGTGGTTGTTTCGTCTGATATAGCAGTGGTGGTCGTAGTTTTATACTCTGTACATTCTGATAGTCTTCATAATCATCCCTTGGGTTTTCATAATCATCATATGATGGGTAAGAGGCATACCTGTTTTTAATAGATTTGTTTACTCGAGTACCTTGTGTTGCTTCAACGCCTTCATGGAGTCCGTTGGAATTGTGAAGGAGACCACTTGAGGTTGGCGAGATTGAGTGTGGGAAACTCAACATTCCATGGGTCTTCTGAAGATGATTCTCTGGAAAGCCTTGGGTCTGGGGTAGCTGCTGCATCAGGTGTATCAACATCACTAACAGTGTCAGGACATCTCTCACCTTCCTGTCCTGTCTCCACTGCCTGTGGTACATCCTCTTGCATCTGCACTTCATCTCCTGTCTCAGCATCTTCAGTTGCCCTAGAATGAGGTGTAACAACATTACTACCTTCTCCTTCCTGCCCTTCACTTCCTTCCCCTTGTTCTTCTCTTTCTTGGTCATGAATTTCAGTTTCTCTTTCAACCTCAGGGGAAGTTACACTTGAGTTGTCCTGTTCCTCTTCTACTCTCTGTACCTGATCTGGTGGAAGTCTTGGCATAGTGGTTTAAATGATACCATGTTGTGCTACCTTTTACCTGCACTGCTGTTGGGGTTGCCTTTACTACTTCAAAAGGTCCTTCTCTTCTGGGTTCATTCTATCTCTTCCTAAAAACTCTCAGGTACACTCGGTCTCCGGGCACTATTGGACAGGGCACTTCTTCTTCTTGTCTGGGTCCCCTGTACTGTTCTTGTGAATAGATGGCTTCATGTATAGCAGTTAGTTGTCTCATGTAAGCCCTTAATTCCATTTGCAACTGTTCTAGGGGTGGGCCTTCATAGGGACCTCTCAGGTATGGTACTGGCATGGGTCTTCCTGTTAGCATTTCATTCGGTGTCAGATTAGTGATTCTATTAGTCTGCATGCAGTACTGCATTAATGCAAGAGGTAAAGCATCAACCCAGTTTAGTTGAGTATCAGCACAGATCTTGAGAACTTTAGCTTTATGAGTTCCATTTACCCTTTCTACCATTCCCTGTGATTGTGGGTGATAGACGCATCTCAATCTTTGTTTTATCCTTAGCTGTTGTATCACTGTTTTCACTTTTTTTTTTTAATAAATGCTGAGCCATTGTCAGAACTAATTTGTAATGGTATGCCAAATCTTGGAATGACTTCTGTGGTCAGAATTTTGGTCACAGTTTGTGCTCCCTGATCTGCTGATGGTACTGCTTCTACCCATCTGCTAAATCTGTCTATTATCACCAACATGTATCTTTTGCCTCTTATTGATTTTAGCATATCTACATAGTCCATTACCAGATGTTTAAATGGTCCATCTGGAACTGGTATGTGACCTAATGGTGCAGATGTGCCCTTCCTGACATTATGTTTAGCGCAGATTTCACATTCAGCTAAAAATTAATCTTCCATTGCCTGTAGATATGGGGACCAATATCCTTGTCATTTTATTTTTCTAATCACCTCCCCCCTTGCGCAATGGTCAAAACCATGCACATCTGAGATTAGAATATTAAGAAGTGCTGTTGGAGCAACCATGTGTCCTTCATGGGACTACCATATACCATTTGCATCTCTACTTGCACCTCTGTGTTGCCAGAGTGTGTGTTCATAAGGGCCAGCTTGGTGTTGCATTCATGCAACATCATCCAATTGGGGTTGGGGCTGAAGCAAAATTTCTGCTGTTGCCATTACTGCTACTTGGCATCCTGAAGCTTTTTTAGCATAAGAGTCAGCTGCATTATTACCTTGGATGACAAAGTCATTGCCTTTCTTATGAGCTTGACATTTAACTATAGCCAGTTTCTTTGGATGCGTCATTGCTGAAATTAGTTCAGTTATCTGATCATTGTGCTGAATTGGAGTGCCATCATTTTTTTAAACCCCCTTTGTTTCCAAACTGCTCCAAATAGATGGCACACTCCATGTGCATAGGCTGAATCTGTATAAATGTTTGCAGTTTTGTTTTTAGCTAGCAGACAGGCTTCAGTGAGTGCTTTTAGTTCAGCCAGTTGTGCTGAGCATGGTTGTTCACAATGCTGGACCACAACTGGAACAACATTTTTGTCTTCTCTTTTGACAATGGCATACCCGGCATGATTCCCCAAATGGTCTCTTAAGCATGACCCATCAACAAAATAGTCTGCTTCTGCATCATTGATTGGTGTTGATTCTAGGTCTGGTCTTAAATGAGTAAAAGCTATGGACTCCATTACGCATTCATGAGGTGTTCCGTCTCCTTCTAGAGGAATGTAATTTGCTGGATTTACTGTTGTGCATCGCCTTATGGTAACATCTGGGTAAGTTAGCTGTGTTGAGTATGTCAAACACCTAGCTTGAGTTAAAACAAATCTTCCTTGTTCCAGTAATTCTGTAACTTTATGGCGAGTGAGGCTTTGTAATAGGCATAGCATACTGCAGCAAGCCCCTGATAACATGGTGGGTAGCCTTGTGCCACGTTGTCCAGTTTGGCACTATAGTAAGCTATTGGTTGTTTTTTCCTTCCACTACAGATTTCTTGCATTAAAATTGCTGATGCATATCCATCCCTTCTATGTGCTACATACAAGTGAAATGGTTTGGTATAATCTGGGGTTGCCAGAGCAGGCGCTGTCTAAAGTTCTTTTTTCAATGACTCAAATGCTATCAATGCATCAGCATCCCATGTTAGTCGAGCTCGCAGATTCTGATGCCCTGTTTGTTTCATCAATGCCCTCAAAGGGGCCGTTTTGATAGCATAATCTTCTATCCAATCAGCACTAAACCCTGTCATTCCTAAAAAAAAAGGTCATCATCTGTCCCACTGTCTGTGGTTGAGGTGCTTTACTAATTCCTTCCAACTGACTGAGTGATATAGCCTTGGTTTTGTGTGCAATAATTCATCCTAGGTAGTCTACCTATGGTAAGCTGTATTGCAGTGTCTCTTTAGAGACCTTGTGGCCCCCCTCAGCTAGTTTAGTAAGCACTTTGATAGTATATTGGTGGCATTATTCTAATGTTGATGAGTAAATCATCAGGTCATCTACATATTGTATTAATGTGCTGTCAAGTCTGAGATCTTCTAAATCAGTTTTCAGTACTTGGTTGAACATATGTGGTGAATGTTTAAATCCCTGGGGCATTCTGGTGTAAGTATACTGTTTACCTTGATAGGTGAATGAAAAAAGGTGTCTGCTCTCTTCTGCTAGAGGAATACTGAAAAAGGCAGAACACAGATCAATCACAGTAAAGTAACTGGCAGCAGGAGGAACATTATTCAACAGTGTATGTGGGTTTGGAACTTCTGCAGGCCAGTCTTCTACTACCTCATTAACTGCCCTCAAATCATGCATTAAACGCCATTTTGACCTATTTGCTATAGCAACTGGCAGTATGGGTGTATTACAACAGCTCGATGTTTCAATCAGTACTCCTGCCTTAAGTAATCCCTCTTCTACAGCCTCCTGTTTTAATGGATACTGCTGTTTTCTTGGTGGTTGTGTTCCTGGTTTGATTTGAATTCTGATTGGATTAGCAGATTTCACTAAACCTATATCTGTGTCATGTTGAGACCATACTTTAACTGGTAATTGTTTTTCCATTTCCATCATTAATTCAGCTGTTTTTGCTTTTGGCTTTTCTTTTTCTTTGGTAGTAACCACAACCCTTGGGGTACCTATCATGACAGTAGCACACAAGATTTTTAAGTATGTTTTGTTTGGTGATTCGAAGATCAGAGGATTATCTGTTCCTTTCCATTTTACCTGCTCTGCTCTCTTCATCATTGGTCCTAATTCTTTTGGCTGGCTTTCCTTACTTACATATAAGGTAACATGTGGAGTTGAGTCTGATACTTGGAACCATTTTTAAATAACGCTACCTTTTTCAATTTGCATTGCAGCTCCTTCTGGCCCTACAATTATGTACTGCGAGTGTAATGGAACTTTTTGTTCTTTTGTGTCATTTAGCCACTTCTTTTCAAGCTCTGTGTCCCTGCTCTGATCATATATTAGGGTATAGTGATATTCAGTTTTTGGTACACTTGATTCACAGACCTGCACTTCAATGTATTTTCCCCATTTGTTTACTGTATCCACTACCTCTTTCCCTAAATCTCCTAACCGATAAATGTTGGGCTGGGGCTCTTGGAGTTCTTGGGATTTTGTAACAGCCATTTGTTTGATTCCTCTACTGTCTATGAATATTCCCTCTGTAGAGCACCATATTTGTAAGTTCATTTTACATATAGCATCTCTTCCCAACAGGTTGACAGATGTTTGTTATGATATTAGAATGGGAATTTTTATTTCTGTGTCTTTTACTCTTATGCTTACTGGAGCCATCATTGGAATTAGCTGCGTTTGTCCCGAGAATCCTACTGTCTTTACATATTTTCCAGACTTGGGGAGGTGAGAGGCATAATTTGGACTTATACACGTAAACATAGCTCCAGTATCTAGCATAACTGGTGTTATCTTGCCCTCTGTTTTAACCTGCAGCATAGGTTCTTGATCAGCATCAGATGATACCATTGGAAGCTGACCCCTCCCTGTAGGATCCTCTGGGCAGCCCTAGTAGCCCTGTTGTGGTCCATGCCATGGGTTGAGTGGACCTTGTGCTTGAGCTTGGTATTCTTGTTGCCATGGGTTACTGCTTGGGCTTGGTGACTGGCCATTTAGCCATGGATTAACAGGGCAGTCTTTTTTGCTGTGTCCTGGCTGATTGCATCCCCAACATACTCCCGGGGGTCCATAATTTCTTTGGCCGTTGTTCTGTCGCCCTCTTCGTCTTCCTCCTTGGGGAGGTCTATTCCAGTATCTATTATTTGGCTGTTCTGGTTTTACATAGATTACCACTGGCGCTGGTGGCTGTAAGGCACTTGCAGATATTGGTGTTGCATTCTGAGTGACAGGCACAGGGGGCATTGATACAGGATGGGCAGCAGGTGTAGGCACATTTACAGGGGCCGTTACTGATGATTGTTCTTCTCCCTTCTCTTTCACTGCAGCTTGAATCTTCTCCTTTTTTCCAGCTAGCTCTTCAAGTTGTAGTTGTGTCAATTATCTTTGTAGTTCCCTTTCTTGTTGTTTAATTTTGCTTCATTCTTCCTGTATTGCTCCACTGCATGGGCCACATGTTCACAGAACTCATTTTGTGTTTTGGAGTTCAATCCAACTACATCTTCCAATTTGTCCTTTACTGGTGGTGGCATAGCATCCACTATGGTGGTTCTAAACAGTGTTGTCATCACTGCATCGTTCTCCGGGTCTCTTTCCAGTTCTTGCTTCCATTTTCTTAGTTGTTTTTGGATGTAGGCAGTGGGGTTTTCTGTCTCACCTATTGGTTCTCCTCACAGTGATTTTGGATCCATTTGTGCTGGGTAGCCTTTTCTTAGTTTCATCAACTCCTGTGTTATCAATTGCCTGTCCCAGGTCTGCTTCATGGAGAATCTCATTCATCTTGACTCCTCCCAGACATTTAGCTAGCAGGGCTTTGATATCTCCAATAGCCAGAAGTTTCCCCATCTTTTCATCCTCCACCATTCTAATCCATTTTCCAGCCCCTTCATGTATGTCTGGAAGTTGAGCTATCAGTCCATCTAGATCCTGGTTGGCCCATGGCACATACTGTTCTTGTTTTCCTTTTATTAAAATAGGACACTGCTTTGTCTGTTCACTTGCTGGATCCACATCGCTGAAATCTTCATCACTGGATTGACTCAGAGAGCTCTGCTCATCATTATCTTTTTTACCCAGATACCTGTCTCTTAAATAATCACCAGCTAGGTCCATGTTGCTTGTGGTCTTTATCAATCTGCCCTTTTCACTTCTTCACCACTCCAGTTTTTCTTCGGGCAGATCTTCAATAAGTAGTCTGCCTGACACTTGTTTATATTCTTTCTTAAGGCTGCTTGAGGGGACTCTTGGCTTTGAGCATCTTTGTTTTTCTTCAGATCTTCTTTTCATTGATTTTCTTCTAGCTTCCTTTTCTTTCGACACCTTCTTTCCTGTTTTTATTAACTCATGTTGTAGGCCCTCTACTATTTCATTCAGTTCCCCCTCAGGTATGGACTCTTCCCTTAACATGCTCTCACCTTCTTCATTCTGTTTTGCCACTACTTATGTTATTATTTGTAGTAGTTCCTGTTGAGTATAAAATCTCCCTGTATTTTCATCCATTTGTATTCCTCCCATACTTTCTCTTGAACACCTTGTTTCTTCATAAATTAATGCCTCCCTTTCTCTTTCTTCATTAATCCCTTCTTGCCTATCATCCTTTATCTCTACCTCACCTCTTATTTCCATTGATCCTTTTATGACAGGCATTTGGCACTTTTCATCTTGCTCAAGGGGTGGAGCATAGGGCGGAGGCCTTTCCATTTTTTCTTCATGTTTATCATCCAATGCTCTTTTTTGCTGTTTTTCATTTTTTAGTATTTGTATTCCACGATCTTTAAACAGCTGTAGTATCCCTCTCTCTTTGTCTCTTTTCTCTTCCCTCTTTTCATTTGTCTTAAGCCTTATGGTTTTTAACTAATGCCTCCATTTCTCTACACATATCCACATCAAATGTTCCCTCTGCTGGCCATTTTGTGTTCAACCCTTTTGTTCTATTTTCCCATTTTCTAGAAACCTTCCTTATGATTTCTCTGCATACTGGAAATTCTGTACATATTTGTTCCACAGGTGTTAATGCCATTATTGTCTGTTATTAAAATATGCTTTTTTATGTTTATTTAACCCCTTTAACCCCAGCTTGTTTTCACTATTGGCCTAGTCTTCACCAGGTTGGCCAGACGAGGACCACTAAAAGTATCCGACCCCTGACTTCCCCTGGGCTTTTGCTGGGTTGAAGACTTGTTACTATTCTTTTAAGGAATTTTATTAGTTTTTCTCAAATATTTTAAAACAGCATTTGTTTGTTTTTCATTCAGTGGTATTGTAGGTGTCTCCTCTGCTCCTAACCTGCACGAGTTATTCTGCATCCAGATAATGTCCCTTCTTAAGGTAATTATATCAAAGCTCCATGGCTCTTCTACAGCAAACCAGCGACCTGTGGCAGTTATTCCTCCTGCCCAGTGTATAAAAGTAAAAAATGGGGTTAATTCCACTTGACACCCTCCCCATAAAGTCACAGAAACATTTAATTCACTTCTATCACAATATTCTAAATGAATGGGTTCAAGGAAGTTAATTAAGGTTTACCTCTCATCTTTATTTAATATCCCCCTCCCTCTTTTTCCTCTCCTTCTATTTTTATTTTTACATATTTAATTCACTATTTACAACAGTTGGACTTTTTATTTTTGCATAATTCACTCATTACAACAGTTGAATTTCTCTTTATTTTTACATACTTCACTTAGTACAACAATTAAATGCTAATAATCATCTATATTTTTACAAGAGTGAGTTGCTAGTTATGTTTAGTTTATTTTTCTTCTCTTTCCTCCATATATTTTCATCCACACATGTCTTATCTGTTCCGGCTCTCTTATGCCAGTTACCACATCCACCTTTCCTATTGTTCCATTTGTGGTGTAGACTGGCATAATTTCTCCATCACTGTTCCTGCTGAACAGCACCCTACTTTCCCACTGCACTAACCTTATGTCTGAACTGACATAAAGGGTAACATTGCTCCTCCCTCTCCTGGTTTTTCTGTTGGGTGGATTCTGTAATATGGAATTTCGCTTTTGAGATAAAGAATGTACACTAAGTTGATTGGTATTCTTGTTGTTACCCTCATTTGTCCCCACTGAGTTGGGCTTAACATGTAGAGTCCCTCCAATTGTTTTACCAATGGCTCAACTGTTAAATGCTTGCATACTATTGCTGTCCAATTTACCCATGGCCATTCATATTCTATCTCCTTCAAATTTGTAATTCTGACCAAGTTTTTCAGCAGTTCTTTCTTCTTTTGTTCTGTTAGTTCTTTTCTGTTTCCTGTAAAATCCACATACTCAGATTCCCTCCAGAAGTGATTACTAATCCCTCTAGTTTCTATTAATGTCTTTTCTAATTCTTCTTCTGCTTCATCTTGCCTTTGGGGAACCTCTTCTCTCTCATAACTTGTTAATCTCTGCATTTTTCCTTAGTTGGGAACACTGGAAAGAAAAGAAAATTATTTTCTGTGCTTATCTATTTAATCATAATTTTCCCTGGATTAGCCTCTCTGCCTTTCCCTCGCAGCTTGTTCACCCCACCCCTCCCTCGTTCCCTCTCAGGGACATCGCATCACATAATTAGTTTTGAGAGGGAAAGAGAGAGATCAAGAAACAGGCACTCTTTATTTCTTTAACAACAACTGTGTTTCTTTGTCTGGATCACACCACTTACAATTTGGATGGTGTCCAAATAGTCGACACAGCCAATATCTTGGAACATTCTTAATTCTTGGAATACTTTTTCTAACCTCTTTTACTACTTTTCCTTTATCCGTTTTGTTTTGATCATATACAAAGTTCACACCTGTTTCTTTATATTACAACACACTTAACTGCACGCTCGCAAATGCAACACAATTTAGCACAATCAGCAAAAGCATGCAACCCAGCCAACATAAGCACAGTATAATCAAAACCAGCAGCACATATGAGCAGACGATGCAGTCAATTCCACACATACTTCAACACAACACATATAAAAAAGTCAGTAAACACCTCTAAACTTTGCTCAGCCTGGGTTTTAAATACTTCAAAACCTTCTTCAATGCCACTTCTGGCAACCTATATAGGATTTTCACATCCCACTTCTGGGAGGACCCACTTCTGGGTTTTCATGCTACTTCTGCATGATCTGTAAATGCCTGTTCTCTCAGCAGTGCTGCTTTGAGGCGCAGTGTTATCATCAGATTACACTACCACTCAGCCATCTAAGGTCCTCTATCTTAGTGCAGGCTCACCTTCATCACTGGGGCTCCGCTGAGAGCGACATCCACAGAATTTTTGCACACTTCAGATTACTTACAATATCTATTCATATTTGCATGCACAATATTTGAAATCTGGACCCCACTCTTTATCTTAGCCAATAGTAATTTAGTTAAGCTCGGACCGGCAAGGCTTTGCAGAGCAACCACTTACTAGGTCAGACTTACATCATATCACACAAAAGCACCTTTTAAGCAAAGTGCTTACTTCAGTTTTGGCACCAGTGGTTTTGTGCAATTCGTGCCAGCAGACCCTCCGTGGCTTCTCCACCCTCCTGGCCTTGATTCCGGTCCCTTCGTGGTCGCCAAGAATATGTTATGGAAAATTGTTGAAGATTCTTTCCCTCTTTGCAAGAAAACTCTCAGAGTCAGGGGTTCCAGATGCCAAAGGTAATAGTTTATTGAGCAACCAATAAACCTGAGAAGGCCAGCTGTCCGTTCTGCCTTCACTGTTCCCTACTTCCATCTTTATACACTTTTGCTATCTCTTCCAAGTCCATAAATGACTTAACCTGGTTATCTCTAACCAATGGACTTGCATCTTACATCGTTTCAGCTCACCACCATTATTTCTTAGACCATCTGGCTTCTTTCTAATGACAGAAACCTAGCAACCTATCAAATTTTTAAAAAGAATGTTTATTTCTAGAAAGTAAACATTCTAAACAAACAACATAATGTTAAAATAACACAATTAGTCTTTTGTCATTAACCATAATGAGCTTCTTGCTTAATGACTGTACTGTGCATTATGAGTGTCTGTTTTTGCTCTGTATGTTGGCTGAGCATGTTCCACACACATGCTTTTCTCATTACAATTGGTTATGTCACATGTACATATCTCTAACTTGCATAATGCTTGTTAATACTTCTATTTCTTAAAAAAGATACCATATGACCCACTAAAAATAAACATTTTTTATTTCATTAGGGATATGACTGGAGTCTTCATCTAATGTGTGTGTACATCATTTCAACATATTTCTAAAAAATTATATTCAGGTCTTTATGTGTAAAACTTTTTTAATGAGCAAAAACTTACTTAGTACACATTTAATAGTAATGAAATTACCTGCCTATGACAATGCAGTTATGTTGCCAGTAAGTAATGGAATTACAGAAATATTACAAATACATAACGTAACTGGACCATTCTAGGTTAGTTTGGGACATTAGGAAGATGTAAATACGACATTGCCTACAAATACATGGACACCAGAAAGTGGCTTATTGCAAGAAAGCAGGTTTACATTTACATTCACAAGCTCATGTTAATAACAAACATGGCATCTGAGGAAGACTACACTATTTCACAAAAACAGCCCGATCATTTAGATTTACTCTCTACAGCATCAGGAAGATAAAACCCTTCCTCTCCGAATATGCCACACTACTCCTTGTTCTTTCGCTTGTGATATCTAGACTGGATTAGCCAGCCTTCCTGCATGTGCAATTAGGCCTCTGCAAATGATCCAGAATGTAGCAGCATGTCTGGTCTTCAACAAACCCAAGAGAGCGCATGTTACACCCCTCCTTGTCTCTCTACACTGGCAGCCGGTTGCTGCATGTATCAAGTTGAAGGATCTAATGCTGGCACACAGAACAGTCACTGGGTCTGCTCAAGCTTACCTAAAATCCTTCCTGCAGAGCTCTGTTTTCACTAGAATGCTGCGATCTGCAAATGAGCGGCGCCTTGTCATACCAACACAAAGAGGCACCAAATCACTTTCCCAGACTTTCAGCTTCACCATACCCCATTGGTGGAATGACATTCCCAACTCCATCCGTGAAGCAGACTCCCTTGCTGTCTTCCAAAAATTGCTAAAGACACATCTTTTTCGTGAGCACTTGACCATCCACCCATAATATTTTTTTTTTTTTTTAATCATGTTGCATTCTAATCTCTGTCTTGGATAGTACAATTCTGATGCAATTGAAACTTTGTAATGCAGCACTTTTCGTACTACTGTCTCCTTAAGATGAATAGCTTATGTTGTATTCTTCCTCATTTTGTAAGTTACTTTGGATAAAAGCGACTGCCAATTGGATAAATGTAAATGTTATATTCAACAAACATATCTGCAATGTATTTACTGTAGGTCCTAGGCCATTGAGTGATGGCTATAAACTAGTAATAGTACTCTAAAATCTAAATGTGACTGGAAGCCAGTGTAAAGATCTGAGGTCTAGGGTGATATGCTCATTTGTTTTGGTTCTAGTCAGAATCCTGGCAGCAGCATTTTGAATGAGCTGCAGCTGTCTAATGGTCTTTTTGGGAAGGGCGGTTAGTCCACCCTACTGGTAATGAGATCCTCAAATCCCTCGCTGGCTTACACCAGTCCCACCAACAATCCCTGCTTGAGCTCCGGCAAGATCAAGATCGCCGGTTCTTTGAGATCCTTTGGGTTCAAGCAGAGGTCCGGCATGTGATCCGGAGCCTTCTCAGCCAGGAGAGAGCCCCGGCTGCCTCCCCGGACAACCACAGCACCATGCCTCCACCCACGCTTCTGAAGATGAGGGCCGAGGATGAACCGGAAGCTTTCCTCGACTTATTTGAGTGGACCACTGAGATATGGAGCTGGTCGCATGATCAGTGGGCGGCTGTCCTGGGAGGCCCAGCTTGCAGCACAACAACTGCCGGCGGCGAACCTCCTGGTTTATGAGGACCTGAAAAAGACCATCCTGCAGCGGGTTGGCCACAGTCCGGAGCAGCATCGCCAACTCTTCCGGTCATTGAAGTTGGAGATGGCCCGTTTGCTTTCACCCAAAAGCTCTAAGATGCCTGCCGGAGAAGGCTGCTGGCGGGGGATTGTGACAGTGAGTAATCGATCAAGTGGTACTGGAGCAGCTCGTCCATCGGCTACCGTGAGGGACGGTGGAATGGGTCCAGTGCCACCGCCCGGCGTCGCTGGAGGAGGCTGTTCGATTGGCGGAGGACCATGTGGCGGCGTACCCGAGGGCGGAAGAGCCCTCCCACTCTCTCTCCCCTCCCCCTGTGTTTTCCCCATTCTCTTCCCCCTCCCCTCTTCTCTCTCACTCTGCTCTCTCCCTAGAGCCCGTTCCTGCCTTTTGGAGGTGAGGTGTCCCACCACCGAAGCTAGTTCCCCACGCATGGGGTGTTGCATCGCCCACAGCAGCAAAAGTGCCCTGCCGCTCTCCCCCTCACAGGTGCGGGCGTGGCGCCTGGGCTGGTCTGCTGGAGTTGCGGGGATCCGTGACACTTCCGGGATCAATGCCCTGTGATGGAGCTGGGAACGGTGGTCTGGATCCCTGACACTCTGCAGGCTGCCCTGATCGGGCCAGACCATAACGGATACCGGTAAGAGTCAAGGGGGGTACTCACCAAGCATTGGTGGACACGGGTTGTAATCAAACCACTATCCACCAATGCTTGGTTCAACACAAGGCTTTGGGCACAGCTAAAATGGTGAGGGTGAAGTTTGTGCATGGGGATATTCACAACTACCCTGTGGTGACCCTTGTGATAAAATTACGGGGAACAAAACATAGAGTGGAGGCCGCGGTTAGTTCCCGTCTCACCCAGGGTCTGCACTAAAGCGATGAGATGTGAAATGTGCAATACTCTGGCAGGGGATGCAAAGCCAGGGCCGTCTTCATCTGCTCCACATCAGGATGATGTGAGGGGGGAGAGGCTGCAGTCCCTACTGTCCTCAGGGGATTTCCCGAAGGGGAAATTTGGAGCAGTCGCGAGACGAAACCCTCAAGCACACCTTTGACCAAGTGAGAGTGATCGATGTTCAACAACTCCAGCTGGGTGTCGCCCTTTCATATCCTTATTTCTCAATTATAAATGAGCGGTTGTATAGAGTGATGCAGGATGCTCAAACGAAGGAAGATACAAGCCAGCTCTTAATACCGTGGAGCCGTCAGGAAATGGTGTTCCAAGCGGCTCATTATAATGACATGGTGGGTCATCTAGGGGAAAGAAAAACACTGAACCACCTAATAGTCCGTTTTTATTGACCGGGCATTGGCGGCGATGTCTGCAGGTGGTGTGCGGCATGCCGCGAATGCCAGCTGGTGAATCCAACGGCCACCCCAAAAGCGCCATTGTGCTCTCTTTCGCTGATCGAGGTCCCCTTCGAGAGAATTGGAATGGACCTCGTCGGGCCATTAGAGCGGTCAACACGCGGACATCACTTTGGATTGGTCCTAGTGGACTATACAATGCGATATCCAGAAGCAGTGCCTCTGCGCAACATCTCAGCATGCAGTGTTGAGGAGACACTCTTCAAAATAATCTCCCGGGTGGGGTTCCGAAAGAAATCCTCACTGATCAGGGCACAACTTTTATGTCACGGACACTACACAAGCTTTACGAATTATTGGGCATTAAATCAATCCACACCAGTGTTTACCATCCGTAAACAGATGGCCTGGTGGAGCGATTTAATAAAACCCTTAAAAATATGATTCGTAAGTTTGTGCACGAGGATGCTAGAAATTGGGACAAATGGCTCGATCCCCTGTTATTCGCAGTACGAGAGGTCCCGTAAGCCTCCACTGGGTTTTCCCCATTCGAGCTGCTGTAACGAGTGGGGGATCTCGATTATGAGGTAAAGCGAACCAATAGAGGGGGTGCACATCAAATATATCAGTGGTAGGGCAGTGGTAGCTCAGCGGTTAAGGCTCTGGGTTACTGATCAGAAGGTCGGGGGTTCAAGCCCCAGCACTGCCAAGTTGCCACTGTTGGGCCCTTGAGCAAGGCCCTTGACCCTATCTGCTCCAGGGGTGCCGTATCATGGCTGACCCTGCACTCTGACCCCAGCTTAGCTGGGATATGTAAAAAAAAAGAATTTCACTGTATATGTATAATGTGTGATAAATAAATATAATTAATTAATTAATTAATTAAAATTAATATCACCTCCTGAAATTGTGGAGGGAGGTGGTCCCTGTGACATTGGTAGTTGGCTATGGTAGTCCCGGAAAGGGCGGAGCTCGGGCCGGAGGTGAATACAAAACAATCATTTCACCCCGGTCACTTGTGGAGATCATCTCTCACCGTATCACCGTATCAACTCGCAGTGGCAAAAGGAGTTTGAAGACATGATTTCCCCTCTACAGGGGTACAAACCTCATCCAGCACCACATCGAGACCGAGCCGGGGGTGCTGGTACATAACCGTCCCTACCGTTTGCCCGAGCATAAAAAGAAAATTGTCCAGGAAGAATTGGATACAATGCTCGATATGGGGATAATAGAGGAATCCCACAGCGATTGGTCAAGACCGGTGGTTCTAGTTCCTAAGAGCGACGGGTCTGTACGGTTCTGTGTGGATTATAGAAAACTCAACGCGGTGTCTAAATTTGACGCATGCCTCACGTTGATGAGTTGCTCGATCGGTTGGGCACTGCTCGATTTTATTTGGCACTGGATTTGAAAAAGGATTATTGGCAGATCCCCCTGACACCAATTTCCCATGAAAAAACAGCCTTCTCCATGCCGTTTGTATTACACCAATTTGTGATGCTTCCGTTTGGTTTGTTTGGAGTCCTGGCTACGTTTCAGCGTCTCATGGACCGAATCCTCAAACCACATTCGGCTTACACCACTTGCAGCATCTGAGGGCAGTTCTGAGATCACTGAGACGAGCGGGACTCACAGCAAACCCCAAGAAGTGCGCGATTGGGCGGGTGGAGGTACGGTATCTGGGGTTCCACTTGGGCCACGGGCAGGTGCATCCCCAAATTGACAAGACTGTGGCGATTGCAACCTGCCCGAGGCACAAGACCAAAAAGAAGGTGAGACAGTTCCTGGGGCTAGTTGGCTATTATAGGAGATTCATGCCTAATTACTCGGATGTCACCAGCCCGCTGACTGATCTCATTAAAAAGGGAGCTCCAGACCTGGTCCAGTGGACGGAGCAGTGTCAACAGGCATTCATGAAGGTTAAAACCGCACTTTGCGGGGGGCTGCTTTTACATTCACCCGATTTCTCTCTCCCTTTTGTCTTGCAGATGGACGCTTCAGACAGATGGCTGGGGGCCGTGCTCTCGCAGGTGGTAGAGGGGGAGGAGCGCACGGTGCTGTACATTAGCTGCAAGCTCTCGCTGAGGGAGACTAAGTACAGCACTATAGAAAAAGTGTGTCTCGCCATCAAGTGGGTGGTCCTCACTCTCCGGTACTACCTGTTAGGGCGGGCCTTCACCCTCTGCTCAGATCACGGCCCACTCCAATGGCTCCACCGCATGAAGGATACCAACGCGCGGATCACCTGTTGATATCTGGCTCTTCAGCCATTTAAGTTCAAGGTGGTCCACAGACCATCCTTTCCAGAAATGGGGGGGGAGTGGTAGACAGCCCGGATGTCTCCCCGGCCTGAGTCGGGTGGTGGGGATATGTGGCAGCGGGGGCGTGGTCAAGCGTCCGTCCGGAGAGAAAGAAAGTGGTAAGGGCGCTTGCACCTGAGCTAGATTATATTTAACACCTGTTTCTAATTCCAGTGAGCATGGGGAGAGCGGCATATAAGCAGCCACGCCACCAGCAGAGAGAGAGAGAGAGAGTCTGGCACAAGGAAGGCCACGGTGCTCCTGAAGCTGCTACATTTAATCTGTTATGATTGTGAAGCTGATGTGTTTAAGTTACTATGTGCCTGTGAAGCTGACGAATTTGTGAAGTTGTAAAGCATTGAAGTGGCCGATTAAAAGTCCTACCTGAGCCTGGAAAAACCTGCTTCCCTGTGTTCTCCTTCCCTTCTGTTTGTGAGCTGTGTTACACTGATATTATCTGTTCTGTCAAAGCTATTATTCACAAATGTATGAACCATTTACCATGGTAACCATAAATACCATAATAACTGCAAATATTGTGACAAGGCCTACTTTAAATCTTTAAATTGGTATCAACTTCAAACTGTGTAAAAGCTTTCAGAATCTTTTCCTACCACCAGTTATTTTTTTATTTTTTTTGTATAATTATTATTATTATTATTATTATTATTAACAATAACTGTATTTTTTATTTAGTTTTATTTATTTTTTGGCAGAAAATATGATTTCCATGGTACATGTTTGTAGAGGTTACAAATTATGGTGCTTTCTAGTTCAAACTATATGTCTGTTTCAACATAACTTTCTTTATTTCTACAATTTGAGAGTGTGCATGTTTGTGTGCATGTTCAAATGTTTAATTTTAATAAAATTAGTCTGTGAAAGAATAAGGATTTGTGTAAGAGTCTGTCTATAAGGCTGAATGCTGTCTGCTTGTTGGTTTGATGAGGCATGTTGCTTGTACAGCTGGAGTGATGACTGCCCCCTACTCCTACAGATTTGCTAAAACATTAAGGTGGTACATCAAGGCCGAACTGCTCCGATTGTAGATTCATTCCTTAATATAGAAATTATGTATGGGTCGGGGGCATGATTAATTGCGTTCATTTTTTTATGTTATTTTTCATCAAATTTATTGCACTTAATTAAAGAGTTAAATCAACATCCTGTCTGTTATTTCAAACTATTATTGTTTAAAATTGTGCTTGTGGTAATTTGTAGTGTTAGGTTTAGATCATTTTCACCCCCTCCTTCATGTGGCATCCCTAACCATTGCATGTGTTGGATACACCCTTTTTGGGCCCCTGGAGCGATCAGTAAATTCTACGTCAAAATTGCCATGTGACTCTGTCTTGTCTTATTAATTCAGAAGCTTTACCAGCACAACACAATTCAACTCTTTTCACAAGAGCATTAACATAAATCAGGTATTCAATTTGTCCTTTAAGATGATACTGTTATTTGCAAGTGGTAGTATTTTATGGTGGTAGGGTAACGTGTGTTTTTATTGATAAAGGGTTTTAAATGATTGCTGTTTTGATTCCATTCATACTTTTAATATAGGGTTAAACTTTGTTTCAGTTGAAAATCTGCTATCCTTTACTGATGTAAGATCTTCAAAACATCTCATTTTTAGTGAATGGTATCTAATGCCATGCACATGCTGTTTTATTAATGATTTAATTTCTCTTCATTCACAGGTACTAATTTGAAGCGTTCAACTTTTGTGAATCAAACTGTTTACACCTACATGTGGTTAACCGGCTGATCATTTTTTTTTTTTTTTTTTTTTGTTTGTTAATATCTGGCATCCATGGGTAATTCAACACACTTTACAACCATTATATTGTCTGGTTACATTGAAATAGGAAACATTAAGTATTTCTGTTTCACTATTTTGACCTTATTGTTTGTTGCAGTCTTAGTTGCAAACCAATTGCTAATTGGGGTAATATGTAGAGAGAGGTCCTTGCACAAACCTATGTATGTTTTTTTGTGCAGTTTGTCTGTGAATGAACTATATGGCAGCATTGCTGTATTCCCATCACTTTTAAGCAATATGTTACTGTCCAAGCCCCCAGAAGTTGCACTCACCCTTTGTCATGTTCAGATATTTGCTCTGTACACATATGGATCAGTAGAATTTTCTAATTTAGCAGTAATGTCTTATGACAGGTATGTTGCCATCTGTTACCCTTTGGAATATCACAGAATAATGTCTCCAACTAGGATTGTTACATTGATCGCACTAGCGTGGTCAATATCAATTATCAAATTCTCCCTCACTTTATCTGTGAATGTACAGCTCCAGCTGTGTGGAAATGTACTGGACAAAGTATATTGTGACAATTATATGCTTGTGAAACTTTCATGCTCAGAAACAACAGCAAACAGCATCGCTGGCATAATCGGTACCACGTTAACCATTGTTGCTCCTTTGGGTTTAATTTTGTTCTCATATACAAAGATTTTAAGAGTTTGCTTAAAGTCCACAAGAGAAACTACACAAAAAGCTGTAAGCACATGTGCTCCACACTTTGTCTCATTACTAAATTTTTCTGTTGGATGTTCATTTGAGATTATCCAAAGCAGGTTTGATAAGGTGCCCATGCCTCCTATACTACGTGTAATTCTCTCAACATATTTCCTAATTTGTCCACCACTTGTCAATCCTATCATGTATGGTATGAGACTTTCTAAGATAAAAAGGGCAATCAAAAAATGTATATATCGTTCAGTTTGGATACAGCCTCTATCACAATAAGAATGTTGTTCATTGTCATCTAAAGGGAAAAGGAATACACTAAATATTTTAAAGTGCATATTTATAGTAAATCTGCTGATCTTTACAGAACAAATCTGTTTGTATTTGCACAGATAACACTGTCTAATGGAAATAGTGTAACTCACTTTTAATATATTTTATATAATATTAAAATATAATCTATGTCTCTTGAATGGCCACTTTAACTCGCTTTTATTCCTTTCTTTAATCTTTTACTAAATTTGGAGAAAAACTGTTTAAATTAGGCAGTATACTTCTATATTCTCCCTTAGCTTCTCATAATTCTTTACTGAATTTAATCAAAATTAAAAAAGTGTAACAATTACAAAAAAATATTTTCAGTTTTAAATGTTTTACACATGTTTCTTATTTTAAATGTTAAATCTAAGAGTAACTAATCCACATTTTTTTTTTTTTTTTTTTTTTTAAATGGGCAGTTTATGAAAAGTGACATTTAAAAGTGATGCCTATACAACTTTATCAAATGTACAAACACACACACACACACACACACACACACCATACAGAAAGTATGCAAAATGTACATCTTATCAGTTGTGCCATTGCATATTACATGTCAGCAGCAAAACATGGTTGTATACTACATTAGTTAACACTTTAGGTTTCAGGAATTAACAATGTACAATATTTACAGTATTTATTATTCTTGGTTAATGTAATTTATAAATAAAATGCAAATTATTTGGCTTTGAGGTTAGTGGAACTCCCAGGAGAGTGCAATATTTCATATTTCCCTGCAACCTAGATGGTTGAAACGTGCAAATAAGTAGGGGAAAATTGAATAGGTGTGTGTTAACTGATTTTAAATCAACACGTTGAGGCAAAGAACCACCCGAAGAGATTCACTTCTGCATTAAAATAACACACACCTAGCCATCGATTATTTTGCTTATACCATGGTAACTTACCAGCATTGATTAGATAAAGCTGTCATCGATTTTTGTAGTGCTAATTTCTACCGAAGAATACAAATAACAGTTAATTTTATCTATGAGATCTGCCCTTTCTAAATCAAACAGAGATAAAATAGTACGATAAGATTATATTTATTTGAATTAATTAAATATATAAAAATAAAAATTATATATATATATATATATATATATATATATATATATATATATATATATATATATATATATGTATATATGTTTAAATTGCACAATTAACTCCGTCGGCACGGATTTCGAACAGCGCTGCCGAGTATTCACTTAGCGAATCTCCGCTCTCTTCCTAACAAAACGGACAAACTACATCTCCTCACCCACACAAACAAGGACTATCCAACCTCTGCTGCCTTGTGCTTCATAGAAACCTGGCTGAGTAAAGCCTTTCCGGACAGCGCGTTACATCTGCCGGGCTTCCAGCTGTTCTGAGCGGATCGCATCGCGGAGTTAACAGGGAAAACGAGAGGCGGTGGAACATGCTTTTACATCAGTGAAAGTTGGTGTACAGATGTACCAGTGTTAAAGAGGATATGCTGTCCTAATTTGGAAGCGCTCTTTATTAACTGTAAGCCTTTCTACTTGCTGTGGGAGTTTTCCTCGTTTATTCTGGTGAGTATGTATATTGCGCCAAACTGTTCCTGTGCCTGAAGCAGTTTTTCTTCTTCAGGTGAGGCTTTATTTCCCCTCTTCCTCGACACCACTTTACAGTTTACCTTTATGCACTAACTCAACACTAACACACACTGCTTCCACAAATAAACTCTCACTATTAGAAAATCCTTGCTCGGCTCTGTCGTATCCAGTCTCTCTCTCGACTGAGTGTTGTGTCGCTCTATTTATGCCGCTCTCCCCGTGCTCACTGAAATTAGAGGCAGGTGTTAGACATAATTTAGCTCAGGTGTAAGCGCCCTTACCGCTTTCTCTCTCCGGAGAGATGCTTGACCACGCCCCTGCTGCCACATATCCCCACCGCCCGACTCAGGCTGGGGCGGCATCCGGCCTGCCTACCACTCCCCCCCCATTCCTAGAAAGGAAGTCGGCGACAGCCATCTGCGCCCCCGGTCTGTGGACCACCTTGAACTTAAACGGCTGAAGAGCCAGATACCAACGGGTGATCCGGGCGTTAGTATCTTTCATGCGGTGGAGCCACTGGAGTGGGGCGTGATCTGAGCAGAGGGTGAAGGCCCGCCCCAGCAGGTAGTATCGGAGAGTGAGGACTGCCCACTTGATGGCGAGACACTCCTTTTCCACGGTGCTGTATTTAGTTTCCCTTAACGAGAGCTTACGGCTAATGTACAGCACCGGGCGCACCTCCCCCTCCACCACCTGCGAGAGTATGGCCCACAGCCCCCTGTCTGAAGCATCTGTCTGTAATTCTCTCTCTCTCGAACTGTCATCCCCGGCCGCCTTTATCCCTTGCGCGCCCCATCAGGCTGATTGGGGACCGGGTGTGTCTCATTCCAGCCCGGCCCCGCCCTCCTCAGCTTTACACTCGTGTTTGAACACAGCGCTGCAACAGCTGGCTGATCAAATCACAGACACAGAACAACAATACCCGGACTCAGTTATTATTATTCTTGGGGATTTAAACAAAGCAAATCTCACACGTGAACTGCCCAAATACAAACAGCACATCACATGTCCAACCAGAGACAGGAACATACTGGATCATTTCTACACAACAATAAAGGATGCATATCGCTCTGTCCCTAGAGCAGCTTTGGGACTCTCTGATCACTGTCTGGTTCATCTTCTTCCAACCTACAGGCAGAAATTAAAATAAACCAAGCCAGCAGTAAGGACTGTAAAGAGATGGACCAATGAAGCAGAGCGGGGAACTACAAGCCTGCTTCGAATGCAGGGATTGGAGTGTTTTTGAGGCTGCAGCCACTGACCTGGATGAGCTCACAGATACTGTTACAGCATATATCAGTTTCTGTGAGGATATGTGCATTCCTACTAGGACTTATTTAAAGTTCAACAATGACAAACCGTGGTTTACAGCAGAGCTCAGGCAGCTTTGTCAGGCCAAAGAGGATGCTAACAGGGGTGGGGATAAAGTCTTGTACAATCAGGGCAGGAACACACTGAACAAGGAGATCAGAGTGGCTAAAAGAAGAAACTCTGAGAAGCTGAAAAACAAGTTTTCAGCTAACGGCCCTGCATAAGTGTGGAGTGGCATGAAACAACTCACAAATTACAGGACTCCTACCCCCAACCCTGTAGGGAACCAACAACTGGCTGACGACCTGAATGTGTTCTACTGCAGATTTGAAAGGCCCAATCTCACACCCCACACCCACTCTGACCTTCAATTCACACAAACACCAACACCTTCTGCAACCCCCCTCCTCCCCCCTCCTGCTACTCAACCTGCACTTAAGATCTGTGAAGATGATGTGAGCCACGTCTTTTGGAAAAAAAAGATGAGGAAATCTTCAGGCCCAGATGGCGTCTCACCAGCGTGTCTTTGATCCTGTGCTAACCAGCTGGCCCCATCTTCACACAGATCTTCAATAGATCACTGGAGCAGTGTGAAGTCCCATGCTGCTTCAAACACTCAATCATTATTTCTGTCCCAAAGAAACCAAAAATCACAGGACTACAGACCTGTCGCCCTGATGTCTGTGGTCATGAAATAATTTGAGAGACTGGTGTTGGCCCACCTGAAGAACATCACTGGACCCTTTCTAGATCCCCTTCCATTTGCTTATCGAGCAAACAGGTCTGTGGATGATGCAGTCAACACTGGATTGCATCATATCCTGCAACATCTGGACAGACCAGGGACATATGCAAGGATCCTTTTTGTGGACTTCAGTTCAGCTTTCAACACCATCATCCCAGCTATACTCCAGTATAAATTACACCAACAATTACACTCTGTTCCCATGTCTATCTGTCAGTGGATTACCAGCTTTCTGAAGGACAGGCAGCAGCTTGTGAGACAGGAGAAACTCACTTCTAGCACCTGTACAATCAGCACTGGTGCCCCCAGGGATGTGTTCTCTCCCCACTACTCTTCTCCCTCTACACCAATGACTGCATCGCCAAGGACCCCTCTGTCAAGCTCCTGAAGTTTTCAGATGACACCACTGTCATCGGCCTCATCCAAGCTGATGATGAGTCTGCATACAGAAGGGAGGTTGAACAGCTGGCTGTCTGATGCAGTCGAAACAACCTTGAGCTGAACATGCTCAAAATGGTGGAGATCACTGTGGACTTTAGGAGAAACACCCCAACACTGACCCCCCTCAACATTCAAAACAGCACTGTGGCAGCGGTGGAGTCATTCATGTTCCTGGGCACTACCATCTCATAGGACCTGAAGTGGGAGACCCACATTGACTCCACTGTGAAAAAGGCCCAGCAGAGGTTGTACTTCCTTCGCCAGCTGAGGAAATTCAACCTGCCACAGGCGCTGCTGATACAGTTCTACTCAGCAGTCATTGAGTCTGTCCTCTGCACTTCAATAACTGTCTGGTTTGGTTCAGCTACGAAATCAGACATCAAAAGACTACAAAGGACAGTTCGGACTTCTGAGAGGATTATTGGTTTCCCTCTGCCCCCCTTCAAGAACTATACATCCAGAGTGAGGAAAAAGGCTGGAAAAATCACTCTGGACCCCACTCACCCTGCCCACTACCTTTTTGAACTGTTGCCTTCTGGCTGATGCTTCAGAGCTCTGAGCACCACAACCGTCAGGCACAGGAACAGTTTTTTCCCTCAGGCTATCCATCTCATGAACAGTTAAATTGCCCCATTGAGCAATAACTATGTGCAATACACAGTTTAGTCTTTTTTATATTTATCCAACACATCCAACCTCTTCTGCCATTTCATTCCTCTGAAAAAAAATAAAATAAAAAATAAAAAATTCATTTGCACTGTACATAACAGATTGTATTAGATTTGCACTACCCATGTGTATGTGTGTATGTATGTATGTGTGTGTCTTTACGTATGTGTGTAATTATTTTTTATTTTTTATTCTTATCTATGTCTTGCTGCTGTTTTTGTATTGTTGTACACTGGAAGCTCCTGTCGTCAAGACAAATTCCTTGTTTGTGTAAGCATACTTGGCAATAAAGCTGATTCTGATTCTGATTTGACAATGAAATGACTAGTTTGAAATGGGATGAAATACTTTCCTCTGATGATCTGGAGTTTGGCTGTAACATATTTATTTGTAGAATTAACTCTGTAAGGGAAATATTTACTGTAAGGGTTCAGAAAAAAATTAAGAACAAAAGTAATTTACCCTGGTTTAATGAAAACTTATGGAAATTGATGAAGAATAGAGATTGAGCATTATGGAAAGCTATTAAGTCTGGAAGAGACACATATGTTGATTTATAAAGGCTTGAGAAATAAAGTTATTAAAGAACTTAGAGTAGCTAAATCTTGTTTTTATCTTCATGTAATGAATGAGGCATTAGGTAATAGTAAATTAATTTGGAAAAATAATAATAAACTTACAAGGAGGGAATCACATTTTGTTTTTAGGAGATTTACAGCTCAAAGCTCAGGGGAAATTATTTGAAGATAATGTTTCCATTGCTGCTATTTTTAACAATTTTGAGTCTGTTCATGAGCTAGGAAACAAATTTACAGAAAGGGAACTGGATATTGTTCCTAATGATGCCGGAGGTCAAGGTTTTGACCTGGTTATGACCAACAAGATGCAAGTGAACAAAGTCATCAGCTCCTTAAGAAACTCTAAATGCAGAGATACTTCAACTTGATACAATGCTTGTTAAAAAACACAAAGATATTTTAACTCCCACTATTACTCATCTAATTAATCTATCGCTTAAATATAGTACTTTTCCTAGTGACTAGAAACAAGCAATTGTCACCCCTATATTTAAATGTGGAGACCACCATGAGGCCAGTAACTATAGACCCATAAGCATATGGCCAGTACTTTCAAAGGTTGCTGAGAAAGTTGTCAACTGACAACTTATACAAGCAATTTTGGTTTACATCATATGCAGTTTGGCTTAAGAACAAATCATTCCACTGAAACAGCTACCTTACACCTGATAGAGCAAATAAAATCTAGGCTTGACAAAGGAGTAGTTGGTGCTATATTTTTAGACCTGCATAAAGCATTTGATACAGTTACGATGTTCAAAGTTTCATTTTTAATCTAAAGCACTGGCGTGGATGTATTCATATTTATCTAATAGAACGCAATGTGTTAAAGTTAAAGCTGCATGGTCCAGCAAAATGAAGTGCACAATGGGTGTACCTCACGGATCGTTGTTAGGCCCCCTATTATTTAGTCTGTATATTAAAGAGCCCATATTATGCTAATTTACAGGTTCATGATTTACATGCTTTAATGTTCAAATAACACATTATTTTTCTCATACTGTACATTTCTGCTAAACCTATTTTCATCCTCTGGCTCAAACACTCTGATTTAGGTCCATTCTCTTTAAAGCCCCCCTTTCTGAAAAGCCCAGTCTGCTCTGATTGGTCAGCTGGCCTAGTCTGTTGTGATTGGTCAACCGCGTAGAGCATGCGAAGGAAATGTAACACCCTTTACCATAACTGAGTTTCAGGCTTCCTTAACAGCTGTAAACACTATTGTAACTATGGTAACAATGGTGTCAGTTTTTGCCGTCCCAGTCTGAGTGTGATAATGAAAGTTTGGAAGAACAAGCCGATCGACCTGAACCACCTTCGCAAGCACGATTTGTGCAGGACGTTTCACAGTGGTAAGTTTTAATTTTGTAGTTTTCTTAAAAGTACACTGTTGATTATTGTGAACCTAACAAAGCTTCAAGTAAAAGACACATAGTGCATCTAAGTTAATCATCTTTTGCTGGAATGGGTGTAGCTGAACTTTTTTCGCCAGAGCTATGAACGGAGACCAGAGGCTTACTCTCGGTTGGACATTACCGGCAGTATTAGAGAGTTAGTGAGCAAGTTATGCGTGGACTACCGTGTATAGCTGCCGTAATATTAAAGCTTGTAATTATAATTATATAAGACTCTTGAGATCGACCATTTTGTTACACAGTTTTAGGTAAAAGCCGGCCCACAGCTGAATAGTAAATCCTTACCAAAACAATAACATTACATATAAGTTAGCCAAGCACTACCGTGGATTGCGGACGTAAAAATCTCCACACTTGATCACTATTCATGATAGTAAGAACGACAAACAATTTGCATAATTCTACACATTTGTGGGTAAAAGTGGGCCCGCAGCTGATTAGCAAAACCATTTCAGCACAATAACATTAGCTAGCAGGTTAGTAGAGGCCTACAGCTGTGTACTGGGTGTACACTGGAGCTACAACACAAAACTCCACTTTTGAACTCTCGGTAGCAGATAAATCCACAAATAATCAAGCACACTTGCAGATTGTGATCCTGAAATGCCAGATTGTCCCAACAAAGTGGGAACTGCACCATCTTTCAGGAGTAACCTTCTTGAAAATCCAGCATTGGTTATGGTTGTACTGCTAAATAAATCAAATACATTTTAACCACTGATTCTTCAGTTTGTCTGCCTTTGGAAGTCCAAAGAGGTTTTGCTTTTGCAGTGAAGAGAACAGCATCTTCTCGACATGGCGACAACACTATCCCAACTCATTCTGGCCTCTGCTATGACTACATTTGTTTGAGGGTGGCCCAAATTTGCCCTTAGGCAGGCATTATGCAAATGTGTTACATTGTGACGTAGATACTTTACAGAAGAAATGGCTGGACTACAATCCAGCCATTTCTTGTAGTTCTTGAGCAGTGTTGTCTGTGGGAGAGAATAACTCTTTTGCATGGACTTTGTCCTTTGAAACTTTGCAGACCTTTTACATGCACAAACAGCTATACTACACACTAAAGGAAAGGTAAAATCCCAAAAAGCATAATAGGGCCTCTTTAATGACCTATCACAACAGTGTCAAGGGACAGAATTGCAGATGTATGCCGATGACCCTGTTGTATACACACATGCAAAAACAGCTGAGCTAGCGGCTGAGAAGCTAACAATTGCTATGGAAAGGATCACACAGTGGCTTGATCAATCATGTCTTAGCTTGAACATTAGGTATGTTCTTTTCCAAAACCAATGTGCAGCCTCCTAATGCTGGCATTTTCATTAAAGGTGTTAAGATTGATATAGTTACTGAATTTAAATATCTTAGTGTAATAATGGATCCAAAACTTAATTTTAAGAAGGATGTCAAGAAAATGATGAAAACCATTAAATATAACTTGGCAAATTTTAGACAAATTAGAAACTGTCTTTCTGTGGATGTAGCCAAGACATTTATGCATGCCACGATACTTTCCCACATGTCTTATTGTATTACATGCTGGGGCAGGCTGGAGATACAGTGATTAAACAACTAGAATCCTTGTACAAACAAACCTTAGTTCTGGATAAAAAGCCAGCTCAACATAATCATTTTAGGATACTGGAAAAACATTGTCTTTTGAGCTTTGAGAATTTTTTGCTTTTCTCAAATCTGAATGTTGCGTATAAAATTTTAAATGGTTTGGCCCCTCCTACATTATGTGATTTTGTTTATTTTCATTTGGAAAACTCTGTAAAATCCAAAAGAATCTTATTTTTTTCCACCCTTCTATACTCTTCAGCTGCATTTCTATTGCTTGCAAAATCTACACTCTCCTTCACCCCCAGCTCCTCTGTTATTTGAAGTCTTAGTCCATCACATCTGTTTTTATCAGAATCCAGGCTAATGCCAGGGTTTACACATCCTCCATGTGTGGGGCATCAGTGATGCATGAGTGATGCATGAGCAGCGTTTTCATTTCGGCACCCATATTAACAGATTACACCTTTCCCACTGCAAGTGTGAGTCGCGCCTCACTCACGCCCCGCTTATGGAGGATGTGTGAACCCGGCGTAACAATCTATGCAACTCTATGTATTGTACCACGTTTGCAACGTGTATATATTTTTAATTTGTATCAATTATGTAAGAATATTGTACACATTATAATATATTCTGCTGGAACAAATTAGGTTAACAAGGAATGTAGAGCTCAGAGTCTCAGTCCTTCAAAAAGACATTTACAAAAGAGTTATCTGGTCATGGAATTAAACATTCAATTTTATTATCTATTTTACTTTTAAATGAGCAGAAAAATGTATTGCTCCAGTAAAGTGTGCTTTATTTGATAAAGGTCAATACAGTTTAAGCAAGGATAGCATATCCGAAGTGAATTTTCTGACATTTTCCTTATGGTTTGTGTATTCATGGTGTAACCACCTTTTCTTCTAAACCTTCTACCAAATAACAGTTTAAATGTTTCAATTTACAGAAGACAATCCAATTTTATAAAACTTCATAAAAAGTCTTCATAAATCAAGGAAGATCACTTTGTTTTAGTGTTTGTATTTGTATACATTATCTAATTTATATGAGAGCAAGCACACAATATGTACATTCTCTCCACAATGATTCAAAATAGATATTTGGTGGATTTAAATATTTGCATTGATTTAAAAGTATTTAGCATACAATGGTTGTGTAAATGTCAGCTACAGAAACATACAGAGAGAGCCTCTCTCTAAGGACCTGAAACATTGTCCAAATGTAAAATAGGACATCTACTTGTGTGCCTATTCAGAGATCAATACAGTTAATAAAGACCTTTATTTAGTACAAATAAACACTGCATCATTATGGCTATGTTCAGTTCTTACATTAAAACCAAGAGCAACTATTTTTCTTCGTAACATTTTTGTGAGGCTATTTCCAATCTCCTTTGTTCTAATCCCATAAATAAGAGGATGCAAAAGTGGAGGGATCAGGATAAAATGTATTGACATAAACACATTAACTTCTTTTGAAAGACTGAAATTAAACCGATTATATATCACGGAAAACAAAGTGGCCAATGAAAAATTAATAAAAGTAATCAAGTGGGGAGTGCATGTTTTCAGAGCTTTCTTCTGGGCACTTACTGATGCTTTCAAAGAAACACATAATATTTTGATATATGATAGAATGACAAGTATTAGAGGTAAAACTACAAAGACAAGTACCAGACTTATGCCATACAAGTCTCCCCAGGTACTTTTGACACAGGAGAGATTAACAACTGCCAAATTGTCACAAAACAATTTGTTTATTGTATACCTACACATAGGCAGCCTTGAAGTAAGATACACCTGCACAGCTAGGGAGCAGACAGGGGAAAAGTATACAATGAATAGCAGAATTCTAATTTTACCTGGTGTCATGATATTGTAATACTGTAGAGGCTTGCAAATTGAAACATATCTATCATATGCCATAACTGTCAATATTGCATAAGCACATGTTCCATAAACATTAATGAAAAATACTTGCAGAATACAGTCAGTATACAGAATATCTTTCATATCAGAAACAAGATTTTCCATTATTTTAGGAAGCACAGCAGAGGATCCAATTAGTCCATTAATTGCCAGGTTAAATAAAAATATGTACATTGGCTTATGAAGAGTTGTGTCTAAGTAGATCACCAGCATTAATGTTACATTTGCAAAAACAGTTGTAAGAAAGACCACAAGAGAGATTACAAAAACTCCATAATTAAGTGCACCAGGAGGTCCATAACTGGTAAAAATCAGAGTGATGTTCATACTTGGCAGAATCTTTTTTTTTTTTTTTTCTTCTGTTGAAAAGAAAATACAGATGTTTCAAGTCACTTTTGGTATAAAAATTCATTAGGCATGCAAAGGCATAATTATACAACATTATAAGGTAAACTGAATGAATTTGTATATTTAGGATTATATTTGTGTATTCCCTGACAGCTTGGATGAAAATAATACAAAATAAATGAATAGTGAGTTACAGTAAGTACATTCTAAAATACCCAAATACCTACAGTATCCAGGCTCTCCTGTCTTCTGAGATACTAAGCTCTTGTATAGCTTTATACTACTTCATGTGCTAAAAGACCCACTTCCATTGGATTTCATGTGCAAAAGCCCTCCCACCATAGATTTTAAAACGTAAAAAAAAAAAAAAAAACTGATTGAAGAGGCGGAATAAATGTTTAAAGGTTAAAAATTATAAAGATGTTTTTGTGTGTGTGTGTGAGTATACAACTTTTGATTTTAAAAATGTTTATGTATTACTATAGTATGTTGAAATTAATATTAACCAAGATTAATAAATGCTGAAAAGTATTGTTCAGTGTTAGCTCATGTTAACTAATGTTAACAAATGGAAGCTTATTGTAAAGTGTTACAGAATAACTTGTATTTAAATGCATAAATACTGTATGTTCATGTTTAGCAACAGAATACATTTACAGCATAAATTATGATGACTCTAGCTCTGGCGGCGCATCAGCATTATATTGTACATACTATAAATACTTTATTTAAATGAACAAATTTATTGATTCTTCACTCAGATTTTAAATCTTTCTAGTTATTATCCTGTATTATTCGATCTCTTAATAATCATATAATAATAGCAAGAACAACATATTTTTAAAATGTTATGACTTTGTTTTTCTTATTTTTATTTATTTTTTGTTTAATTTTTATACAACTTATTTTTAATGTATTGTACACAGTGTATGTATATATATATATATATATATATATATATATATATATATATATATATACACTACCGGTCAAAAGTTTTGAAACACTTGACCGAAATCTTAAAAATCTTTTGCTCTGAAAGCGTATGCTTAAATGTTTGAAATTAGTTTTGTAGACAAAAATATAAATGTGCCACCATATTCATTTATTTCATTATAAATCTAAAATTTAATAAAAATAAAAAAAAAGTTTTTGAAATTGATGACTTGGACCAAATAATAAAGAAAAGCAGCCAATAAGTGCCCAGCATATAGATGGGAACTCCTTCAATACTGTTTAAAAAGCATCCCAGGGTGATACTTCAAGAAGTTGGTTGAGAAAACGTCAAAAGTACATTTCTGAAAATTCTAGGCAAAGGGTGACTACTTTGAAGATGCTAAAATATAACACAGTTTTGATTTATTTTGGATTTTGTTTAGTCACAACATAATTCCCATAGTTCCATTTATGTTATTCCATAGTTTTAATGACTTTACTATTATTCTAAAATGTGAAGAAAAAAATATATAATAAAGAACGAATAAGTGTTTCAAAACTTTTGACTGGTAGTGTGTGTATATATATCCTTAAAAAGATAGGTGGGCATATGGCATACAGTGTATCTCCTCGGAATTTTTAGCAGCGGTGCTGTTGTGTGTGCGTCCATGAGCCCACAACATCGGACTGGTGCGTTGGTGGAGGAATAGCTTAAAACAGGGGTGTCAAACTCAATTTCAGCCTGGGCCACATCAGGGTTTATTTGTGCCCTTAAAGGACCGGTTGAAAATGTGGCACCAGAACCTGCTTTGGTAGCACCCATGCAATTACCAATATTTTTGCATATTTTCTGCATTGAGATAAACATTTGAAAGTAAAGCATTGATTTTGAGGTTGGGATGCAGATGTAAATTATGACATTATCAATTAGCAGATTAACATCTGTGAGAAAAAATGAACACCTCATTTTTATAGGGCTAAATTTAAATACTCTGAGAGTATGACTAAATATGGTCTCCTTTACAGATTCCTTTCATCAGGCTCCTACTGATTAAACTACTGTACAGTCATCTCTTGCCATTTCTAAAGGCAAGCTAAATCACTTACATTTTCCTGCAATCAGAGAGCATTACAAGAGCACAGATTTTACACAGATGGAAAACTGATATAGCTTGGTCCATAAAAATTATGAAAATATACCATAGTTCTTCCATAGTATCCATAGTTTTAACAATGGTATTTGTAATAAGACTACGGAGAAGTATAAAGATGCAGGCATTGCACATAACCATGCCCCCTCCTGGAGTAAACCCACACTCTATTGGAGAATCCGCCCCCATTTGGAGGTCTCAAGTCTGCAGATATACCTACTTGTGCTTGCGGGCCACTTATGCGGTGCCGTCACTGTAAGTGTGTGCATGTGTTTGAATGTGTGTGTGTGAGTGAGTGAGTGTGTCAGATTTCTGTCATCAGCTGGAAAACAACAGATGACTTATAATGTCAAAAATGACCAAAAGATGGCAGTAGAGCTCAACTTATTGATGCCCTGGTTCCCTATCTGTCACTCACTCGAAGTTGTGTCTAGGGGTCACTCTTGGGAGCCCGAGACACCACTGGTCTTTGATAAAAGGCCAATGAAAATTGGCGAGTGGTATTTGCATACCACTCCCCCGGACGTATGGGTATAAAAGGAGCTGGTATGCAACCACTCATTCAGATTTTCTCTTCGGAGCCAAATGGTCGATGTTTACTGAGCTGACTGTTCATTCACCTCTGCTGGATCTGATGGCGCATTTCAGCGGCTTCTCCCTCCTCTGCACTGGTTCACTGTAGAGAACGCCCCTGGGCGCTTCGGCAGAAATAAGAGAGTATATTTTTATTAAAGAGTATATTCCTCTAAACGAGCGGCACACACGGGGTGTCTTTTTAAAGACGCATCTTTTTAAAGATGCCTTTCCATTTGTGTGTTATTCCTGGTTGCGGTCGTTATCTCCCAACTTCAGACGGTCACGATCGCTGTCTTTCGTGTCTGTGCACGACCCACACGGAGACAGCATTCGTGGATCATGTACTCATTACGAGAACATGACCATGGCAACGTTGCGGTCGTGGCTTGCCTTCGTAAGAAAGCAAGCCACCCTAGCGGCTCCCAGCCTCGGTCCTTTTACCTATGGGTATGAGGCCAGCGCGGCTAGCACTGGGGGCGATTTGGGGACCCCAATGGGACCACCTCCGCCGGGTATCCCCCCACGGACCTCCCATTCCCCAGCACGCTCGTCTGTCCCGATCGGGCTTCCGGATGAGTACGCCGGCTCATCTCACGGCGAGTTCGACCTCTTGTTCGGAGCCCGCGAAGCTGATGAGCTCTCGAGCGCAGCATTGGAGAGCGGGTTCGTCCAGTCTGACGCGGAAGCCTCAGCTGGGCTACCCCCCTCGGGTACAGTCACCCAGTCACAGGCTGACATGGAAATGACGGACATGCTTTCCTGGGCAGCTGTGAACGTCGGGCTAGAGTGGAACCCTCCGCTCTCCCCTGAACCCTCGTGGCTTGATGATTGGTTCCTGGGCTCGCGGCGCCGCTTAAAGTAGCCACAACCCGCTCCAGTTCCTTTCTTCCCGGAAGTGCACGAGGAGCTGATAAGGTCATGGGAGGCACCTTTTACTACCTGATCTTTCAGCTCCTCGCCCTCACTACCCTCGATGGTAGGGCGGCAAGGAGCTGGTATTCCAAGGAGCTTCGGTGATTCCCCCAGTGGATAAGGCGCTTGCGGTACACCTATGCCCGCAGAGCGCCGCCACCTGACGTGGGCGCCCAAAGCTCCCATCCAAGGCCTGTAGGTTTTCATCGTCCCTGACAGCCAAAGTCTACAGTGCCGCTGGACAAGCTGCCTCTGCCCTGCACACCATGGCTCTCCTGCAAGTCCACCAAGCCAAGGCGCTAAAGGAACTTCACGAGGGTAGTTCTGCCCCAGATTTGATGCAGGAGCTGCGCTTGGCGACCGACCTCGCTCTCCGGGCGATGAAGGTCAAGGTGCGGTCTCTCGGGTGGGCGATGTCCAACTTGGTGGTCCAGGAGCACCACCTTTGGCTCAACCTGGTCGAGATGGGTGAGGCCGACAAGGCACGGTTCCATGCTTCCCCCATTTCCCAGGTTGGCCTACTCGGCGACACCATCGAGGACTTTGCCCAGCAGTTCTCGATGGTGAAGCAGCAGACGGAGACTATCTAGCACATCCTGCCCCGGCGCGGCTCAAGATCCCGCACACTGCCTGCTCGTCGCCAAGGGCGTCCCCCTGCGGTGACTACACCGGCTCCGCCACAGCCCGCCCCTTCAGCCTGTCCCCGGCGTGGAGCCCACCGCAGGAAGCAGATGCCACCCGTCTCACGGCCGGCTGCCAAGGGCCCACAAAAGGCTTCGAAGCGCCCCTGAGACAGGCGACCCAGGGACTACGAAACCCACTTCCTTAGAGCTGGTAAGCAGACCACTCCATCCCCTGGTGGAGGGCCAGGAGGAGAATCTTTTGTTGCCTTTTCATTTAATTTCTCCGCATTACCAAGTGGCTGTGCATACCCAGTGTGCATAGCCATCATCACGACCACCATCCACCATTCCATTTTGGCAGGTTTGGTGCTCCAGCAGTGGAAAAATGGCGGTGGGTTGCTGCCAATCTTGGACCTACGAGTACTGAACCAGGCTTTACACAGACTCCCGTTCAAGATGCTGATGCAAAACGCATTTTGACGAGTGTCCGGCATCAAGATTGGTTCACGGCGGTAGACCTGAAGAACGCATACTTCCACGTCTTGATTCTACCTTGACACAGACCCCTCCTGCAGTTTGCATTCGAGGGTCGGGCATATCAGTACAAGGTCCTCCCTTTTGGCCTGTCCTTGTCCCCTCGCATCTTCACAAAGGTCACAGAGGCAGCCCTTGCCCCATTAAGGGAAGTGGGCATTCGCATCCTCAATTATCTCGATGATTGGCAAATCCTAGCTCACTCTCAGGATGTGTTGCGTGCATACAGGGGCCTGGTGCTCTCACACCTCAGCCGACTAGGGCTTTGGGTCAGCTGGGAAGAGAGCAAGCTCCTCACGGTTCAGAGCATATCTTTTCTTGGTTTGGAGTTGGACTCAGTCTCGTTGACGGCACGCCTCACGAACGAGCATGCACAGTCGGTGCTGACCTGTTTGAAGGCGTTCAGACAGAAAACAGCGGTTCCACTGAAACTCTTTCAGAGGCTCTTGGGGCACATGGCATCCTCAGCGGTGGCCACTCCGCTCAGGTTGATGCATATGAGACCGCTTCAGCACTGGCTTCAGACTCGAGTCCTGAGATGGGCATGGTGCTGCAGGACACATCACGTGGTCATCACGCTGATCTGTCACCACCTCTTCAGCCCTAGGACCGACCTCATGTTTCTACGGGCAGGCGTTCCCCTAGAGCAGGTCTCCAGGCATGTCATGGTTATGACAGACGCCTCCAAAACAGGCTGGGGCGCTGTATGCAACGGGCACACAGCCGCCAGCTTATGGACGGGCCCGCGGCTGCATTGGCACATCAACTGCCTCGAGTTGCTGGCAATTCTGCTCTCCCTGTGGAGCTTTCGGCCGTTGATCCAGGGTAAGCATGTGTTAGTTCGGACAGACAACACGGCAATGGTAGCATATGTCAACCGTCAAGGTGGTCTGCGCTCCCGTTGTATGTCACAACTTGCCCGTCGTCTCCTCTTCTGGAGTCAGTAGCACCTCAAGTCGCTGCGAGCCACTCACATCCCGGGCGACCTCAACACTGCAGCAGATGTGCTGTCACGGCAGGTTACCCTCAGGGGAGAGTGGAGACTCCACCCTCAGGTGGTCCAGCTGATTTGGAGTCGATTCGGGCAGGCACAGGTAGACCTGTCCGCCTCCCAAGAATCCTCCCACTGCCCGCTCTGGTATGCCCTGACCAAGGCACCTCTCGGTATAGACGCGCTGGCACACAGTTGGCCCCCTGGACTTCGCAAATATGCGTTTCCCCCAGTGAGCCTACTTGCACAGACCCTGTGCAAGGTCAGGGAGGATGAGGAGCAGGTTGTCCTGGTAGCACCCTACTGACCCACCCAGACGTGGTTCTCGGACCTCCTCGCGACAGACCCCCAACGTGAGGTTGGTCCCAGCCCTGACGTTGCTGTGTCTGGTGCGTGTTTTACGCATCTATTTTGATCGCACGCAGAGATTTAGAGTCTCTGAGCAGCTCTTTGTCTGCTTTGGTGGACAGCGGAAAGGAAGCGCTGTCTCCAAGCAGAGGATCGCCCACTGGCTCATTGACGCCAAAACTATGGCATATCACGCCCAGGACGTGCCGCCCCCGGTAGGGCTACAAGCCCATTCTACCAGGGGTGTAGCGGCCTCCTGGGCCTTGACCAGTGGTGCCTCTCTAACAGACATTTGCAGAGCAGCAGGCTGGGCAACACCCAGCACCTTTGCGAGGTTCTACAATCTCCAGGTGGAACTGGTTTCATCCCATGTAGTGACACCCAGGTAAGTCTGGGACAGCTGGCCAGGTGTATAGCTTGCGCATAGCTCCTTTCACCTCCCCTGAGCTGAAGACGTGTGCCGTTGACTCCCAGTAGTGTTCACAAACTGTGTTCCCTTGTTGATTTCCTCCGAGCCCTGTGGCAGACGAGTTTGCGGAGAAACTCGCTGCTGGCTCAGTACACATGCTAACTAAGCCCTGTACTACCACATGTGGTGGTTCCCCGTAGGTAACCCTATGCAACTTATATCTTCCGCTAATTCGATTCCCTGTTGGTAAACTCCGTTTTCCTTGGGCAGAGGCCCCTCTGCCCCAGTCACCATGCTTGTAGAAAATCCTCCCCCGCAGGGTAGGACCTACCATGGGACTTCTCCACATGACATACTTCCGACAAAGCTCGGCAAGACCATGTGACGTATTTCCACTCAAAATACCCCCTCCCCCCTTTGGGTGGGGTGTGGTCTCCACGGTGTCTTCCCCTTGGGAGTTACACCCCCCGACTAGACCTGGTAGCCCCAGTCAGTTAATTCATTGTTTTGGGGGAGAGGAAAAAAAAGAGGATAAGAGGCCATGACTGGGCTAGCCCGTCTCTATCTTTTGGGTAGTCGACTTGTCACACACCGTCAGTTCACGTAACACAGTTCAGCCAGTAGCGGCATTTCGTATAGGGACCCCTAGTGTCACTACATCGACACAACGTCAAGTGAGTGACAGATAGGGAACGTCCTGGTTACTTGCGTAACCTCCGTTCCCTGATGGAGGGAACGAGACGTTGTGTCCCTCCTGCCACAATGCTGAACTACCCACTGAAATGGCTGGGACCTTGTCTCGGCTCCTCAGCATAAAACCTGAATGAGTGGTTTCATACCAGCTCCTTTTATACCCGTATGTCCGGGGTAGTGTATGCAGTATGCATTCATTTTCAATGGTCAGTCAATTTTGACTGCGAATACCAAAGGTGTCACTTTTTTTTTTTTTTTTTTTACGACTAGTTAAGCATAGAATCAAGCCCATTTTTTTTTTTTTTTTTTTTTTTTTTTTATGTTCAGATGGCAAATGGAGGAAAGGTCACCAAGTCTGGTACTACTCAGATAAAGGAAAAGTTTATTAAATTAGGATGTAATGCGGTTCAGGAATGAGGAATGCTGTGAGTCCTGCTCACCTCAGTGACCTCAGGACAGCTCTCAGATGCTGGATGTGCCACTGCCAATCGTTGCTATAGATGATGATATCATCTAGATAGAGTGGCATACACAGCATGTGGGCAAAGGACTTTTTTCCATTGGATTGCTCAAGCCCAGTGCTTCTATACAAATTTTGTGAGGCACAATTACATAACAGAAAATACTTTGTAAAACAAACTCCAGCCAATAGAAGGCATAAGCACAAAGAACAAACAGATTCATCCATAGCTGTCCCGAAGGTATGTTCATCCACACAAAAAGAAACAAAACAGGCATCCCAGTTCTCGGACAATCAAGTATATATTTAACGAGTCGAGTTGACTCAGAGGTCACATAAGAAACACACCATGATTTCCTCAGTCCATCAACACTATAAAATACATCGCTTGTTGTAGGCATGTAGATATTTTGCGGTCATCCTAATCACTGGCTGGGAATTTCAGTGTAAAAGCGATCTTCCGTCAATGCAAAAGTTTTTTGAAGGAGTACCACTCCACAAAACAAACTCAAGCCGCTAGGTGGAACCAACACAAAAAGAAACAAAAATGTCACCCAGCTTCCTCAGACAGCCGAGTAAGTACAGCGAGTCAATCCACTCACATAAGAAACACTAAATGTCTTACTCACTCCAATGTTTTTTATGAAGGACAGTGCTTGTTTGGGGCATTAAAATATTTTGTGGCCATCCTTAGTATTTATACTCCGGGAACATCAGTGCAAAGGCGATCTTCCGTTGATGTAAAAGTTATTTTCAAGAACGTGTTCCAAATCAACTTTGGTCGCTGGCGGATTATCAGATAATTCCCTCTCTGATGACTCCAGATAATCGCCAATGACCAGATGTTTCTCAACATCTGCCACTCTTGTAACCAACTCAGAGAATTTTGTTTCCATCAGCATAATCGATCGACGTATTACAGCGAGATCTACCAAGTCAGCAACAACCTTCATCAGCATCACAAACATGTTGGACAGTTGATGCTGGATTTCATCCGCTGCACCATTCAAATCGAGTCCCCGGTCCGCAGGCCCATCAGAGGTTTCAGCTTGAGCACGTAAGTGTAAACCAGTGTCACATGACTCCTCTGTTTTTAGTTTTTTTTACATGCACATACCGGTACGTATTGCACCTTACTGTATACTTGTATACTGTATTGCACTAAACTGTAATATACTGTACCATGGCTTTGATAAACGTCATGTGAATACGTCTTTTAGGTGCTTTGTCTATGATGTATGCTCCGTGCATCTGCGCTTGAAAAAAATATTAAATACCTTAAATGTAGCAAGCTACTTTTGGCATGTAGTGTAACATGCTACTTTCTCTGAAGTTTAGCTTTTAGCTTAGCTTAACTAATTTTTCTGTTGAGTAGTTTGTAGCTTAGCTTATTATATTTTTTGAGTAGCTTGCCCAACACTGACCACGCGGCAGAAAGCTCTGGAACACCCGCCGGTCCTCCGCCTGGGCTTGTAGGAGCGCCTCAAACATTGCTCCTGTTCCACTCGAAGCTCCAGGAGGGCCTGGTGTTGAGTCTGGTTGATGCCAGTGAGGGTCTTAATGATGTCCGCCAATGGCAAGGACTCCACGATGACGTATCTTCCTCAATTCCAGGTTTCGGCACCAGTGTAATGCGGTTTAGGAATGAGAAAGCGGCCACGCCTCTGCCTCCACATAAGAAAATGGATTTTGATTAAAAGTTACCGAATACCATAGGAGGGTTAATCTACCATGCTGGACATGCATTCTTCTGCCTCTTTCACTTTCTCCATTACTTCTTTGAATGCTGACATAAAACCATTTATTTTATTTGTGATTGGTTTGTCCATTTCTTTGATAGCTTGTAGAACATCTGCATTGCTGGGGTTTAGGTCAGTTACTTTCTTTATCTTCCTCTATTCCTCTTAGTTTGTCCATGTGGTCAGGATCCTGTGACATATCTTGTGTTTCATTATTTATTTAGGGGCCAAGCACTGAAGGTGCTGTAGTCCCTATTGTATTCATTAGTATTTTTAGGGGCCAAGCTCCAAAGGCCACCATCTTGGATTATGATGTTTAGAGTTTAAAAGTTGCACGTTCTTCAAACATTGTCCGATTTGTCCAAACAATGTCTTGAAATATTCTCCAGACCAAGCCACAGAATTTATAATATACACAGAATTTTATAATATAATTATAAAAATGGCTGTTTTTTCCCATAACTTTTGAACTGTATGTCCTAAAATCATGAGGTTGGTGTCTGTGAATTCCTGAGGTCATGTGGATTTTAACGAAATAAGTTTTTCCCACATCAACCATACTGTCTGCCATATTTAATTCTATTAAAAAGTTATGCATCTTTTACAAGGATTGTCAGATTCAAAAGAAACTTAGAATGCATCATCTACATCATGTCCTGAGGATACCTGAGTAGTTTTGAGACATCGCCGCCTATAGTTCAAAAGATAATCCACATTTGTGTACTTACTCTAACCTTCCATGTCTCTTTGCCATCAGTCAGACATGTCAACTGAGTGGCACTGTGCGAGAATGTCTAGTCAAAGATCTGAGGTTGTGGGTTGAAATCCCTGTCTTGACAAATCATGCAGTTAACATTTCTGTTGTTACAGAGATCTTTGTATTTTGCTTACTGAATAGTTGTTGGGCTTCAAATCAAATTTAGATTTTCATCTTTGTTGAAAAGTTACATGAGAACGTAGTTGATAATGGTGACTGTTATGCTTGGCTATGATTCCTCTAAGCTTGGTATGTCCCTTTGTTGGCTGTAAATGTTGTGGCAGTGTGGTGCAGTGGATAGCACACTGACCTATGGAAAGGCGTAGATTTGAAACCATCCTGAGGTGTATGAGGTCCATTTGAATCATCAAGAGGAGAATAATGCATTGTTGAATTCAAAAGAAAATTGTTATGCAGTTTGGAGACAGCACCACATAGTGGTCAAAATATTTATTCAATTCAAACAAAAGTCTTCAAAGAAATGGCAGAGAGAAATTTCAAAATGTTTTTTATTTTTTTGTTCAAAAACTGCTGACTCTCAGCTTGGTATGTCTATTTAGCATGTGGCAATGTGGTGCAGCAGTCGATGTGCCATACCTCTGTGCTGTGGAGATTGAAATGTTACCAGTTTGAGACCAGCTTGGGGCATCTGGAAGTATTTCAAAATATCATGACTGATCTTTTCTTTCTTTCTGCTGGGTTTGATATAAGCCATTTCGGCTCTCCAACATTTTGAATACTTTTTTTTATTATTCAAAACCTGCTGACTCAGCTTGGTATGCCTCTACATCACCTGTAAAACTTAAGCAAAGTGGTCCAGTGGTCAGTGTGCCATCCCTGTATACTGTGGAGATCAAAAGGTTGTCAGTTCAAGACCACCATTTTGAATACATTTTTATTCAGAACCTGCTGACTCTTAGCTTGGTATGTCTCTTTAACACCTGTGAATCTTTTGTTTCTGTCACTTTTTTGGTGACGTAAAGTAGTGTGGGTTTGCTTTATATGTCATATTGATGCAATATTTTGTGCTTGCTATGGTGTAATGCTTGCCATTTCAGTGCTTGGCCCCATCATTGCTGCTTGCAACTATATTTATTATTATTCTGGCTGGGAGTCTATGGCAGCCCTATGAACAACACAGGAAGGAAAATGTATCAATTTTACACACTGATATGGGTAGGCATTAATAGACCCCATACCAAATTTGGGGTCTCTAGGACACATTCTATAGTGCCACCACTGGTTAAAAATGCACTTTTCTTTTGTGCATATCTTTTGAACCATTTTTCCTAGAAACAAAATTATTTTTGCATCTGATTAATCTCCTACTGATGATTCCAATGGACCTCTTACATTAAAACTCATTACAGTGACTGCTAATCTTGGATTATGTCATTTACAGTTTAAGCGTTTTCACTTCCTTCAAAATTTGTTCAAATTTGGGGACTCTAGGACACACTCTATAGCACCACCACCTGTTAAATCAGAATCAGAATTGACTTTATTGCCAGGTAAGTTTTCACATACAAGGAATTTGCCTTGGTGTTTGATTCATACAATAACAAAAAACAATAAACATAGTAAGATAAAAAATAAACTATATTTAAGATACAATATATAGCGAAAAAGTAAACTGACTGGTTTTAATAAAGGAGCTGTACAGTTGTGCAGGGATGGGCAAAATATATGCAGAATATGAACCACAGAATGTGCAAAAGTTCACTGTTCACAGTTGTTCACAGTTCACAGAAAAGTTCACAGTTAGAGTATAATAAAAGGTGCAATAGATCAGAAAATGTTAATGTAACGTGTAGTGTCTATGGAGGTGGGATAAGAGACAGTGTCAGTGGGGTCCTAAGCCTTGCTGCAGACAGGAAGAAACTGTTCCTGTGGCATGAGGTTTTGGTCCTGATGGACCATAGCCTCCTGCTGAGGGGAGTGTCTCAAGAGATTGTGTCTTGGGTGGGAGGGGTTGGCCACAATCTTTTCTGCCCGCCTCAGAGTCCTGGAGGCATACAGGTCCTGGATAGATGGCAGATTGCAACCAATCACCTTCTCAGCAGAACGAATGACACGCTGCAGTCTGCTTTTGTCCTTGGCAGTGGCAGCAGCATACCAGATGGTGATGGAGGAGGTGAGGATGGACTCAATGATGGAGGTGTAGAAGTGCACCATCATTGTCTTCGGCAGGTTGAACTTCTTCAGCTGCTGCAGGAAGTACATCCTGTGCTGTGCTTTTTTAATTAGAGAGCTGATGTTCAGCTCCCACTTGAGGTCCTGGGAGATGATGGTTCCCAGGAAGCGGAAGTATTCCACAGTGTCAACTGGAGAGTCACACAGGATGATGGGGGTGGGTGGGCCTGGGTTCTTCCTGAAATCTACGACCATCTCCACTGTCTTCACAGCATTGAACTCCAAGTTGTTCTGACTGCACCAGGTTACCAGATGATCAATCTCCCACCTGTAGGCAGACTCATCCCCACCAGAGATGAGCCCAATGAGGGTGGTGTCATCTGCAAACTTCAGGAGCTTGACAGACTGGTGACTGGAGGTGCAGCTGTTAGTGTACAGGGAGAAAAGTAGAGGGGAAAGAACACAGCCTTGAGGGAAACCAATGCTGATGGTCCAGGAGTCTGAGACATGTTTTCCTAGACTCACGTGCTGCCTCCTATCAGTTAGGAAGTCTGTGATCCACCTGCATGTGGAGTCAGGTACACTCATCTGGGAGAGCTTGTCCTGCAGCAGAACTGGGATGATGGTGTTGAAGGCGGAGCTAAAACCCACAAACAAGATCCTGGCATAAGTTCCTGAGGAGTCCAGGTGCTGGAGTATGAAGTGGAGGGCCATGTTAACTGCATCGTCTACTCACCTGTTAGCTCTGTAGGCAAACTGCAGTGGGTCCAGGAGAGGATCAGTGATGGCTTTGAGGTGGGACAGCACAAGGCGCTCAAATGACTTCATTACCACAGAAGTCAGGGTGACAGGTCTGAAGTCATTAAGTCCTGTGGTCCTTGTTTTTTTGGGGATGGGGATGATGGTGGAGGGCTTGAAGCAGGCTGGCACATGGCATGTCTCCAGTGAAGTGTTAAAGATGTCTGTGAACACTGGAGACAGCTGATCAGCACAGTGCTTCAAGGTGGATGGAGAGACAGAGTCTGGCCCAGCTGCTTTGCGGGGGTTCTGTCTCTTGAATAGTCTGTTTACGTCTCCAAGATGAAGAGAGTCATCATAGTGGTGGGGGAGGAGGGGGCCTCTGAGGTAAGGAGCTGTGGAGAGGACCAGGCCCCTGCTGTGATGGGGAAGGTGGAGCAGGGCTGGAGCTTATCGATGGTGTCACGGGGGGGATGGTGTCAGGAATGTCCCATTGTCTTTCAAAGTGACAGTAAAACTCATTCAGGCTGTTGGTCAGGTGCAAGTCATTAGTGGAGTGGGCTGAGTCATTGGCTGAGAACTGCTGTTGTAGTTTCTCAGAGTACAGCTGTTTGGCATCTCTCACCGCCTTACTAAACCTATACTTTGACTTTCTGAAACTGTCTCTGTCCCCACACCTAAATGCTTCTTCTTTCTCTAACCTTAGCTGTCTGAGTTTGGCTGTGAACCAAGGTTTGTCATTGCTATAACTCACCCTGGTGCGTGATGATACACAGCAGTCCTCACAGAAGCTGATGTATGATGTCAGAGCCTCTGTGTACTCATCCAGACTGTTGGTAGCAGTCCTGAATACATCCCAATCAGTACAGTCCAAGCATGCCTGCAGATCCTTCACAGCCCCACTGGTCCACTGCTTTGATGTCCTCACAGCAGGTTTAGATAGTTTTCATTTCTGCCTGTATGCAGGAATCAGGTGGACCATGATGTGGTCAGAGTGACCCAGTGCAGTGCGGGGGACGGTGTTATAGGCACTGCTTACTGTAGTGTAACAGTGATCCAGAATGTTCTCTTCTCTGGTCAGACATTTAAAAAAACTGTCTGTATTTGGGCAGTTCATGAGTGAGATTATCTTTGTTAAAGTCGCCGAGGACAATAACTAAGGAGTCCGGGTTTGTCCACTCCACACACAGTATCTGTTATGCGAGCACGCGCTGCACATCCTGCACGTTGACCTGCGGTGGAATGTAAACACCGACCAGTATGAATGAGATGAACTCGCGAGGGGAGTAGAAGGCTTTACAGTTTATGATAAAAGATTCCAGATCAGGAGAACAATGCTGTTGGATCACAGTCACATCATTGCACCAGCCACGGTTAGTGTAAAAACGGATTCATCCACCTTTTGTCTTGCCTGAATGTTCCATGTTTCGATCCACTCTGAAAAGTTAAAAGCCTGCCAGCTGCAGTGCAGAATCCGGTATCAGTCCACACATCCAAGTTTCCGTGAAGCACAAAACGGAAAATGAAGAAAAATCTGTTTTTCTGTACCAAGTGCTGAAGTTCATCCAGTTTGTCGCTCAGTGAACGTACGTTAGAGAAGAATATTCCTGGCAACGGTGTGCGAGATTCACGTTGGCAGAGACGCATGAGCACACTGGCACGTTTCCCTCTCCTCCGGCGTTTTGCTGAATGTGCAAAGGTGAGGGCACACAGTAATTCCACAGATGTGGCTATCTGTATATATAAAATTTGTAAGAGTTGTGACCCTGATGTTCATGAGCTCTTCTCTAGTGAAAGAGCTCCCGGTATTGTGACAAAACACTGTATTTACAAGCAAAACAAGACAAAACAAAGGGCACCAACAAACTGAGGCGGCCATCCACGGCACCATCTTAGATGAGAAAATTCACTTTTCTTTTGAACCGTTTTTCCTAGAAACAAAATTATTTTTTCATTTGATTAATCTCCTACTGATGATTCCAATGGACCCCTTACATTATAATTAATTACAGTGACCGCTAATCTTGGATTATGTCATTTCCACTTTAAGCGTTTTACACTTCCTTTAAACTTTGTTCGAAATTGCCCAAACCAAAGTTAACAAGTTTGATGTAAAACAGGAAGTGAGGCTATATCTCAGCAACACTTTGTCCTATTGAAAGAAAACTTGGTATGCTTCATTAGGACCATGATCTGAGGGTACATGCAAAGTTTGTTGACAGTGCCACGTATAGGTCAAGAAATATAAACCGTATGTCCTATAATCATGAGGTTGTTTTCTACTGATTCCTTGGGTCATGAGGATTCCAAAAATACCATACATTTTTCCCATATCAGCCATACTGCATTTCAGCCATATTGAATTTTATTAAAAAGTTATATCTTTTGAATGCATTGTCATTTAGGTGCTTGGCCCCATAATTGCTGCTCACAGCTATATTTTCTCTTGAGTATTTTTCTTATTTTTGGTGCCATTTCATTCTTGTTCTTTCGTTAACAAATTCAAAACAGGGGTGCATGGAGACTTCCCTCTTCTTAACAAAGAATAACACTGTACCTTCCAGAGAAGGGGTAGAACGAATGAGGCCGGCAGCCAGGAACTCCTTGATTTGACCATGGCCTTTTGGTCTCTGGTGGGGTGAGGGTGCGAGGCAGAGAGTATAAGAACCCCCGAGGGGGTGTGTGAAGGGTGAAGTGCCTAGAGGCAAGTCGATGGCACAATCATACGGGCGGTAAAGAGACAGATCCAGGAAATGAAGCAATCCCCAGACAATGAGAGTAATATCTTATTAGTTCAGTTAGGAAACTCTATGCGGTGCAGGTCGATATATACGGTTCCTGACATGCCTCTTCCTTCACCAATCAGGAGTTGTTAACCCCCTGTTAAATAATTTATAAGCAGGCAATCACCTCAACAGCTTCAACTACAGTCCAACAGTGCAGTGGTATATAATATTCACCCTCCACCTCCCCAACTCCCCCTGCCTAGATCTGCTTATGGGGGGTAACTGTCGTGTTCATCAGCAGCAGCATATCTCAACAGAAGCAGTGTATTGACCATGTTAAGCAGCAGCAGCTGCATGTGTAAGCAGATCTAGTCTGCCAAGACCAAACCTACTCTCAATACCATTTACACAATAAACTATTTTGTCAAGTCTACTCAAGAGTTGTCCTAACTGAACCATATTAGTTGCCCAATCAACATGCAGGTTATGCTTAGTGAGCCTGGGGTATCTAAGGACAATTGGAGCATAGGGAGAAAAAGAGCACTAGTGCCTCCCGGTGAGTTCCCCAAATGAGAAAACTCATTGGAGCGGTAGCCGTGTACACCTCAATTTATAATTCTCAATATAAACAGCAGCTCATAGAAATAAGTTCCCCAGTGGTTACTCGTGAATTTGATGAGTTTCAGAATCCTTTCAAAGCTGTCAATGAGTTCCACTTAGCTTTTTCATTCAAATGTGTGCTATGCTTGGGCCGTCCACATGCGTGTCCTTCTTGGGAGTTAATTTTTTTTTTTTTTTTTTTTTTGTGATTAATTGTAGTGGCTTCCTTTTAAAATTATAGCTTCCATGTGTGGGAAAGAGTATTTGACACTACTCCAAAAAGATTAGAGAAAAGCCTTATATTTAGTGAAAAAATAACAAGTGAAAAACAAAACCATGTAGAAGTAGTTGCAAGTGTAGTGTAAATCAAAAAAAGTCTCCCCTACCACACCACCTTTGCCACATCACTTCCTGTTTAAAACTGTTGCCCACAGGAAAAGCAAAAGCTAGTGCAATGCATTTTATTTACCATAGAAGGAGCACAGAAATTAAAGTGAACCAAATCATATAGTGAAGAAATGAATACATAATTAATACATTATTTTTATACTCCCTCTATATATTACTTTATATCGCCTACAATGTTATTATAAAGTATATGACAAACAGACCGTTTTTAACATTGTTGTTGTTATTGTTGTTGTTTTATATAATACTAATGCAAAACATGCACAAATAAAAAGGCTGTGCACAGTATGTTGTTCATACAATTTTACATGTATTAAATGTGTGGAAGATTGCATAGTCAGGAAGATGTGCTGTCACATTATCAGAAAATCTTAAGTTTGTTTGAAATTTCATTACATATACATGATGGACTGATTCTTAAATCCTTCTTCTCTACATCTTATGTTAAACAGAGAGTTTATAGATTTCTCTACTGGTAAAAAACATATCAGTGTTTGGTGGAGTTACATCATTAAAGTATTTATTTGATGGCCACAGTTTTTGTAACTTGAACCTGACCATGACAAAAGGAATAAGGTGTTTTCACACATTCAAGCAAAACTTGAAAAAGAAAAAGGTTGATGTTTTTGTATTTTAATCATTTGAATTATCAGAAATACAATGGGACGTTTTTTTCTCCAAACACCCATTCACCACCTCATCTAACCCATCATGCCTATTACACACTGACACATAAACTTTTAGAGCCTGCAGATAAGGCACATAAATACTGTCCAAGACATCCAGTTCAGAGATAAATACAGCTTAGAAAGACCTTGCTATGTATTTAGTACAATGAAAAACTATATCTTTACAACTTTGGTACAGTGTTCAGTACAATTTATTTAGTACAATGAAAAACTATATCTTTACAACTTTGTTCAGATCTTAAGTGGAAATCAACAGCAACAATTTTCCTTTGCAGAATTTTCATGATGCTATTGCCGATTTCCTTTGTCCTTATCCCATAAATAAGTGGATGCAGAAGTGGAGGGATCAAGATAAAATGAATTGACATAAAGGCATTAACTTCCTTTGTGACATTTAAATTAACTCGACTATATATCACAGAAAAAAGAGTGGCCACTGAAAAATTTATAAAAGTAATCAAGTGGGGGGTGCATGTTTTTAAGGCTTTCTTCTGGGCACTTATTGATGCTTTCAAAGAGACAAATAATATCCTGACATATGAAAGGATAACAAAAATTAGAGGTAGAACAACAAAAACAAATACCAAAATTATGCTATACAGTTCTGCCCATGTACTTTTGACACAGGAGAGATTAACAAGTATCATATTGTCACAAAACAGTTTGTTTATTGTATACCTGCACATAGGCAACCTTGAAGTAAGATACACCTGCACAGCTAGGGAGCAGACAGGGAAAAAGTACCCAATGAATAGCAGTAGTCTAATTTTTCCTGGTGTCATGATATTATGATACTGTAGAGGCTTGCAGATTGAAACATACCTATCATATGCCATAACTGTCAATATAACATATGCACATGTTGCATAAATATTAACAAAGAACACTTGAAGAATACAGTTGATATATAGTATGTCTTTCAAATCAGTAATAAGATTTTCCATTATTTTAGGAAGTGCAGCAGAGGATCCGATCAGTCCATTAATAGCCAGATTGAATAAAAATATGTACATTGGTTTATGGAGAGTTGTATCCAAGTAGATCACCAGCATCAATGTTACATTTGCAAAAACAGTTGTAAGAAAGACTGCAAGAGAGATTATGAAAACTCCATAATTAAGAGCACCAGGAGGTCCATAATTGGTAAAAATCAGAGTGATGTTCAAACTTGGCAGAATCATTTTTCCTGTTGAAGAGAAAATGCAGGGATTTTAATAACTGTTATATATATATATATATATATATATATATATATATATATATATATATATATATATATATATCACACACACACACACACACACACACAAATTGAAGTATAACAATACAAGCTACTTGTTTTAGATTATGTACATGGCTTTATACTGAATATAGTATGGCAGCCTACAGTATATGGAAATAATTTCAAATGAATACTGTATATAGTGGGTTAGGTCTAGTATATTCTGAGATATTCAAATACCTACAATATTCAGGCTCTCCTGTCTTCTGAAGTCTTGTATAGCTTTATACTGCTTCATGTGTTAAAGGCCCTCCTCCCTTTCATTTCAGATTACAAGAAAAAAGTCTTCCAGTGACACAAATTAAAAATGTTATAAACATTATGAGACACACCTTACATGTTATCCAAACTGACTTTTCTGTAACATGTTTTTTAAACTATGCTGAAATCTGTATAAATATTTACATCATTAGTAAAACAGCAGATTTTCAGTTCATAAGCAATAACGTTTTTCATCTCACATTTGTTTTCATGACACTATTGATCAGGTTTCGATTTAAGGTTTAGTGTAGGGAGGTACGTTTTGTTGATTTAAAACTCAAAGCATTAACCTTAAAAAATGTATCTGTTTTTCATCACACATTAGCTATTCATGACACTGTTGGTTAGGTTTAGGCTTAAAGTTTATGGTAAGAAGGTATGTTTTTTTGATTGAAAACTCTATTGACCATTAACCTTAAAAACCTCATCTGTTTGGGAGAAAATTTAACCTGCTTTTAGCACCACACAGTGTACCTCGGAACTGCTGCGATATGTGTAAAAAAAAACATGTAATATAATTTTGCAAAAATGTCACCGCAGTCTTGCAATTTTTTATGTTTTAGGCTGGTATTTCACATTATTGAAGATTGCCCTTAAATTAAGATACAAATAAGTAATTTCCAAAGCATTGTGTTTTTTCAGCATGATCACAAGGGAACTCGATGTGTTGATTCTGAATGTTCTGGTACCTTGGCAAGGTCTTCTGAAGCAATCCAGTTGGTTTTGGGTGAGAACAGACCAAAATGTAACTCCTTTTTCACTGGACATCTTGTCATTCAAGCTCGATTACACTTTTTGGCACTTGACGCTGATTTGCTCTTTTGTTTTCGGATTTGCTGTTGTGTTTTATGATTTATTGATGTGTTTCTGAATTGTTATTTTGTCTTTGAATTTGCTGTTGTGTTTTTAGATTTGTTGTTTTGTTTTGCACTTCATGGCCACCACAGGAATGACATGAGGGAGAATAAATGATGAGAGAATGTCATTTTTGGGTGAACAAACCCTTTAATAGATAGTGTGTAAATCTAAACAGCTCCCTCTGCCCGTCAAGGGAAATAGTAAGGTGTGGGTGTTTAAAACTTATGTCTGTTAAAAAAAGTTTCTAGAAAAATGTTGCGATGTGCTTAAAAAGTGTTAAAGTGATAGTTCACTCAAAAATCACAATACTCACATTACTTCAAGCCTAATTCATGTAATGGAAAATGCAACTCTCATTAAAATATATTATATAATATATAATATTATTTAATTTGATACTTACATTAGAAATAATGCTGTTTGCTTTTTCTTTCATTTTTATTGCCAGGAGAATATAACATATGATACATTAACCTAGTTTCCATCCACTTTTCATGCTGTTTTGTTATCGACAAAGTGAAAATGTGTAAAAAATGTTTTGCTAAATTTTCCGCCTTCTGCTTGTTTCCATTCAAATGGCCTTTTATCTATAAAAATGGTGTGCATGATGAAAATGGTGTGCAAAAAAAAACACTTTGTCGCATAAGTTTTGGTTTATCGCAAAAGAAAGCTGCCCTTAAGCCATTTCCATACAGAAATGTGTGTATATTGCTAATTGTGTACCTTTTGCCTCCCTGATGTGCATAATTTTTTCCTCTCAAGTCTTTGTAAAATGGGGAGAGTATTGAGACAGTTCATTGAAATTAGCCAGCTTACTGTCATTTTAATTTCACAAATCAATACAATCAGAAGAGGAGGAATTGCAATCAAAAGGGAACAGTTGCCCTTCTGATAGGACTGTAATATTGGTCCTGATCGCAGGTTGCCACCAGTTCCGACCTGAAAGAGAATCGTCATGGCACTGTTCAAGCTGACAACCTACACCAAGTAGTGGGGGAAACTTTCATCTTAGTATAAGGACTATCCATCGATGTGTATATGCTGTGTGCACAGCTATTAAAGACAAATTGATGCGGTGTAATATCAGGGTTTACATATAGTATGATACATCCCTGATTTTCAGTAGGCTATTTTGAACAATCTTCTAATTTAGATTGTCATCTAAAGTTTATTTTAGCATTATAATACAATTTACATTTTCTGAAAAATCTCAGCAAATGCGATCTGAGGTAAAGAGGGTTAGATTTAAAATGTTTAAAAGTTTTAAAATGTTCAAAAGCTAGTTTTCTGAAAGTGAACTCAGCACTGGATAAATAGTTCTGATAGTTTATATTCTTGAAAAAAGTGTAGAACATTCTGAGAATGTCATTCAGCCGGCTTTTATCGTCTACAAAACAGGGTAAGGATAATTTAAGTTTGTGTAAAGAAAAGGCAATTATATAGGCCTAACAATATTATTTTTTGTTTGGTAATTAATTGTTTTAATGTAATGCTTTTTTCGTTTGGTAATTTATTTCATTTAATACAGGGAATTTTGCCTGCATTTTTCCAAAAGTAAGCTAAACAATAATTTTATAGAACTGGGCTATGTTAATGTTCCAAAAAAGCACACTGAAGCTTTTCTCCTAGTAGTGTGTATTTCTTTTTAATTTAAAATATCTTTGTGCATAGACATGATCTGTTTTTTGTATTGTCGGCTAATTAGAATCAGAATGAGCTTTATTGCCAAGTATGCATACACATACAAGGAATTTGTCTTGGTGACAGAAGCTTCCAGTGCACAAACAATACAACAATAATAAAATATAGAATACAAATAAAAAGTGAACATAAAATATAAGTATATGTAGAAATACACAATAAGACAATGTGTGTGTATATATATATATATATATATATATAATATGAACAGTTGAAGTCAGAAGTTTACATACACTTACATACACTTACATACATTTTTTAATCACTCCACAGATTTAATATAAGCACACTAAGTTAACTGTGCCTTTAAGCAGCTTGGAAAATTCCAGAAAATGATGTCAAGCCTGTTGACAATTAGCCAATTAGCTTCTAATAGATGGTGTACTGAATTGGAGGTGTACCTGTGGATGTATTTTGAAGCCTTGTCACGAACTGTTCTGTGTTTCCCCTGTCTTTTAGAGACTCTTATTCTGAAATCACCTTCTTCACTATGTTTCCCAAGATGCACAATTATCATCCTCACCTGTCTTCCCTCATCATTGTCTTCAGCTGTTTTGCATTTACCTTCATTTGTGCCCCTATTTAGACTGTCACGTTCAGTTATTCCTGGTCTAATCTTGTCCATAGTAGCATAGAAGCTAAGTAGTTCTTTTGTTCATCAAGTCTTGTGTTATTTGTATTGGTATATTCATCTTCTTCATTAAGTATTGCATTTGGGTTCACTGACTTCTCTCTCTCCTGGCTCTTTGCATGACAGAAGACTAGACCCAACATGAACCCAGCAGTAAGACTTCTCCATCTGCATCAGGGGAATCGTTCACTGGAGGATTATTTGGTGGAGTTTTGTGAGTTGGCTAATGTGGTTGACTGCAATAATGTGGCTTTGAAGGACCTCTTCCAGGTTGGATTGATCGGGCCAGTGAAGTCCATCATGCCTTATGGCATAAGCCCCTGGACCCTGGCCCAATTCATTGATATGGCTTTGTTACCGAGTGGATCAGCCTTCACTGTAGGAGCGATGGAGGAGGCCAACCCTCTTGCAGTGGATTCCACGGCTTCTTCCTCCAGGCCTTCCATTGCCTCGCCCTCCAGGTCTTCCACGGCCAATGGGCCAACACCCATGCCTGCCACGGCCAATGGGCCAACACCCATGCCTGCCACGGCCAATGGGCCAACACCCATGCCTGCCACGGCCAATGGGCCAACACCCATGCCTGCCACGGCCAATGGGCCAACACCCATGCCTGCCACGGCCAATGGGCCAACACCCATGCCTGCCACGGCCAATGGGCCAACACCCATGCCTGCCACGGCCAATGGGCCAACACCCATGCCTGCCACGGCCAATGAGCCAACGCCCAAGCCTGCCATGGCCAACGAGCTAGTTCCTGAAGCCTCGTCCGTCCCAGAGCCAGCGTTGCAAGCCTCGTCCATCCTAGAGCCAGCTTTCATGCCAGCTCCAGCCCTAGAGGAATTTTCAGGGGATGGCCACTATGGCTCCATTGGTCTCCGAGCTCCCTTCAACAGAGACCACTTTCTCCCCAGCCTCGGTGGTCCTGGAGACTTCCTTCATCAAGCCTCCCACAGCTCTGCCCTTCGAGCCTCCCACGGCTCCACCCCTCAAGCCTCTGTCTCTGCCAGTGTTCACGACCACGGAGGTCATTCCCCTTTCACTGCCTGTGCTCCGCTCTCCCAGAGACTCCTCCTCCAGCAGCCCCTTCCGCTCTCTTAGAGACGACTCCTCCAGTGGCCCCGTCTGCTCTCCCTGAGACTCCGCCTCCAGCGGCTCCACCTGCTCCGCCTCTGGATCCTCCTCCTGGAACTCAATTTCCTGCTCCTCCTGCAGCTCTGCCCGCTCCACCTTCGGCTCCGCTTCCTGAGACTCAATTCCCCAAACCAACTGTGACTCTGCCCCCTGTGACTCCACACTCTGACCCTGTCCCTGCCCTGTGGCTGCCTCCCAAGGCTCCTGACTCTGTCCCAGCCCGCAGGCTCCTCCTTGGCCTCCTGACCATCTGCCATCTCCTCCATGATCTTTTGACCATCTGTCACAAACTGTTCTGTGTTTCCCTGTCTTCTAGAGACTGTTATTTTGAAATTACCTTCACTACATTTTCCAAGATGCACCATTATCATCCTCACCTGTCTTCCCTCATCGTTGTCTTCAGCTGTTTTGCATTTACCTTCATTTGTGCTCCTATTTAGACCATCACGTTCAGTTATTCCTGATCTAGTCTTGCCCATAGTAGCATAGAAGCTAAGTAGTTATTTTGTACATCAAGCCTTGTTATTTGTATTGTATATTCATCTTCATTAAATATTGCATTTGGGTTCACTGACTTCTCTCTCTCCTGGCTCTTTGCATGACAGGCCTATCTTCAAACTCAGTGCCTCTTTGCTTGACATCATGGGAAAATAAAAAAAAAAAATCAGTCAAGACCTCAGAAAAAAATTGTGGACCCTCCACAAGTCTGGTTCATTCTTAGGAGTAATTTCCAAATGCCTGAAGGTACCGCGTTCATCTGTACAAACAATAGTACGCAAGTATATACACCATGGGACCATGCAGCCATCATACTGCTCAGAAAGGAGATGCATTCTGTGTCCTAGAGATGAATGTAGACTTTGTGAAGATGCTGGAGGAAAGTATCTACAGTATATCCACAGTAAAACGAGTCCTGTATCAACATAACCTGAAAGACTGCTCCAAAACTGCCATAAAAAAGCCAGACTACAGTTTGCAAAAGCACATGGGGACAAAGATCTTACTTTTGGAGAAATTTCCTCTGGTCTGATGAAACAAAAATGGAATTTTTTGGCCATAATGACCATCGCTATGTTTGGAGGAAAAAGGGTGAGGCATGCAGGCCGAAGAACACCATTCCAAATGTGAAGCATGGGGGTGGCAGCATCATGTTGCGGTGGTGCTTTGCTGCAGGAGGGACTGGTGCACTTCACAAAATAGATGGCATCATGAGGAAGGAAAATTATGTGGATACATTGAAGCAACATCTCAAGACATCAGCCATAAAGTTAAAGCTCAGGTGCAAATGGGCCTTCCAAATGGACAATGACCCCAAGCATACCTCCAAAGTTGTGGCAAAATGGCTTAAGGACAACAAAGTCAAGGTATTGGAGTGGCCATCACAAAGCCCTGACCTACATCCGATAAACAATTTGTGGGCAGATTTGAAAAAGCATGTGCGAGCAAGGAGGCTTACAAACCTGACACAGTTACACCAGTTCTGTCTGGAGGAATTGGCCAAAATTCCAGCAATTTTTTGTGAGAAGCTTGTGGAAGGCTACCCATAACGTTTGACCCAAGTTAAACCATTTAAAGGCAATGCTACCAAATACTAACAAATTGTATGTAAACTTCTGACCCACTGGGAATGAGTTGAAAAAAATAAAAGCTGAAATAAATCCTTCTCTCTACTATTATTCTGACATTTCACATTCTTAAAGTAAAGTAATGATTCTAACTGACCTAAGACAAGGAATGTTTTCTACAATTACATGTCAGAAATTCTGAAAAACTGAGTTTAAATGTATTTGGCTAAAGTGTATGTAAACCTCTGACTTCAGCTGTATATGTACACTACCGTTCAAAAGTTTAGGGTCACTTACTCTTTTTTTTTTTTTTTTTTTCTCACATTTTAGAATAATAGTAAAGTCATCACAACTATGGAATAATAGAAATGTAAATATGGGAATTATGTTGTGACAAAAACAAAATCCAAATAAATCAAAAATATGTTATATTTAAGCATCTTCAAAGTGGCCACCCTTTGCCTAGATTTTGCATAAATGTACTATTGGCATTTTCTAAACCAACTTCTTGAGGTATCGCCCTGGGATGTTTTTTTTGTAATTAACATTTTTTTATTGATTCATATGTACATGACAAAGAAAAACCCAACACATATACAAGGAATCAACATTTTACATTCAAACCCCACTAATACAATCCCACCCTGACCCCCAATGAACACCCCTGTGATCCCACATAATAACACACACACACAACCCAAAAAAAAAACATTTTTTTTCATATATATTTATATAAATAATAATAAACATACATAATTAAACTAAACTACACTCTCCACATCTCCTCCCCGAGTCCCCCAAAAAAGTTAAATAATTGCCCCATTTTTTAACAAATAATTCCCTAAACCCCAGCCTTCTACTTACCACTTCCTCAAATGCAGCTACCCTCCCCATATCCACACACCACTCTGAAAAAGAGGGTGCTCCATTCGACTTCCAACCCCTTAAAATTATTTCCCTGCCGATCATGAGACTGGTCACAACCCAATATTTAATGTGATTATCCCCCAAATTTATGACCGCCCCATCATCCAAAAACGGAGTCTGGGACAAAATAAAATTTTAATGTTCAAAACATCACACAAATAATTCTGAACCTTTAACCAAAAATCTTGGATCTTAACACACCCCCAAAAGACGTGGGTTGTGTCTCCAACTTCTGATTGGCATCGCCAGCAGGTGGGTGTGTCTTCAAGACCAAGCCTATATAATCTAGAGGGGGTCCAATAAAATCTATGTAAAATCTTAAATTGCATAAGGCGAACTCTTGTATCTCTAGATGCAGACTTGACATTTTTTAGAATCCTAGCCCACACTCCTTCATCCAATACCAAATTCAAATCTTTCTCTCATAATCTCTTGATAGAAGTTAAAGCTCCATCCCCCAGACTCTGAGTTAGCAGTGAGTAATACACGGAGGGGGGGGATTGCTACTCCCAGAAACAGTACAGAGCATGTGGCGCAGCTGTAGATACCTATAAAACTGAGATCTGGGAATCCCAAAATGATGACCCAAATTCTCAAAATATATCAACACTTCACTCTCATACAGTTGCCGAGTGTAGTAACCCCCCTCACAATCCACTCTGACCAACAGAAAGGGGACTTGTTGATACATAATTTGGGGTTCAGCCATATGCTTGAGGCAACATTTAAGTAAATGTCCGAATTAAATACTCTGGCCACTCTTGTCCAAATCACATGCAAATGTGAAATAACAGGGTGTGACTTAACTTCTCTGGTTAGTTTGATAGAAAGGCTTTGCCTTAATAAGGGCAAGGACTTCCTGTTCAATAGAAAACCAGGGAGGGGCTCTTTCAGGTGGAAGCGACCAATGAGCCAAATGCCTGAGACCGAACGCATAAGAATAAAACAGAATCTTGGGTAGGCTTAGCCCACCTTTGACCATCGGCCTATGTAACTTATTAAAATTTAACATGGCATGCTTACCATTCCAAATGAAGGACTTCGCTATGCTATCAAATTTCCTGAAAAAAAAGAGGGGGACATCTGTAGGGAGAGATTGTAACAGGTAGTTGAATTTTGGGATACAATTCATTTTAATTACATTAACCTTCCCAATCATCGATAAGTGTAATGAAGCCCACCTGTCCACATCATTCGAAAACCTTTTTATTAAGGGATCAAAATGAACTCTGAATAAATCAGACAAATTTGCTGGGAATAAAATTCCCAAATACTTAATGCCCTGTTTGGGCCACTGGAAGGCTCCCGGCTTGAAGGCCATTACTGGACAGTATGCTGTCAAAGCCAAAGCTTCGGATTTAGACCAATTGACTTTGTATCCTGAGAATTTGGAAAAGGAATTAATAAATCTGTGGAGGCAAGTCATAGATCTAGTGGGGTCGGAGACGAATAATAAAATATCATCTGCGTAAAGCAGAAGCTTATGCGCCACACCTCCCGCAATCACCCCTGGAAAATCATCCTCCTTACTTATCGTGGCTGCTAATGGTTCCATGGCAAGACAGAACAACAATGGGGAAAGAGGGCAACCCTGCCGGGTGCACCTATCTAGAGTAAAATAATCTGAAATTAGTCCATTTGTTAGTACCGCTGCTACAGGGTGTCTATAAAGTAACATAATCCAACCAATAAAAGTACTCCCAAACCCATACATTTCCAAAATCTGATATTCTACCATATCAAACGCATTTTCGGTGTCAAGTGAGATGGCAGCGACCGGAGATTGATCATTCGCTACTGACCACATGATATTGATGAAACGCCTAATGTTATCAGAAGAGTTACGGCCTCGAATAAATCCCTACTGAATCAGGGAAATTGGATGGTAACTTTTACATTGGCTTGGATCATTGTCCTTTTTAAGAATCAGACTGATCCGGGCTTGTGTCATGGTTGGCAGGAGCTTTCCATTCTTTAATGATTCCGTATAAACTTCTAACAAAAGTGGAGCCAGTTCTGTGGCATATGATTTGAAAAACTCAGCGGCAAATCCATCAGGCCCCGGAGCCTTGCCTGTAGGCAGGGCCTTAATTACCTCATCAAGCTCCTCCAAGGTTATCTCAGAATCAAGAGAATTTTTTTGCTCAGTCGTCAATTTAGGGAGATCTAATGGTTCCACAAAGTTTCTAATATCTTCATCAGTAGACGAAGACGTGGAACTATAGAGATCAAGGTAGAATCCTTTAAAAGCATTATTAATATCAATGGCCGAGGTAAATATTTCACCACCAGCAGATTTCACTGAGGGAATGGTAGAAAAAGACACTCTCTTCTTTATATATCTAGCCAAAAGTTTTCCTGCTTTGTCCCCCCGACTCAAAGTATGACTGTCTTGCCCTGAATAACCAAAACTCCACTTTCTGCAACAAAATAGTGTTATATCTATATTTCAATCGGGTCAATTCTCTGAGGCCATCAGACAACAAATGGTGCTTCAGCTCTGACTCTGCACTTTTAATATTTCCTTAAAACTCCACGAATTCCCGTGCTTTGGATCTCACTGCGAGAACACTGGGGGCGATTTGGGGACCCCAATGGGACCGCCTCTGCAGGGTATCCCCCTGTGGACCTCCCATTCCCCAGCACGCTCGTCTGCCCCGATTGGGCTTCTGGATGAGTCCGCCGGCTGGTCTCATGGCGAGTTTGACCTCTTGTTCGGAGCCCGTGAAGCTGATGAGCTCTCGAGCGCAGCATTGGAGAGCGGGCTTGTCCAGTCGGATGCAGAAGTCTCAGCTGGGCTGGGGACAATTGCCCAGTCACAGGCTGATGCAGAGATGATGGACATGCTTTCCCGGGCGGCCGTGAACGATTGGCTAATCCTAGCTCACTCTCGGGACATGTTGTGTGCACACAGGGACTTGGTGCTCTTGGAATGTCATAATTATCATTGACCACAATAATATTGTTTTATTGCATTATGTGTAGTATAAGGCCACAAGGGCTTCAGTTTTTTTTAAACAGTTTTGAGTTGTTTGTACAGAGGAAGGGCAGGTTCAGTGAGAGTCAGTCAAGAGAAACAGCTTCTGGTGACACACAAACTACATGTAATCTAGGTCAAAGGAGTTCTCAAAAGTGCTCTCTCACAGAGTTGTTGAAAGATGGCACTTCAGAATGTGCAGAAGAATAAAGAACAAAATATAATTGAAACAAGCAACAAATATTACAAAGTAATAAGTGATCACCTAGTGATCTTAACCCTTAAATGTTTTTTGTTTCCTATGGGGGCAGCAGATATTTGAGAGGCTGGGGGGAGGGACTGTAAGTGGGCCAAATATTTTACAAAAATATTCAAAAGAGATCTGCAATTTGTTTTTTTTTTTTTGTCTACTTTAACAACTGATTATGATTAATTTACTAATTAACTGACTAATTACTGATTTGATTGAACTACTATATGAACTATATAAACAGTTAAAGAAAAAATTTAGCCTAGTTTAAAATCTGTTTTGGCCAGTTACCTTTTAGTTTATTCAATAGAGTGTTGCCAGGGCAAATATAATTTGTAAAATTAAAAACAAATATGTCCTTGTTGATTGTAACTATGCAACGTCCGCCCCTGAAACCACAACACGAGCACCACCTCGACTGCACAAAACATTTCCTCTATGAGAGGAATTCCGTCGCTTGCCACGTCCTGTGTGAAATGGCCTTAAATCGAGCGAGTGTCAATAATGCACGCAAGGGTTTAAAACGAGTTTGGGGGTTCTTCCCGTTTCCTCATTAATGCGTGCGAGGGTTTAAAATGTGCATGCGAGTTCTTCCTTTTTCCTTTTGTGGCTTTAATTTATCGCGCGTACGAGCTGCAATAACACGCGTGAATTATTGCCATTGATTTGCCATCACAAGGGGGTTCGGAGACCAGTGAGCAGAGGCAGGCGTCTATAGCCTTGTGTGCATGGGCCACTGATACAGGACTTAAGGACATATGGTGTTTGGTTAACCCATATTTGACAGATTTTTCCTTCTTTTCTTCAAGACATAGGTCTTTTTCCAGAATCAACAAGTAATTTGCATCCCCCCAACATTTTGCTAATGTTTTGAATGTGTCCTTACTACCTATGGCTTTGTCTGACCACAGGGGAGTGTTTAGTACAGTAATATTTAATACATTTTCATCTTCTGCTCCCAGGTGGTGCTTTAACATCACACATTTGAATAGTGACACTTTTAAAACACAATTTAGAGAGAAACTAGTTGAGTTTCTAGATTTGAACTCCGATTCAGTTGTCGACCCCAGAACACTCTGGGATGCTGGGAAAGTTTTCATTAGGAATAATGGGATTCTATTTTGTCCAATATACGTAAAGCGAGGCTGTCTAAATTAGAAATCCCAGAATCCTTGTTTGCGCGTTTAGATACATCCCTCCAGTCAAATTTTACTGAAAAACTAGCTTTGCAACGAAATCTGGTAAAAAAAATAAATTAATGCGATTCTCACGCAAAATTAAGATTCCCTATCTGTCACTCACTCAATGTTGTGTCGATGTAGTGACACTAGGGGTCACTCTTGGGAGCTCGAGACACCTCTGGTCTTTGATAAAAGGCCAATGAAAACTGGCAAGTGGTATTTGCATGCCACTCCCCCGGACATACGGGTATAAAAGGAGCTGGTATGCAACCATTCAGATTTTCTCTTCGGAGCCGAACGGTCATGCACACTGAGCTGAATTCCCATGACTGTTCATTCACCTCTGCTGGATCTGACAGCGCATTTCAGCAGCTTCTCCCCCCTCTGCACTGGTGCAATGCAGAGCATGCCCCTGGGTGTTTCAGCAGAAATAAAAGAGTATATTTCTCTAAAAGAGTGGCACAACGGAACGTCTTTTTAAAGACGTGTCTTTCTAAAGATGCTTTTCCGATTGTGTGTTATTCCTGGTTGCACTCGTTATCTCTCGCATTCTGACAGTCACGATCACTGTCTTTCATGTCTGGGCAATGCTCACGCGGAGGCAGCATTTGTGTATGGTCATGTTCTCATTGCGAGGACATGTCCATGCCAACGATGCGGTCGCGGCTCGCCTTTGTAAGAAAGCAAGCCAACCCAGAGGCTCCCTGCCTCGGTCCTTTTACCCACGGGTATGAGGCCAGCGCGGCTAGCACTGGGGGCAATTTGGTAACCCCAATGGGACTGCCTCCACCGGGTATCCCCCCGCAGACCTCCCATTCCCCAGCATGCTCGTCTGCCCCGATCGGCTTCCGGATGAGTCCGCTGGCTCATCTCATGGCGAGTTTGACCTCTTATTCGGAGCCCACGAAAATGATGAGCTCTTGAACGCAGCATCGGAGAGCAGGCTCATCCAGTCTGAAGCCTCAGCTGGGCTCCTCCCTTCGGGGACGATTGCCCAGTCAAAGGCTGATGTGGAGATGACAACATGCTTTCCCGGGCAGCCGAGAACGTCGGCTAGAGTGGAACCCTCTCCTCTTCCCTGAAACCTTGCGGCTCGATGACAAGGGTGTGGGAGGCACTTTTTACTGCCCGGTCCTGATATTTTCAGCTTCCCCGCCCTCACTACCCTCGATGGTGGGGCACCCAAGGGCTATTCGGCAATCCCCCTGTGGATAAAGATGCTCGCGGTGCACCTATGCCCGCAGAGCGCCGCCACCTGGCACGGGTGCCCAAAGCCCCCGTCCAAGGCCTGTAGGTTTACGTCGTCTCTAACGGCCAAGGCCTATGGTGCCGCTGGACAAGCCGCCTCCGCCCTGTATCCCATGGCTCTCCTGCAAGTCCGCCAAGGCACTTAAGGAACTGCACGAGGGTAGTTCTGCCCCGGGATTGATGCAGGAACTACGCTCGCCGACCAACCTCGCTCTCCGAGTGACGGAGGTCACGGCGCGGTCTCTCGGGCAGACAATGTCCACATTAGTGGCCCAGGAGCGCCACCTTTGGCTCAACCTGGTCGAGATGGGTGAGGCCGACAGGACACGATTCCTTGCTGTCCCCATCTCCCAGGCTGGCCTATTCGGCGACACCATCAAGGACTTTGCCCAGCAGTTCTCGATGGTGGAGCAGTAGACGGATGCTAGCCGGCATATCCTGCCCCGGCGCGGCTCAAGATCCCGTACCCATCAACTCATCACCAAGGGCATCCCTCTGCAGTGACTGCACCGGCTCCGCCGCAGCCCTGGTCTGGACTGTCCAACTCGGCTATGCGATTCACTTCGCCGGGCCTCCGCCCAGGTTCAGCGGTGTCCACTTCACCTTGGTGAAGGACGAAAACACTGCTACCTTGTGTGGAGATTGCTACCCTCCTACGGAAGGGCGTGATAGAACCTGTCCCTCCAGCCGAGATGAAGAAGGGGTTTTACAGCACCTACTTCATCGTACCGAAAAAAGGCGGTGGGTTGTGGCCAATCTTGGACATTTGAGTACTGAACTAGGCTTTACACAGACTCCCGTTCAAGATGCTGATGCAAAAACGCATTCTGGCGAGCATCCGGCATCAAGATTGGTTTACCTGAAGGATGCATACTTCCACGTCTCGATCCTTCCTCGACACAGACCCTTCCTGCGGTTTGCGTTCGAGAGTCAGGAGTATCAGTACAAAGTCCTCCCTTTCGGCCTGTCCCTGTCTCCTCGTGTCTTTACAAAGATCGTAAAGACTGCCCTTGCCCCGATAAGGGAGGTGGGCATTCGCATTCTCAACTATCTTGACAAATGGCTAATCCTAGCTCATTCTCAAGACATGTTGTGCACACACAGGGACCTGGTGCTCTCACACCTCAGCCGACTAGGGCTTCGGGTCAACTGGGAAAAGAGCAAGCTCCTCCCGGTTCAGAGCATCTCTTTTCTCGGTTTGGAGTTGGACACGCCTTACAAACGAGCGCATTGAAGGCATTCAAACAGAAAACAGCGGTTCCACTAAAACTTTTTCAGAGGCTCCTGGGGCATATGGCATCCTTGGCGGTGGCCACCCCGCTCGGGTTGATGCATATGAGGCCGCTTCAGTACTGGATCCAGACTCGAGTCCCAAGATGGGCATGGCGCCACGGGACACATTGCGTGGTCATCATGCCGGTCTGTCACCATCTTTTCAGCCCTTGGACCGACCTCTCATTTCTATGGGCAGGCGTTCCTCTAGAACTGGTCTCCAGGTGCGTCATGGTCACGACAGACACCTCCAAAACGGGCTGGGGCACTGTTTGCAATGGACATGCAGCTGCTGGCCTCTCGACAGGTCCGCGACTGCATTGGCACATCAACTGCCTCGAGCTGTTGGCAATTCTGCTCGCCCTGTGGAGGTTTCGGCCGACAACATGACAATGGTAGCATATGTCAACCGCCAAGGCGGTCTGCACTCTCGTTGTATGTCACAACTCGCCCGCCGTCTCCTCCTCTGGAGTCAGCACTACAGCAGAAGTGCTTTCATGACATGTTACCCTCAGGGGAGAGTGGAGACTCTACCCTCAGGTGATCCAGCTGATTTGGAGTCGATTTGACAGGCACAGGTGCACCTGTTCACCTCCCAAGATTCCTCCCCACTGCCTGCTCTGGTACGCCCTGATGGGGCCCCCCTCGGCATAGACACGCGATACACAGCTGGCCCCCTGGCCTGAGCAGGTCATCCTGGTAGCACCCTACTGGCCCACCCAGACGTGGTGCTCAGTCCTCACGCTCCTCGCGACAGCTCCCGCTTGGCGAATTCCCCTGAGGAAGGACCTTCTTTCTCAGGGACGGGGCACCCTCTGGCACCCGCGACCAGACCTCTGGAATCTCCATGTCTGGCCCTGGACCTGCAGTGGTAGACACGATCACTCAGGCTAGGGCCCCCTCTACGAGGCACCTGTATGCCTTTAAGTGGCGTCTGTTCGCTAAGTGGTGTTCTTCCCGACGCGAAGACCCCCAGAGATGCGCAGGCGGATCAGTGCTTTCCATCCTGCAGGAGAGGTTGGAAGGGAGGCTGTTCCCTTCCACCTTGAAGGTGTACGTTGCCGCCATAGCAGCACACCATGACGCAGTCGATGGTAAGTCCATAGGGAAGCACGACCTGATCATCAGGTTCCTAAGAGGTGCCAGGAGGCTGAATCCCTCCAGACCGCGCCCTCATTCCCTTATGGGACCTCTCTGTAGTTCTTCAGGGTCTACAGAGAGCCACCTTTGAGCCTTTGCAGTCAGCTGAGCTTAAGGCACTCTCCTTGAAAACTGCCCTCCTGACTGCACTCACTTCCATCAAGAGGGTAGGTGACCTGCAAGCATTCTCTGTCAGCGAAACGTGCCTGGAGTTTGGTCCGGGTTACTCTCACGTGATCCTGAGACCCCGACCGGGCTATGTGCCCAAGGTTCCCACCACTCCTTTTAGGGACCAGGTGGTCCAGCCCTGTCGTTGCTGTGTCCGGTGCGTGCTTTACGCATCTATTTGGATCGCAAGCAGAGCTTTAGAATCTCTGAGCAGCTCTTTGACTGCTTTGGTGCACAGCGGAAAGGAAGCGCTGTCTCCAAGCAGAGGATTGCCCACTGGCTCATTGACGTCATAACTATGGCATATCTCACCCAGGACATGCCGCCCCTGGTAGGGCTACGAGCCCATTCTACCAGGGGTGTAGTGGCTTCCTGGGTCCTGGCCAGGGGTGCCTCTGTAACAGACATTTGCAGAGCAGCGGGCTGGGCAACACCCGACACCTTTGCAAGGTTCTACAACCTCCGGGTGGAACCGGTTTCGTCCCAGGTAGTGGTACGCAACACAAGCGGATAAGCCCGGGATAGCCGGCCGGGTGTATCGCTTGCACATTGCGCCTTCCACCTCCTTTTGAGCTGAAGACATGTGCCATTAATTCCCAGTAGTGTTCACAAGTTTGTTCCCTGGTTGACTTCCTCCGAGCCCTGTGGCAGTCGAGTTTTCAGAGAGATTCGCTACCGGCCCAGTACACGCGCTAACAAAGAGCCCTGTTCTGGGGTAGGTGCACCCCATGTGGCGGTTCCCTTTAAGGCTAACCCCATGCGATATATATCTTCCGCTAATTCATTTCCCTGTTGGCAAACTGCGTCTTCCTTGGGCAGAGCCCCTCTGCCCCTGTCTCCATGTTTGTAGTAACTCCTCCCCCATTGGGCAGGATCTACCTTGAAGACTCTCCACATGGTTGGAAAAACCATGTGACATATTTTTCCACTTAAATATCCCCCTCTCTCTTTGGGCGAGGTGTGGTCTCCGCTGTGTCTTCCCCTTGGGAGGGACACCCCCCAACTAGACCTGGCGGCCCAGTCAGATAATCCCCCTTCTTTTTTAGGGAGTGGAAAAAAAGAAGGGAAAAAGAGGCCACGACTGGGTTAAGCCTGTCTCTATCTTTTGGGTATTCGACTTGTCCCCAAAAAGGGCCGTTCAACACTCATAACTATGTTGGGGGAGGTTACATGTCGACCTGGTGTGCTGGCTATGAGGCACACAGTAGTCTGCCCACCACACACCGCCAGTTCACGTAACACAGTTCAGCCAATTGTGGCGTTTCGTATAGGGACCCCTAGTGTCACTATATCGACACAACGTTGAGTGAGTGACAGATAGGGAATTATATGCTAAACAGTAAAATACATCAAATGTGCACATCTAATAGTGTCATTGGGGGCTGAGCCCCCCTAAAATTCAAATCCTAGAATCGCCCCTGTTCTAACGTTTGGACAGCACCTCCTAAATGTCTTCTTTTAAAAGAGACCAGTGTTCATGAACTGCAACTATTTTATTTTGGGTATGTCCTTGTCAGGTCTGTGCTAAAAAAAAAAAAAAAAAAAAGTGCCACAAGTTAAAGGAGTAGTTCACTTACATTTTTTTTATTCTGTCATTTACTCAACCTAATGTTATTCCAAACCCATATGCTGTTACTTTTTCTTGGAACATAAACATTTATATTTTAAGTAGCTCTATTCCATATAATAACAGTTTATAGTGAGCAGAAGCTGTCAAGATTAAGATGCAGTATAAAGAAGACAGTATAAAAGTAATCCATATGACTTGTGCACTATATTCCAAATCTTCTGAGGCCATACAGCAGCTTTTGTGTTGTATAGACAACTTTTATGTTATTTTAATGTTGTTGTATTTTCTCTCTCTCTTTGGACCTTGAGAGAAGTGGTCAATATTAACTGTTTTTGTACGGAAAAGAACAGTGTAAATATTCTTGAAGAAAACATTGTGTCAAGATTACACAAAAAAAAAAAAAAAAAAAAAAAACGAGGCTGAGTAAAATAATTTGTCTTTTTTTTTTTTTTTTTTACAAGCCAGCTAACACATTCATGTCATTTTATAGCTACATCAATGATCATCAAATTATGGGCTCACTTTTAAAGCATGTATTCAGAAATGTATTGCATGTAGCGCCTTTACTATTTTAAAGGACCAAAGAGGACCATTATATTTGAGACCTCAACAAAAAATGTGATAAATTAGGCAAAGAGAGAAATTATGGACATAAAGTGCAAAAAGATACAGCTCATTTAAATTTGTTGCAAATTTATAAATGATATATAGTGTCACACCTTCTAGGCTGGCTGATGTCTGTTGAGTGACATCTAGCATTCCTATGTAAAGTAGGCTCTGTAAAGTGAAGACATATTTTTTGTAAGGTTTTTTTGTATTTGCTCCAAGCAGATAATGCAATGGTCAAGATAGAGTGAAGGGAATTTGCTCTCTAAAGAGTTCTGTAAAGGCTATTGACTTTCTCTCCTGACAAGCAGCAGAAGGGCTTTATAAAACAACAGTCTGTGCACTGAACACAGACACAATGTTGATCAGTGCATAAAGAGGCTCATCTGCATAAACAGTAAGGTGTAATTTGAATGTACTGTAATTTTTGTAGGGTTTTATATTTGCAGGTCCTGTTACTATGTATTTTTGTCTTTTTGTCCAGTAAACATATATACATTTACTTCAAGCTATATTGTGTGAGATAATAAGACTTATTTTCAGAAGATATACTGTATCTCGAATGAAGTTTATTTTTCTTCCTAAAATATTTGGCAGTGGGGTAAGACAAATAAAAAAAAAAAAAAAATGTTATCAGAGATTTATTTACAAATTGTATTATCTCATGCAATTTTACTAATCTAGTTCATTTAAATTTAAACTGATAAAAATATATATTTCTTTCAGTAAAATACATATTTAAACTTTGAATGTAATGACCATTTTACATTGCAATACTTTGCTTCATCAAATTACTACTCTCATCACAGTGTTTTTGTGCTTTATTATTTACTTTTCCAGTCTTAAGGATGAACCAATCTTCTGGTTTTGACGTGGTGTTTTCATCATATGAGACTCTGGGCCCACGGAAACATGTTTTGACCACTTTTATTTTCTTATTTTACTCTGCTGCAACTTCAGCAAACATATTTATAATGTTTGTTATCTATATAGAATCAAGTCTCCATAAACCAATGTATATATTTTTGTTTAACTTGATCTGCAGTGGACTGGTCGGAAGCAGTGCAGTTTGGCCAAAAGTTCTTTCAAATCTTCTCACTGATGGGTACACTAGTTCATACGAAGGTTGTCTTCTCCAGGTCTATTTGCTTAGTATTTATGCTGCTTGCACTTACTCTACTTTAACTGTCATGGCCTATGATAGGTATGTATCCATTTGTAAGCCATTACAGTACCATATTATCATGAATCCAAGTAAAATTAAGATGTGGTTGATATTAAGCAACTTAGTCCCTGTTTTCACAATAGCCGGTCAAATATATTTGACATCAAGAATACCCTTATGCAGTCATACTCTTAATAAGCTATTTTGTGATAACCTTTCAATCATTAACATATCATGTGGTGCAAGTAGTCTCAGCCTCCTAAGCAATGTGTATGGTTTACTTATAATTGTGTGTTTATCACTGCTGCCTACATGTCTGATATTACTGTCTTATGTTAAAATACTTTCTGTTAGTTTGAAAGTGTCAAAGGATGGTCAAAGCAAGGCACTTGGAACGTGCATTCCCCATTTGATCATCTTCATAAACTATTCTATTGCAACTGTGTTCTCTGTTATATATAACAGATTTAATGTGCTAAGGCCTAGTGAAATGAATGTATTTATATCAGTCCAAGTAACACTGTTGCCACCACTTTTGCATCCAGTAATATATGGTGTTAGAACTAAAGAGATAAGAAAATGCACAGATAAAATCACCAGAAGACTGTGTGCTTCCGCAAACTGTTATTATACTTCAAAATTAAAAGTACCAAAAATATTTGCCATTTCTTGATTTTCGTAAATTATATACGTATATATATATATATATATATATATATATATATATATATATATATATATATATATATATAATTTATGTATTTATTGCAAGGAAAGCAATGAAATCTGACTTTTGGTACAAAGGAGTAAGATGGCCCATTTCATACCTTTGCTTACGATTGTTTTGATTTGTGACCTAGAAATGGTGCAAAATATTAAATATATCTTCTTCAGTTTGCTATAGGTTCTTGCTTAGTCTTTTTTGGTATGCAAATTATCGTTATATTTCTACTTTACACATGCAAACAACAGTTTCACAGACTGATTAATGGTATAGCCTATCCTTTGTGGAAAACAATTGCAAGAAATGACTAGCCTTCAACATGATGTAGCCTATATTTTAACCTGATCTCATTAAATGTCCACTGCAGTTATATTTATAACATTCATTTTTACTTCTGTTACTTACTTTTTATTAATAGGCCTGTGTTTAAATGTATAATAATTATTAGAGCACTGTACTCTACACATTATAGCTCTCAACAAATAACACAACCAGCAAAAAAGGCTCCATTATTTTCCATTTTAAAGTTTATTTACATGCTTAAATATTTCAGAACATAAAATAAATATTTTACTGTCAAAATGTTTTTACTGTCAATACATAAAAATACATTCAATAAAAGCTCAAACAGTAATAAACCATACAAACATTACATTGTCATTTACACAAAATAGCGTAATTATAGAGTAATGAAAAGATGCAGATTTTTTTTTTTTCATTTGTTGAGGTTTAACGTTGTAAAATCCTCACACTTCAAAGAGCCTGCCAATAAAAATGGACCAATTAGTGTTGATTCGTCGCCATCTTGTGTTAGCTTTGTTTATGTGCATTTTGCAGATTTCTGAAGTTCCTTCTGCTCTTCAATCATGTGCAACAGAGACCCTTAAAAGATACAAAATTGTCCTTACATTAGGCATTAAAATTTCTTACATTAAGGTTTGAAGTTTACTGCCTCAGATTTTACCTCTTGTTGACAGAAACACAAGTAACAAGTAAATCTGACATTGTAATGTTTCTTGTTTAAAGCTTAATCAGAGTTAATGTTTTATTTGATACCCACTAATTTGTGTTGTAAAGACACATTGTGCTCTGAAATAAGGTCAGACAGAGAATTTTATACAGGTAAAAAATAAATAAATAAATAAATAAAAATAAAATAAAAACATGTAGAAATGAACTTGGTGAATAAGCATGGCTGTTAAATGCAATTGAATTAACTTGTCCTCAAGGTGGCAGACATGTAAAATAAAGCAATTGCTGAATGAAATGTGTACTACAATAGAGGAAAACTAAATACTGGCTTTGCATGTTTAAAATTTTACGTTTAAAATGTGAATTTACAAATTATTTTAAAAAAAAAATCTTTAAAAAATTATGTTGTTCCTTATAAAAAAGCAACAACAACAAAAATAATGTGGTGGATGTCTTTTTTTTATTATTATTCCTTTAACATTTTGCCTTGTGATACATTGAGTCACATCATGATCGACATGTACATTATGCAAAATATCCTCAGGGGCAAGTGGTGGGTGTAAACTACCAGTGTATTACCTAACCCTCATGACCTCTTTTAATCATTATTTTTAATGATTATAAGATAATGTAAAAATGTGCCATATTTTAAGACACTGCCACTGTAATGCCCAACAGTATAAGTGTATGAGGCATGAGTGAACATATGAGAGAACCCATAATTCCATACTGTATCTGCCATCAAACTAAACTAACATCAAACATATTTGCCCCAAATCTTAACTTCACAACTTTTTGCTTCGTGTAATTAAGATTTGGGCAAATATGTTTGATGTTTGTTTAGTTTGATGGCAGATATAGTATGGACTTATGGGCTCTGAAATATAAAATTTCTTAGTAAAATAATTTTTTTTTTTTTTTTATGGCAGTTGTGTTTGGCATGCTCTTCTGTGGGATAATCTGCTAGCTTTCGGAATATCAATGGTTGTCTATGACCTCAATATCAGCGCAGATCAAATTATCTACACCAAGAGTCACTGGTAGCAAGACGAAAGTCTTACAGGAGCCTTCCAGCCAGTGTTGGGTGTAATCTGATTCCAAAGCAATTAAAGTAATCTACTTATTTTTAAATACAAAAAGTAGTGTAATGTATTACATTTAAAATTCTAGTGATCAGATTACAGTGACTTTCGATTAAGTTAATTGCTTTCTAGAACATTACTTGGGCTACACATTTCTGAAATATTTATGTAGAATTTAAAGGATGAATTATGTTCATATGAACGTCTCTTTGCATTTCTGTAACAGCTGAAGGACGTACACCCTCTAATAAGTTTGACTGTATGAGTATAAAAGGTGTTGAGTGTATGACTCATGTGTGGCATTGAAGGAGGAAATGTAGACATTATTTTGAATTTGTGAGCAAAAACAACTTTTCTGTTAAAAGTGTTTTAGATAGTAATTTAAAAGTAAAGTGATTAATATTGACGCTGACTACCACCCCCAGAGTCGCGAGTTTGAATCCAGGGCGTGCTGAGTGACTCCAGCCAGGTCTCCTAAGCAACCAAATTGGCCTGGGAGGGAGGGTAGAGTCACATGGGGTAACCTCCTCGTGGTCGCGATTAGTGGTTCTCGCTCTCAGTGAGGCATGTGGTAAGTTGTGCGAGGGTCGCGGAGAGTAGCACAAGCCTCCACTTGCTGGGATTCTCCGTGGTGTCATGCACAAGGAGCCACGTGATAAAATGCGCGGATTGACAATCTTAGAAGCGGAGGCAAGTGAGACTTGTCCTCCACCACCCGGATTGAGGTGAGTAACTGCGCCACCACGAGGACCTACTAAGTAGTGGGGATTGGACATTCCAAATTGGGAGAAAAGGGGATAAAGTAAAAAAATATCCCCTAAAAAGTGATTAGTAATGTGAACACTTAATTCTTCTGGAATGCCATCAGTGGCAACACAACAGTCACAAGACTGGATCGTATTCTTGTTCCTGGCATACAACAACAGGGAAAGGGAGACCGCTGTCCTAAGAACCCAGAATAACCCACTCCACAGGGTTTAACCAGCATGCATTCCAATGAGGTCTTTTGATGTGACATGACAGCATTCTGGCTGGCTGGTTTACCAACAACAGTAAAACAGGCACTGAAAGTGACCTGCGACATGCTGCCAACTTGTTCCCTGCTTGCAACGGAGGAGAAAGCACGAGGGCTGCATTGGGGACTAGGGCTGTGACGGTGGCAGTTTTTTACCACCGCAGTGGTAAATGACCAACTACTGGCGGTGAGCGGTGGTGCGGGGCTTATATATATATATATATATATATAAATTATATAGGCCTAAATTAAATAAAAATTGAAATATATATATTTTTAAATGAGGCTCAAACATCCGTTTCGTAACAAACGTGCGCATTTATTTTAGTACTTTCGTCAGTGAAACAACACAATACAGCCTATAAAACATTGAAATAAATATTAGCAAATAATGGTAACCTAAATAATATAACATAAGTTAAATATTAAATTAAAAAACATTACATTGCAGTAACAACTTCAGTCACATGCTGGAAAAAAACAGCGTACTATACACAATATTAGCCCCATTATCTGTGGTGATGCAGGTAAGCTTTTTTTCATTTAATCCTCACTCCTTGAATGCATAGCGGAGAGATTCCGATAAATTATCGGCCGTGTGGCTTTCGGGAGTGAAAACAGTCTCCCGGCACCTGTTCTTCAGCTTCCAGTCTTTATTTATGAAATGCACATTCAGACTCATATATGGAGTCATGTTAATGCTGGACCACATGTCAGTTGTGGTGGAAAAGAAATCAATTGCTTGCAGTTCTGCGTTGATGTTCTGCTTAGTTTCCATGAATAGCTGGGGAATGACAGTGTTTGAAAAATATTTTTTGCTTGGCAATTCATACTGTTTATCGAATGACTGGAGCATTTCTCTGAAGGCAGGTTTCTCCACAGTGCGGAGCGGCACGTTCCCAACAACCAAAAATGTTGTCTCATTTCTCGTTAGCATCTTCCATTTATCGCTGTCTCTTTTGTATTTGGCCAGTTTGGAGAAGGCCTCTGCAACACCACCTGACCAGCTGGGTGTTTGGGTGCACAGGCACTTAAAGACATCAGCTGAGCAAACGTGGCTGGGTGACATGCTTGGAGATGGCTCTTGAGATTTGAAGTGTTTGCCCATTTAACACATCTTTTTTTTTTCCCACAAAGCCGACATATGGCTTCATCCAAATTTATTGGTTCACCTCTCTCATTCGGCACGAATCCAAAATGTTCTCAGATCAGTGATGTAACATTTGGTTTCCCAACAAGATCCATCGCTGAACCCGAAATGAATTTGCTGAATGCAGAATTAACTGGATTTTGCCACGCTCAAACCCGCCAAGCTAACGTACAACACCATGTATGTCATTTGATTATGATTACGTAATTTGTGTATTAACATAAAATCGTATAAATAAAAAAAATCTCCCGCTTAGGGTTGCAGTGGTATACCGGTTTCATGGTATATAACGGTATGAAAATCGACGGTTATCATACCATGTACATTTGATTATCTACGATATTGAGAAAAAAATGCTACCGGACGGAGAATTTCACCTGTGCGTGCACATCTCCTTTCCTCCTCGACTGTCTGTCGGATTCGTCAACTTGCCCCACACACACACGTGCAGCGGAGAAAATGTCAGAGAGAAGCGAGGCGAGGAGGTCTGACATAAGTGAGTGTGTGTGTTAAGTGAGTGTGTGTGTGAGTTAAAACAGTGTTTCTCAACTGGTGGGTCGCAGGTCTATTCGGACTGGGTCGTGGACAGCAGGGAAAGAACAATGCTATGGTTCTCCCATTGAAGATATTTCAGCGGCCGCCCAAGTGATAGCCTATTTAGGACTGCCGAGGCAGATTTAATGATAATCTCGCAATCAGCTAAAGGCTTCTCATCTGCACTTTCGCACGAGTGTAACGGAACCAGCTCGCGATCATGATTTACTCTGCTCTCTGGCGCGCACGTGTCGATATTGCGGAGCGCAGACCTCAAAACTGATGTGACCAATTTCAATTCTAGTGAGACTTTCCTAGTTTAAAGTGTTACGGAGAAAGTGAAGTCAAACCCATCAAACAGTAGGCAGCCCTGACATGCCAAACAGCACCGAGGAGGAAAAGAGCAACACTTTTTTTTTTTTTTTCATTATACATCACCATTTTCAAAATAGTATTGTTGTTATAGTTTGACAAAATGTTGTAATGTCTTATGAAATAATCTAAAGGTAGAATCTATTTGACCTCATTTTATATCAACAGTGGCATTTTTCAAGATATGTTTCAGCTAATATTTATTTTTTAATAAATACTATAATTTGTTATTATTATTACTATAATAATTAAGACTAGCTACACCAAACCATAGTAATGAGGAGCCTTCCTCCTGTGTAATATGAATGTTCTGTTTGAGTTATGTATGAAATTAGAATCAAACGGGATAATAATGGGCTCATATAAGTAAATATGCTCTTCAATTTTTAAAAGGGTGAGAGAAAACTTCCTGTCGCTTTTGTTGTTGATGTCAACAACAAAAATAATGTCATTTGATGCATGTCCTTGTACTTGAAAACCATGAACAAAACTGTGCAACATAAAAGGAAATGCGACACAGGATACATTAAATACAGGTTACGTTTTTACTATGGTGGGTCTCCACTTGATTTCCAATGTAAAATCTGGGTCCTGAAGCAAAACCAGTTGAGAACCGCTGAGTTAAAGGTACAGACAGGAGCAGTCGCTGCACTGTCGTGCAACTACAGTATATGTTAATTGTTAATAATCATTGGACATTACTTTAAAAGCTCACAGAGCTGATGTTATTTTTCATTTAGTAGTTAATTTAACATGCTATGCTAACATGTAAACTAACATGCTTTAGTTATATAACATGTTATAGTTACATGCAATTTTTTTATCATGTTTATAATTCGGTTTATTATTATAATTCTTTTAGCTTTCTTATTTATTCTATTTATTTTATTTATTTTCAAAAGGGAGACTTTTTTTTTTTACACATACTTCAACTAAAGTTATATTAAAGTGTTTGCTCAACCAAAAAAATAAAAAAAATAAACCCTTCTGTTTTCACTCCTTTAAAGGTAATTGTAACTGATAATAGTAATTGGGTAATACCATATACCGTGATACCGCGAAACCGTGATATTTTCTGAGACAGTTATCATACTGTGAAAATCTCATACCGTTGCAACCCTACTCCTGCTATATGGTAGACTATAAATACAAATGACTATTGCAACTGTTATTATTACACTTGTATACAAAACTTTGTACTTTATACTTGACATAGTGTCCACTCAAGCAGAAACATTCACGTGGCATGTGATGTGCACACTACTGCCAGTGGCATGCCACCACCACGGTGGAGCGGTTGTCATGGCGACCGTCACACTCCTATTGGGGACACAGGTGCTTTTTTTCTGCCCAGGCTCTCGGGTCGGGTCTTAAATTGTGGTGTTGCGACATAGCAGTCTTGTGGCACATTGCTTACAACAGCAAGAAAGACAATAATGCTAGTTCGAATCCCAGGGTGTGCTGAGTGACTCCAGCCAGGCTTCCTAAGCAACCAAATTGGCCCGGTTGCTAGGGAGGGTAGAGTAACATGGGGTAAACTCCTCGTGGTCGCTATAATTTGGTTTGTTCTCGGTGGGGGGACGCGACCACGAGGACTTAAAAGCACATTGGGAATTGGGCATTCCAAATTAGAGAAAAAAACAAAACAAAAAAAAAGACAATAATGCCGCAAACTTTTTCCAGTATATATATATATATTTAAGAATTTCATTTACCTTCAACATCTTCAAATAATCCTTCCAAAATAGGATTACAATCTCCACTCTTCAGTTTCTGCCTTGTTGAAGATTTCATACACAGTCCTTGCGATCAGTGGAACAGGTGCATGATAAAGTAGAAGTCGAAAGGTCCCAGGATGTTTCTGTATTGCATCTAGTATTCCTAGAGTCTTCAGACCATTTTTAAATCTACAGTAAATGAAATAAAACAGGAATACACAACATATGTACCTAGAGTACCAATCAGCTGAACTAACTGCTTACAAATTTGTGAGGCAAAATTACATAACAGAAAATACTTTGTAAAATAAACCCAGTCAATAGGAAGAATGAACACAAAGAATGTGTAGAATCATTCACAGAACTGTCTCAAATGTGTGATATTCCACAAAACAAATTCCAGCTGAAATGAAACCGTTCAGATTCCTCGGACAGACAGATGAATGTTCAGTGAGCCAGCTGTTAAGAGTTCAGCGGATGACGTAATCATTCCAATGTCCCATAAAAAAACTCAACAAAACAAACTACAGCCAGCAGGAGGAATAAGTACGAAGAACGAACAGATTAATCCACAGCTGTTCCAAAGGAGTGTTATTCAATAGAACAAGCTCCAGCTGCTAGGCGGAACCAATACAAAAAGAAACAAAACTGGCATCCCGGTTCCCCGGATGATCGAGTCAATTCACTCAGAGGCTGCATAAAAGTATATACAATGACTTACATAATCCATCAGCTTTATAAAAGACATCCTTTGTGTGAGTATGTAGATATTTTGCGGTCATCCATAGTGTCCACTCTCAATCTGTCCGGGAACTTAAATGCAAAAGTAATCTTTCATCAATGCAAAAGTTTCTTTAAGGAAAAGTGTTATTCACAAAACAAGCTCCAGCCACTCGGCGGAGCCAACACAAAAAACCCAAAATGTCGCCCAGCTTCCTCGAGAGTAAGTACAGCGAGACAGACCCACTCACATGAGAAATATCCATTGGTTTACTCAGTCATTGATTTTATAAAAGACATTGCCAGATTTGGACATGTAAATACTTTGCGACCGACCTTCGTTTCTATTCTCAGTTTGGCTGGAAACATCAAAGCGAACGAGATATTTTTCTGATGTAAGAGTTTCTTACATTCCTTGAACCAATCGCATTTCTCTCTTGTCGAACTCGCAAAGTCCGGGAACAAGAAAATATTATGGTTCTTCCAAGAAAGCTTCCCTTTGCTCCTCGCCTGGCGCAACACAAGATCTTTATTGGATGATCTCAGAAATCTGGCCAGAATCAATCGGGGCCTGTCTTCCTCAGCAGATCTCCGAGCAGGGACTCTGTGAGCTCGCTCGATTTCCAGCTTGTGGCCTGTTATGTCGAGCAGACTCGGGAAAAACTCATCTAGGAATTTCACCATATCTCTGCCCTCCTCATGCTCAGGAATTCCAACAATTCGAACGTTATTCCTGCGGCTTCTATTTTCAAGATCTTCAAGCTTTTCAAGGAGATGTTCCAGATCAACTTTGGTCGCAGGTGGATTAGCGGTTAATTCCCTCTCCGAAGATTCCAAAAAATCGATTCGTTTTTCAACATCAGTCACTCTTGTACCTAACTCGGAGAATTTTATTTCCATCGCCGTAATCGATCGACGTATTAGAGCGAGATCCTCCAAGTCAGCAAGAATCTTCGTCAACATCACCGACATGTTGGACAACTGATGCTGGATTCCTTCTCCTGCTGCGCTATCCAAATCGAGTCCCTGGTCTGTAGGCCTGTCAGGGCTTTCATCCTGAACACGTGTCTTTTAATGTCTCCAGAGCCCGAGAATTTTGACTTTTTTGTCATGTTTTGCAACAAAGGGCAAATATGTAACTGGGTGTATCAAATTTTACCAGATTATAATATGAAAAGAATCGAAAATTCAGCAAAGTGCGCAGAGCTCGTCGCTCACACGTCTGCACCTTGCATGGCGTCACGTGACCTCTGAATGTCTTGGACTTATATGATAGTGGAATTTGGGCAAATGTGATTCGTAGTTGAGCCAGCAACTGAAATCCATCAACAATTTTTTTTTAATTGCAACACATTTTTTCATTTAATGAATAGATTGAAACTCATTGTGAATTAAGCATTTGAAAAGGCTACATGCCTATGCTTTTAGAGGGCTGCAACAACTAATTGAAATCTAAGTATCATTAAAATGATAAAAATCAATTATGAAAATAACTGATAATTAATTGAATTATGATTAGTGAGGGACTCGAGTGGCACGTGCAAGGAGCAGACATGTGAGTGGCGATGCTATTAATGCTATTTGTGTCATAAACCAGTGAGATTCGATACACCCTGATTCTTAACTGTTCTAAGAAGACAATATGTCAAAGAATTCAAAATCCTCTGGCTCTGGAGACATTAAAAGACACTTACGTGCTCAAGCTGATTCCCCACAGCGGCAGGCCGGAAGCCCCAGATTCAATTCGGACGGTGAACTGAAAGAAATCCGGCGTGAATTGATGAATGTGTTGGCAATGCTGACATAGGTGGTTGCAGACTTGGAGGATTTGGCTGTAATACATCGATCGATTACTTCCATGGAGACTAAATTCTCTGAGTTGGTTACAAGATTGTCAGATGTCGAAAAACGGATCAATTATCTGGAGTCATCAGAGGAGGAATTAGCTGCTAATCCGCTAGTGACTAAGACAAACTTGAAAAGCATCTGGGAAAAACTGGAGGATCTGGAGTATCGTAATCGGCGAAACAACATCCGAATTGTTGGAATTCCTGAGCATGAGGAAGGCAGAAATATGGTGAAATTCCTAGATGGGCTCTTCCCGAGTCGCTCAACATAACAGGCCATAAGCTGGAAATCAAGCGACCTCATAGGGTTCCGGCTCTGAGATCGACTGAGGGAGACAGGCCCTGATCAATTCTGGACAAATTTCTGAGATCATCTGATGAAGAACTCGTGTTACGCAAGGTGAGGAGTAAAGGAAGGCATTCTTGGAAGAACCAAAGTATTTTCTTGCTCCCAGACTTTGCAAATTTGACGAGAGAAACGTGAACGATTCAGGGAATGCAAGAAACTCTTACATCAACAGAAAGTCGCTTTTGCTATGATGTGCATACGGGTATAAAAGGAGATGCCGTGCATCACTCATTCAGATTTATGCTGAGGAGCCGATAGAGAGTCCCGGCCAAGTCAGCGGCTCAACCACGTCGTGACCTTCCAGCGAGTTAGGTAAGGTGTCTCCCTAGTCCCGTTAAGGGGGGTGGAGGCACTTACCCTAGGAGGCTACAGGTGGTGTCTTAACTGACTGCTGTTAAGCAATTTCCCGCCGAGCACTTTCTAGAATAACGCTGGGATGTGCTCTTCCCTCTCCAGGAAAGAGAGCACTACGAAGACCACATCCTACCGGAGGGAAGTTAACATGTGGAGAATACCTCACATGGACTTACCAACGGGGAAGTTCACATATGGAATGATACCACAGGAGGACCCTATCTATAGAGAGGATACGCAGCACAATTTTCACAGTGCTGGCGCCCCAGACACTCGAGGCAGATTTCATGAGTATCCGGAGGGGAGAGATAACAGCCATATCCAGTAGTGCAAACACGGAAGGACATCTTTAAAAAGACGGCAAGCGTTTGCGCGAGCTCTTTTAGAAGGAAAATATACTCTTTCTTGAATATACTCTTTTAGCACCTGCAGACTCAGGCTGCCGAAGCACCCAGGGGAAGCACAGCACTCAACCGTGTGAGGGTGACCACTGATATGCACCATAAAAATCCAGCAGCGAAGCAAGAGGTGAGAGGACGAACACACACATGCACATGCATTCGACTCCGAAGAAAAATCTGAATGAGTGATGCACGCCATCTCCTTTTATACCTGTATGTCCAGGGCGGAGAGTGGCATGCAAATTCCACTCGCCAATTTTCATTGGCCTTTTCTATTTTAAGCAAAGTTGATCGGGGCTCTCAAGATTGAACCCCCAGTGTCACTACATCGACACAGCGTCGAGTGAGTGACAGACAGGGAACATGTTTCTATGTAAAAAATATATATTTGAAAAAATGGTACAGACCTAACCCAAGCACTTTATATAAAACATTTTATAGAAGCTTGTAGTTTTGTGTGGAGTATCAGGTTCATTGACAGATTCCTTCTACTGTTGAATGCGCTTGAGATGATTAACCCCAACTCATAAATTTCATGTTACTTATTTATACTTATTTGTAAATTTTACTGATTTATTCTTATTTGTATTTATTATAAATTCAAAGTCATGCAAGTCTCCATTTTGCGAAACAACTTGTCCTAACAGCAAGCAAGTCATTATTACTTAAAATAGTCTTACTTCATGGAGTGTACGTACATGCCTCTCAACAAAATGGAGCACAACGACAAAGGGATTGCAATCATTTTTACTAAAATATTGATTTTGATAAAATAAAAGTCAAATTTACCTTTAAATTGAACCATGTAACTGAAATCTTACACATAACTTGAGCAAGAGATGGACACAGCGGGTGTGGCATCAAGCCTCAGAGAGGCGTTTATTGTAAATAATTATAAACATAAAATGTCCAAAAAGGGGAATAAAGTGTGTCCAAGGGGAATATTGTTCAAAATAAAGGGGAATCTGGCGTCCTAGCGGGGGGTGTCGTGTAAGGATGGGGAGTGTCCACAAGAGGATCCAGGACATGGACGGGGTCCTGTGGCTGCATGCGCGCCCATCCTTGGTCCATTGCATGAGGGGCAGCAGCTCCATTGGTAGTTCAGCTTCCCTGGGCCACAGCGAGTGTGAGGGGAATGGCGGTCCAGCATCTATGCCTGTCAAGCGCAACATGTGCTCCAATCCCTTGGCGTCGCATCTAATTCAACCGGTTCCTTCCCTGCTCTGCTCCTGGATCTGCAAGGACGCAAGATAGAAGTCAGCCTCCAGGGGAGAGACACGCATTATGTTTTTATGGCAGCGTTGATGAGGCTCCACTCACATCAGCTGGGCCTCATCATCCACTGCCCAAATGAGGCTCATAAAGTTGCGCCTCTCCTCAACTCTAGTCTGGCTGAAGGATGGCCCTAAGAGGCGGGCGACGTTAATGAGAGGGAGGTGCAGGTCGTTCTGACCCCCCCACACAATAAGCGTTGGCACCTCCCATGCCCCAATCTGAACACTGAGTCCAGAGCCGGAGGTGCACACTCTTTAGCCAGCAACCCGGGAATGCTACTTCCTCAACCAGGCCCTACAGTCAGAGTGGGCATATAGGGGATACCTCTCCGGGTACCCTTGCAGGCTCACTATTGACTGATTCAGAGGTTGAGGGTGGCCATTTTGATTAGACATCACTGTAATCCTTATTTCACTACACTTAAGTGTCACCTCAGCCTGTGAGGAAGGAAAATGTTTCGAAACAAAACTGTAATGCTTCTGTTAGCTTAGCAGTTGTTCAGCCGTCACCAGAGACATCTTCTAGCAACCCGATTGATAAATAATGCTGCAGCACTAGCATTTGTGCTACAGGTGTACGATAATCAAAAGAGAATATAATTTACCAGGTTTTAACACCTGTCTCTGCAAACAATTGTTAATATAGGAACTTTGACTAATTTATCAATATTATTTAATACAAGTGAATGTTTATCACTTACTTTGTATACCTCCCAGGGTGCCGACATGTTTGTGTGACGTCATGCAGCTGCATCTTTGCGAAATCGAAGTTGAAAATTTCTGCACGAGTTTCCAAGTTGGAATTCCGACTTCAAGTGGCAATTGCACTCTTCCTAGTAGGAATTTGGAAAATCTGACTTTCCGAGTTGAATGGAATGCAGAATCAGACATTGCTGAAAGTTGCTTTTAGCTTCTTTATAAAAAGCTTTTACTCTTACAAGCCCTACTTTTTGCTAAGAATTTTTTGACACTTAAGTCAAAGTTTAAGACTATTTTTAAAAGCATTTCTGAGAAGTTTTATACACACAGCCCCAGGGTATGTTTTATGTGCAGTGCTAGGGTGCCAAAAGAAACACATTTTCACTACTGTAAAGTGATGTCACGGGAGGTTTGTCATGCTAGAGGGAAGATGTCCAACTAATAATTTAAATATTGTGTCGATAAAAGATTAAAAAATATCATTTAAGTGATATTTAGATTTTATTGATTAGTTTAGGCATGTAGCCCATCACATTTTTCAAATGCTTAATTCACAGCGAGTTACAATGTGTTTAATAAATAAAAAAATGTGATGCAATCAAAAAATTTTGATGGAGTACACTTGTTCGCTCACCAAAGAATCATATTTGCCCAAATTCCACTATCATGTAAGTCTAACACACTCGTTAATTGTTAAAGAGTATGTGGTTTTAACATAACAGTCATCGTGATACTCCTAACTAGGTAAGGATACCTGTCCAGCGCTCTTAAATAATTTAGAAGCCGAGACCAGGAGCTTATGAACTTTTGTGAATCACACTTATTCTAAGAATAATAGCAAAATTGCATTTTTAGAATTTTGACACATGACTAAAATTTTACTCTAAGTGGCTTTATGCATACGGACCCAGGTCTTTAACACCCTCAATCCTACTCATCTCATACTAAATGGAAGCTAAACTTTTTTTTAGTGCACTGAGGGTGGAGTTACATTTTGGCAAGCCCAGCCAGGAGCAGTAAGTAAATAAATAGCTTGATAATGTAGCAAATTAGCTTACAAAGGGAATTATTTATAATTAATTATAACTGGTTATAATTAATATTAAATATTTAGATTAGATCTTAGAATTAACTGTAGCAGAATCGATATTACAATTATCTGATCTGTCCGTCCACCGAGCAGACAATATAATTATTTATCAATTCTAGGAAGATTACTTTCCTGGCCAAGGAACAATAGCCCTCTTACTTATACAGTGCTAGCAATAGTTTAGCATGTAGCAAGGAGCAACATTCAGTGACTTTGAATTGTGAGCGGAATACAGAGACAATAAATTGTGAATATAAGGGATTTAATAAATGAAACTATAACTAACATACAAACAAACTAAGCAAAACATACATATATAGAATGAAGGAAAGTAAGGAAAGGAGAGAGAAGAGCAAAGAATGGCAGTATTTCACATCAATTAACCATAACCTAAATGAGAATCATCAGAGGCACAATTCACATTAAAAGGGGTTCAAACTTAAACGCGCATCTAATCAGTTGTAAATGGTTACTTGCATTGGTTTGTTGCTGAATAAGAGTCTTGATGCGGTAGACGAGGTTCTCGACGATTTCTTTAGGAGTGAGTTGAAGAAGTCCACAGCAAATCCACAAAGTTACTTGAAGGTAAACACTGCCAGAAGGTTAAACTCAAGAGGAGAGTTTTGGAGTGTGTTGGTCTCAAGAAGAAGAGTTTTGAGCGATGATTAGTCTGCGTTCTGGAGTTTTACTAGTTCATTGCCGCACCCATTGTGTGGGTGGAGTGGCCAATCAGAGGCATGCATTTTGAGCGGGAGAGACATCCTTTGTCTCCGTTTATGGCCCATTCGCATTTTATTGCTGATCTGGACTGCTAGTGCAGCTTTTAATTCAAAACATAGTAAGAATTGTTCGATGCATTTCACGATCACATGGTGTACATTATGGTGTGAGAAATAAAGAGAAGATCATTTTGATACCAAGAAGGTAACCTCCAGACGATATTAAAGCAGAGATACACTCATACACTTGAATATAGGCATTTAACGTCTAACTAATACAAGTAAAGGGTTTTAACTAAGTTAATATAATAGGGGAATATACATACAACACATGCATATAGCAGATACATTTATAACTGCTTACTATGGCCTAAATAGAGAAAATGTCTTTAGGTGTGTGTGTGACGTGTATTGGAATTACTGGAGACAGACAACTGCTCTGGTGCCTGGCACGGGGGTCACCCCCCTTTCTGTGGAATGTGTTTGAAGCTTGATGGAGACACTCCAGAGGCGACCTGTTTTAGCATCCTTTTGATAGTGATAAAGACCATCTGCAATTTAGCACCCATATAAATGTAAACGCGGAGGCCAGGTCAGTAATTTATATGCAAATGTCAAAAGGCTAAAAGGGTTTTTTTAAACAAAGTGTAATTAACCATCACTGATCTTACACAGACGTTACAATAATTAGAGAAATATTAAAAAAATATTATATATGAAAATAACAGACAAATTCAGCCCATATTCACAAATATTTGTATCTTACCTCTAGGAGTTCTCCAAGAAGTTTCCAGTTAAGAATTTTTGCTTAAAACCTATTCATAAAACTGCTAAGAGCAAGTTTTAGTAAGGAAATCTTAATGTAAGAGTATGACAGAGTTGACCTCATTGCTATGGATTAGTGGTCGACCGATATGGGTTTTTTAATGGCCGATGCCGATATCCAGAGAGCAGGGTGGCTGATAGGCCGATACAATGCCGATATATCACACAATTTAATACAGTAAATAACAAACATAAAATTGCTAATAATAATAATAATACACTCTTATTTAGCACTATATTTACTAAATTTCACACCAAACTAAAAAATAATATTGTATTTTAAATGGTAAATAGCAGTTTTTTTCAGATTTCTGTTTAATCATCAAATTCTAGTCATTTAAGAAATTGTTAATAGATTAGGAAGAAGGAAATAACAGTACACACAGTAGTCCAGCAACCATGGATGGCATGTCCACGTTATCAATCACATTTATTGAATCAAACTGAAATGAGGGTGTACATAGTGAATATGACATTTACTTATAGCACAAGTGAAGCGCTTTTACCTTGGGCTGCATCCGAAAACGTAGGTAGCTGATTTGCAACCTTGCTGCCTAATCAGTTGTAGTAACACAATGGCACGTAACAACAAAACAAACCGTGACAGGTCACTTCACATGCAAGCAGGTGATTTTCGGCGCCCTCAAGAAAAAAATCAGCCAAATGGGAAAATTTATCGGCCGTTGCGCTAATTAAAAAAGTCAGAATATTGGCTGATTTATTGGCCTCGGCAATTGTAAGACTTCTCAGTGGAAGGAGGAGGCGAGAAGCAGATTTCCTGGTTCAGGTAAGCATTTTTATTTTCCTCTCTGCAGTACATACACACTCTCAAGATTTTTACGTTGTTCGATAACTCAGTCTAAAAAAATCCACAATCTAGTTCACAAAATAAACTCTCAACTTTGTAATAATAACTCTTGGCTTCACAATCCATGCCCAGGCTCTCTCTCTCGTCTACCTGCGGTGTGGCTCTATTTATGCCGCTCTCCCCATGCTCACTGAAATTAGAGACAGGTGTTAGACATAATTTAACTCAGGTGTAAGCGCCCTTACCGCTTTCTCTCTCTCCGGACAGATGCTTGACCACGCCCCCACTGCCACATATCCCCACCGCCTGACTCAGGCCGGGGTGGCATCCGACCTGCGTACCACTCCCCCCCATTCCTGGAAAGGAAGTCGGCGACAGCCATCTGCGCCCCTGGTCTGTGGACCACCTTGAACTTAAACGGCTGAAGAGCCAGGTACCAATGGGTGATCCGGGCATTGGTATCTTTCATGCGGTGGAGCCACTGGAGTGGGGCGTGATCGGAACAGAGGGTGAAGGCCCGCCCCAACAGGTAGTATCGGAGAGTGAGGACCACCCACTTGATGGCGAGACACTCCTTTTCCACGGTGCTGTACTTAGTTTCCCTCAACGAGAGCTTACGGCTAATGTACAGCACTGGGCGCGCCTCCCCCTCCCCCACCTGCGAGAGTACGGCCCCCAGCCCTCTGTCTGAAGCATCTGTCTGTAAAATAAAAGGGAGAGAGAAGTCAGGTGAACCCGCAAAGTGCGGCTTTAACTTTTGTGAACGCCCGCTGACACTGCTCCATCCACTGGACCGGGTCTGGAGCTCCCTTTTTAGTGAGATCAGTCAGCGGGCTGGTGACGTCCAAATAATGAGGTACGAACCTTCTATAATAGCCAGCCAGCCCCAGGAACTGTCTCACCCCCTTTTTGGTCTTGGGTCTCGAGCAGGTCGTAATCGCTGCTGTCTTGTCAATTTGGGGACGCACCTGCCCGTGGCCCAAGTGGAACCCCAGATACCGTACCTCCACCCGCCCAATCGCGCACTTCTTTGGGTTTGCTGTGAGTCCCGCTCGGCGGAGCAATCTCAGATCCGCCCTCAGATGTTGTATGTGCCGCTGCCAATCATTGCTATAAATGATGATGTCATCTAAATAGGCAGCGGCGTAAGCTGAATGCGGTCTGAGGATTCGGTCCATGAGACGCTGAAACGTAGCTGGGGCCCCAAACAAACCGAACAGAAGTGTCACAAACTGGTGTAATCCGAACAGTGTGGAGAAGGTGGTTTTCTCACGGGAAATTGGTGTCAAGGGGATCCGCCAATAACCCTTCGTCAAATCCAATGTCGAATAAAATCGAGCAGTGCCCAATCGATCGAGCAACTCGTCAACGCGAGGCATTGGATACGCATCAAATTTAGACACCGCGTTGACTTTCCTATAATCCACACAGAATCATACAGACCCGTCGCTCTTAGACACTAGAACAACTGGGCTGGACCAATCGCTGTGGGATTCTTCTATTACCCCCATATCGAGCATTGCATCCAATTCTTCCCAAACGATTTTCTTCTTGTGTTCGGGTAATCGATAGGGGCGGCTACATACCACGACCCCCGGCTCGGTCTCGATGTGGTGGTGGATGAGGTTTGTACATCCCGGTAGAGGGGAGAACACATCCGCAAACTCCTGTTGCAACCTAGCAACCTCCGCGAGTTGACTCGGTGAGAGGTGGTCTCTGCAAGTGACCGGGGTGAACTGTTTATGTTTTGAACTCACCTCCGGTCAGAGCTCCGCCTTCTCGGGAACTACCGTAGCCAACGTCACGGGAACCACCTCCCTCCACAATTTCAGGAGATTGTGGTGGTATATTTGACGTGCGCCCCCTCTATCAGTTCATTTAACCTCATAATCGAGATCTCCCACTCGTCGTGTGACCTCAAAGGGTCCTTGCCACTTGGCGAGTAATTTAGAGCTCGATGTGGGAAGTAATACAAGCACTTTATCTCCCGGTGCAAATTCCCTTAGCTGAGTTCCCCTGTCATACAGTCGGCGCTGTCGTTCTTGAGCTTGGAGCAAATTCTCCGTGTTAGCTGTCCCAAAGTGTTGAGTTTTGCTCTAAGATCAAGAACGTATTGAATTTCATTTTTGCTGTTTGAAGGTCCCTCCTCCCAGGCCTCTGGCAATACATCAAGCACTCCGCGTGGGCGTCACCCATACAGCAGCTCAAATGGGGAGAAGCCAGTGGAGGCTTGCGGGACCTCTCGTACTGCAAATAACAGGGGGTCGAGCCATTTATCCCAATCTCTAGCATCGCCGTGCACGAACTTACGAATCATATTTTTGAGGGTTTTATTAAATCGTTCCACCAGGCCATCCGTTTGAGGATGGTATACGTTGGTGCGAATCGATTTAATATTTAACAACTCGTACAGTTCGCGTAGTGTCCGTGACATAAACGTTGTGCCCTGATAGGTGAGGATTTCTTTCGGAATCCCCACCCGGGAGATTATTTTGAAGAGTGCCTCCACAACACTGCGTGCTGAGATGTTGCGAAGAGGCACTGCTTCCGGATATCGCGTTGCATAGTCCACCAGGACCAATACAAAGAGATGTCCGCGTGCTGACCATTCTAATGGCCCGACGAGGTCCATTCCAATTCTCTCAAAGGGGACCTCGATCAAAGGGAGAGGGCGCAATGGCGCTTTTAGGGTGGCCGGTGGGTTAACCAGTTGGCATTCGCGGCATGCCGCACACCACCTGCGGACATCGCCGCCAATGCCCGGCCAATAGAAACGGGCTATTAGATGGTTCAGTGTTTTCCTTTCTCCTAAGTGACCCGCCATGGGATTATAATGAGCCGCCTGGAATACCATTTCCCGACGGTTCCTTGGAATCAAAAGTTGGGTTGTATTCTCTTTTGTTTGAGTGTCCTGTGTCACTCTATACAACCGCTTGTTTATAATTGCAATTCCATCGATGACTCTCACTTGGTTGAAGGCGTGTTTGAGGATTTCGTCTCGTGACTGCTCCCTCAGGGAATTCCCTGAGAAGGGGAGGGGCTGCAGCCTCTCCCCCTCTCTTGTCATTATGACGTGGCGCTGTCGAGGACGGCCCCGGCTCCGCCTCCCCTGCCAGAGCATCACACATTACACATCTCCCTAACTTCATACAGGACCCATCTGCGCAAATTCCCTTTAATAAAACTCTAAAATCAGGCCAATCGGTCCCCAAAATCAGCGGATGGGTGAGGCGGGAACTAACCACGGCCTCCACTCTATGCTTTTTCCCCTGGAATTTAATCGTCAGGGTCACCACCAGATACTTGTGAATATCCCCATGCACACATTTCACCCTCACCGTTTTAGTGGTGTCCAATGCCTCGGGTTGAACCAAGCATTGGTGGATAGTGGTTTGATTACACCCGGTGTCAACCAGCGCTTGGTGAGTACCCCCCTTGACACTTACCGGTATCCGGTATGCTCCGGCCCGGTCGGGGGCAGCCTGCGGGAGGTCAGAGACCCGCACAAATGTTCCCAGCTCCATCAGAGGGCACTGATCCCAGAAGTAGTCCGGGTTGCCACACCTCCAGCAGGCTTGCCCAGGCATTACGCCCGCACTTGCATCAGCGGGCGCCCTCCCTGAGGGGGAGAGCAGCAGGGCATCGGGATAGGGGAAGGTGTCGGCTCCCACACTCGGGGAACTGGTCTCAGTGGCTGAAGTCCTCCTCGTCTGTGTGGGGCAGGAACGGGACCTGGAGAGAGAGCAGAACGAGAGGAGAGAGGGGAGGGAAATGAGACAGGGGGACGAGAGAGAGAGTGGGAGGGCTCTTCCGCCCTCGGGATCGCCGCCATGTGGTCCTCCGCAAGCCGGATGGCTTCCTCTGGCGACGCCGGGCGGTGGCACTGGACCCACTCCGCCATCCCTTTTGGCAGTTGATGTATTAATTGCTTCAGTACCACCTGGGTGATGATCCCGTCGACGCCGCGGTCCCCCGCTAGCAACCATCTTTGGCAGGCGTCGCGGAGCTGTTGGGCGAAGGCAAATGGGCGGTCGGAGCTCTCCAGCTTCAGGCTCTGGAAGAGTTGACGACTTTCTTCCGGACTTCGACCAACCCGTTGCAGGATGGCTTTCCTTAAGTGTCCGTAAGCCAGGAGGCTCGTTGCTGGTAGTTGTTGAGCCATGAGTTGGGCTTCCCCGGACAGTAGCGGTATGAGTCGGGCCACCCACTGGCTGAGCGGCCAGCTCCAGATCTCGGCGGTGCGCTCGAAGAGATCCAGGAACGCCTCTGGGTCGTCCGCCGCCCCCATCTTTTGTAATGCGGGGGGGGTAACGGCGTTTGGGTGTCCAGGGTCACGGCTGGGGATGCCTCCTGGCTGAGAAGGCTCCGGATTGCCTGTCGGTCCTCTGCTTGAGCGCGCATGAGCTCCACAAACCGGCGGTCTTGATCTTGCTGGAGCTCAAGCAGAGATTGCTGGTGGCTCCGGTGTAAGAAAGCTGGGGCTTGGAGGATCTCAGCCAATTGGGAGGACTCTACAGGGGTGACTTCCATCCATCTTCAAACCTTTTCCCGGGTTTTGGCACCAGTGTAAGGCTGCTCAGTGGAAGGAGGAGGCGAGAAGCAGATTTCCTGGTTCAGGTAAGCATTTTTATTTTCCTCTCTGCAGTACATACACAGTCTCAAGGCTTTTACATTGTTCGATAACTCAGTCTAAAAAAATCCACAATCTAGTTCACAAAATAAACTCTCAACTTTGTAATAATAACTCTTGGCTTCACAATCCGTGCCCAGGCTCTCTCATCTACCTGCGGTGTGGCTCTATTTATGCTGCTCTCCCCGTGCTCACTGAAATTAGAGACAGGTGTTAGACATAATTTAAATCAGGTGTAAGCGCCCTTACCGCGTTCTCTCTCTCCGGAGAGATGCTTGACCATGCCCCCGCTGCCACAGCAATATATCGGTCAACCACTACTATGGATGACATCAGGTTTTATGAGTGCACTCTCTTAAATTGCCCAAAGTGATTAGTAGATAGGGAAGTGCAATTTGTCAGCAAATTCCTCATAGACAAGTAGTGGGATATGTATATATATATATATATATATATATATATATATATATATATATATATTAGAGGTGTAACGGTACACAGAAGTCACAGTTCAGTAAGTACCTCGGTTTTGGGGTCACTGTTCGATACGAGTAAATGCTAGGTTTCTTTTCATTTATTTTGAACAGACAGTAGTGCAAATTACAGTTTGTTCCACCTAGCAGCATTTAGTCCCCCTGAGGTAGTTGGTACAGTACAGCCTCCTTTAATGTATTAAGCACTAAGCAGTGAACAGAATGCACTCTTGTATAGGCCATATTTTTTTGTAGGGCTGATAAAAAACAAAAGGTATTTGGTCACAATCAGCTACAAAACAGAAAAGCATCTCTTGTGTTATAAAAGTACAAAATAAATAGAATAATGAAAAATAAAACTTGTGCATTTGGAGAACGTCCTAATGCATCGTAACCTCCATTCCCTGATGGAGGGGACGAGATGTTGTGTCGAAGTAGTGACACTAGGGGTCACTCTTGGGAGCCCCAAACACCACTGCTTTTTGAAAAAAGGCCAATGGGAATTGGCGAGTGGAATTTGCATGCCACTCCCCCGGACATACAGGTATAAAAGGAGCTGGTTTGCAACCACTCATTCAGGTTTTGTGCTGAGGAGCCGAGACAAGGTCCCAGCCATTTCAGCGGGTAGTTCAGTGTTGTGGCAAGAGGGACACAACATCTCGTTCCCTCCATCAGGGAACAGAAGTTACGAAAGTAACCAGGACATTCCCTATCTGTCACTCACTCGACGTTGTGTCGACGTAGTGACACTAGGGGTCCCTATACAAAATTCCACCACTAGCTGAACTGTGTTACATGGACTGGCGGTGTGAGACGGCAGACCGCTGTGTGCCTCGTAGCCAGCGCACCAGGCTGTCACGTAACATCCCCCAATGCTCTTATGAGCATCGAACGGTTCTTCGGGAACAAGTCAACTGCCCAAAAATAGGGACAGGCTAGCCCAGCCATGGCCTCTTTTCCTCTGGGGAGAAAAAAAAAGAGTGGAATTAGTCAACCGACTGGAGGCCTTAAATGTCTATGTCGGGGGGTGTCACTCCCAAGGAGAAGACACCGCGGAGACCACACCCCACCCAGAGAAGTGGGGGGGGGAGGCAGGTATTTTGAGTGGAAATACGTCACATGGTCTTACCGAGTCTTGTCGGAAGTATGTCATGTGGAGAAGTCCCATAGTAGGTCCTACCCGAGGGGGGAGGAGTTTCTACAAACATGGTGACCAGGAGCAGAGGGGCCTCTGCCAAAGGAAGACGCAGTTTACTGACAGGGAAACGATTTAGCAGAAGATATCACATGGGGTCACCTTTGGGGAACCAGCACATGTGGATCACCTACCTAAGTACAGGGCCTAATTAGCACACGTACTGGGCCGGCAGTGAGTTTCTCCGCAAACTCATCTGCCACAGGGCTAAGGAGGAAAGTCATCCAGGGATCACAGCTTGTGAACACGACTGGGAGTCAAAACCGCACATCTTCACCTCAAGGGAGGGGAAAGGCACTATGCGCAAGCGGTACACCTGGCCAGCTGTCCTGAAACTTACCTGCTCGTATTTGACAATACACGGGAAGAAACCGGTTCAACCCAGAGATTGTAGAACCTTGCAAAGGTGTTGGGAGTTGCCCAGCCCGCTGCTCTGCAGATGTCTGCCAAAGAGGAGTCACTGGCCAGGGCCCAGGAGGCTGCTACACTCCTAGTAGAGTGGGCTCATAACCCCATGGGGGGCGGCACGTCCTGAGTGTGATATGCCATCATGATGGCATCAACGACCCAGTGGGTGATCCTCTGTTTGGAGACAGCGCTTCCTTTCCGCTGTCCACCAAAGCAGACAAAGAGCTGCTCAGAGCTTCTAAAGCTCTGTGTGTGATCCAAATAGATGCGTAAAGTACGCACCGGACACAGCAACACCAAAGCTGGGTCTGCCTCCTCCTGGGGCAGTGCTTGCAGGTTCACCACCTGATCCCTAAAAGGGGTCATGGGAACCTTGGGCACATAGCCCGGTTGGGGTCTCAGGATCACCTGAGACTACCCGGACCAAACTCCAGGCATGATTCGCTGACGGAGAACGCCAACAGGTCCCCTACCCTCTTGATGGAAGTGAGCGCAGTCAGGAGGGCAGTCTTCAAAGAGAGTGCCTTAAGCTTAACTGACTCCAGGGACACAAAGGGAGCTCCCCGTAGACCCCGAAGGACAACCGAGAGTTCCCATGAGGGGATGAGATGGGGTCTGGAGGGATTCAACCTCCTAGCACCTCTCAGAAACCTGATGATCAGGTCGTGCTTCCCTAAGGACTTACCGTCCACTGTGTTGTGGTGTGCTGCTATAGCGGCATGGTGGAGGGGGACAGCCGCCCCTCCAGCCTCTCCTACAGGAAGGAAAGCACTGATCCAACTGCACATCTCTGAAGGTCTTCGCGTCGGGAAGAACACACAAGGTAGCGGCGCTCTCGCCCTTCACCGAGGTGAAGCAGACGCCGCTGAACCTGGGCGGGCACCTGGCAAACTGAATCGCATAGCGGTCCGGGTCAGCCATCGCGAAGGGTTGGAAAGTGCAAGCCACATGTCCAAACTCCAGGCAAGGGGGACCAAGGGGATAATCATGTCAGACGTACCGGTTGGTGGGTCCTCGTGGCGGGACGGAGCCTGAGGCACCACATCGCGGTGGCTCCAGCCCCATGGCCATGCTGAGTCCAGGGACATCGAAGCACTTACCTGGCTCCTGATACCCACCATAAAATTGGTCAAGGAGGGGGGAGGACAAACATCGTCCCCGCAGTCCGTCGGAGCCAACCCGGTGTAAGCGTGTTTGTGCCACAGCTGGGCGCACAAGGGCGGGGGGTCCGCCGCTGGAGCGCCAAACCTGCCGAAATGGGACGGTGGACGACGGTCATGATGACGGCCGTGCACACCTGACATGTGACCCAGAGAACAAAGAAACCACTCTTTTGTTGAAGTTTTGGGTACCGCAGCCTCTTGGGCATGCAGCGAAAAATGAATTCTCCCCCCGGCCCTCCACCAGGGGATGGAGTGGTCTGTCTACCAGCTCTGTAGAAGTGGATCTCCTCATCCCTGGGCCGCCCGTCTCAGGGGCACTTTGAAGCCTTCCGAATAAGAGATCGAACTCGCCGTGAGATGAGCCGGCGGTCTCATCCAAGAGCCCGACCGGGGCAAGCAATCGTGCTGGGGAATGGGAGGTCCGTGGGGGTTTACCCGGCGGAGGTGCTCCCATTGAGGTCCCCAAATCGCCCCCAGTGCTAACTGGCACGGCCTCAAACCCGCAGGTAGAAGGACCGAGGCGGGGAGCCGTTAGGGTGGTTTGCTTTCTTACGAATGCAAGCCTCGACCGCAATGTTGCCATGGTCATGTTCTCGCAATGAGTACAAGACCCATCCACAAACGATGTCTCCGCGTGGGCAGTGCCCAGACACGTAAGACAGCGATCGTGGCCATCAGAAGCGGAGAGATAATGGCTGCAACCAGGAATAACACACAAACGGAAAGGCATCTTTAAAAAGACGTTTCCGTGTGTGCCGCTCTTTTAAAAAGAAAATATACTCTTTTAGAATATACTCTTTTATTCTGCCGAAGCGCCCAGGGGTGTTCTCTGCACTCCATGGGTGCAGAGGGGGAGAAGCCGCTGAAATGCACCGTACATTCAGCAGTTTTCGGTGAACGGTAAAGAGAACTAAGTTTGAATTGAATTCAGTGCACTGAATGCAACTGCTCAGCTCCGAAGAGAAAATCTAAATGAGTGGTTGCATACCAGTTCCTTTTATACCCGTATGTCCGGGGGAGTGGCATGCAAATTTCACCCGCCAATTCCTATTGTTTTTTTTTTTTTTTCAAAAAGCAGAGGTGTTCGGGGCTCCCAAGAATGACCCCTAGTGTCACTACATCGACAACATTGAGTGAGTGACAGATAGGGAACTATATGTCAGAGATGCCCAGGTATCGTCCCCCTCAGTGACCCTATTCTGATTACAAAGAGGGCTAAAATACTCTCCAACTGGTGCATTGTTGAAGGTAGGATGGTGTTATCAATATGCATGTGTGCTATTCAATTACAGTCATCTAATGTAATACTTGTTTTGAATGACAGATGTATCAACCTACTAAAAATCTGCAGACACATGTTAGAAATTTAGGTGTTATTTTTGACTCTGACCTAAACTTTAACAAACAAATTTATTCTGTAGTCAAAAGCAGTTTCTTTCAGCTCAGGAGTATTGCCAGACTAAAGGCATTTCTGTCATTCAAAGACCTGGAGACTGTAGTTCATGTTTTTATTTCATCCAGGCTTGATTACTGTAATGCACTCTATCTGGGATTTTCTCAGTCTTTACTGTCACGCCTTCAGTTAGTCCAGAACGAAGCTGCTAGACTTTTAACTGGGACTAAAAAGAGAGATAATATATTTCCAGTGATGGCCTCTCTCCACTGGCTTCCTGTCAAATACAGAATCCAATTTAAAATCCTATTGTTTGTCTATGAGGTCTGTATGGTTTGGCTCATCATTATATTGCGGATCTCCTCTCTCACCATCATACATCTAGACCTTTCCAGTCATCAAATATTCTGCAGCTGACTGTTCCCAGGTCATGCCTAAAACTGAAGGGTGACTGTGCCTTATCGATTGCAGCCCCACGAATAATTTACCTCCACATATAAGGTCTTCCCCAACTTTTGATGGTTTTAAATCTCTTCTTAAAACTTGCTTATGGAAATATGCAGGTTTAGTGGTTCTCTTTTATTGTCCTTGTGTTTTGCTATGAATTTTGTAATTATTGATTTTGTACAGCACTTTGGCTAACTGTCGTTGTTTTTAAATGTGCTATATAAGTAAAAGTCACTGACTGACTGACTACTATAAGCAGTACCCACTGTGTGGAATGTTTTATCACTACCAAGAGTGGAAAGACCAACTCCACAACTTTAACGACTACATCATCCTTGACATACACTTATGCCTAACCTTAAGAAACCTTCTGCAGGTAACCTTCAGTCAATATATGATTGTGGTCAGTAAGAACAGTACTTTTCAATGTCACCGAGTGTGTACATTGATAATTTTTTTATTACACTTTTTTTCAGGTCCATACTGCTGTGAGCAGAGCAGTTGAGTTTTTACAAGAGACAACAGGTGTGAAGTTTCCACCAGCAGACACAGTGCTACATGCATACTACATGCATACGTACATTGAGGCTCTTACAGGTCATGAGTACAAGTATTCCTGCTTTACTTGTGGTGATCACCCCCCAGTGGTGATCATGGATTTACACAAAAAAAGGTGTTTTCCATTTATCAGGTATGACTATTGTGCATTTACATTAACGTTTATGTATTTGGAAGACACTTTTATCCAAAGCGACTTACATTGCATTTTTATCTGTTCATTGTAATTGGTTTTTTGATAGTTTTCTCAGTTTTATGATCTTGTCATAATGCACTATTTATGTCACCCTTTAGTAAGTGACATTCAAGGTCCTGCAGAGAATTTTAATGGGGAGGTCAACCTGGAAAAATTTTGGGAGGCCATGTCCAGTGATATGATTAGTATGAACACAGTACTTTGTACACTATTGGAAAGCTTGTCAAAAATACAAATGTAACTACAATGCTATTTTTTGTTTTTAGGTGGTAGACATAATCCATTTGCGGTATCACCAGCATAAAATTTTTGGGCTCCTTGGATAGGCAAGCACACATGGCATTCAGGCTCTGTACTAAACACAGAGTTTGAAAAGATTCATGTTTCAAAGTCTGTATCCGAAATCTCAGAAATTACGGTTACAGAGGACAGACTCAGAGAAGAACCATTCAAACAAAAGGTAGGGTTTGTTGGTCAAAAACACCCAACTGTGTTGTGTTTTTTTATTTTACCTTGTTAACAAGACTACATTTCTAGAATAATATTTATTTTGTTAGGTTGAGGTCATTAGAAACTTATGCAAAGAATGTGGTTTGGATCTCGCAGTGACCTTCTGCCGAGGTTGTCAAATGAAATGAAATCCAGGCAAACATATGACAAAATCTTTGACAAAATCTGGGGTGCCTCTGGTAAGCTTAAGTTGTGTTGCACATAATGTTTTCATTGCGATCTAGTTAATGTGTGGTTAGAAACAACAAACAAATTTATACTGTGATTTACTCATTGGTTGTGACTAATATCTTGTCAATTAAATATTTTCTGTTCTTTTAGGAGGCTGGGCAGTGATCATGTGCCCATGTGGGATTGTTTACAGTCTCAAATGCAATCTGCGATCTGAGAGCCCTCGAGACTTTGCAGACTTACAATTATCCTGGAAACCTGGAAATGTCATAATTTATGACTTTGCACGGTGTCCTGCAACACACATCAATTTAAGGGCATCAGAAAAGGTACCCATCTCTCCATTTGAAGGTCACTTAGCAGAACCCTCTCAATCTAACATAGAACTGGCCAAATGTGGAAAACTTAATGTATCACTACCTTGGCTGAACACTAAAAAGATGGTGCCCGATATTAATGGTCACCCAGTGACAGGTTCATCGGATCACTATGTGCTGTATGACCGGTTTCATGAAGCCAATACAAAAGACAGCAAAGATGTGTTGAGGAAGCTCACTCTAGTAACTCAGTTGGCTGGGAAAGTGAATAGCCAGGTTGCAGAGCTACTGTTCGCATAGAAAAACAACTACTTTTTGAACATGTCTTTGCCATCAACAAATCTCTTTCAAATGAGAAACGTAATTCATCACTACAATGAAAAGAAAAACAATAAAGTGCTGGACAGATTAAGGAAGACTTTTGGGGCCATGCTGGTGACAAATGTGTATGGGCAAGCTGTTTTGGGTAAATTTAACTTGTCTTTTATAACATATTAACCTACCAAAATTTGTGGAAAGACATTTAAAAAAAATCCTATGTTATAATATTGTAATGGTCCACTAACCACTGACCTACTCTCTTAAACAGGTAATCCATGCTTCTCCTCTGAGGAACCAGGTGGGACTGATGTTGTGATGGAGGACAGTACCCCAACTGCTACGATGGTTACAACTGGTGGTGAGTGTTTTCGTTTAGGAGGTTATGAAGCGGTAATACATTGTTGAAGTTTTATGGTGTGTTATAATTAATTTTCAAAATGTCTGCACTGCAACAGGAAATCATATGGTTTGTGACATCAAACACTTGTCTGCCAGTAGAAATTGTTGGGATTTCCAGCCAAGTGATGGGCAGTCAGCAATGGTAATATTGCTTGTTATTATGACTTAACACTTTTTTGTGTATTTAATTAACATTACATTTTGTGTATTCTGAATTAAATTTTGGTCTCTTTACCTTTTTCTGTGGTAAAGCTTGACCAGGTTTTGTGTAAAAATGACCCAGATGAGACAATTGCTCAATTTGGAAACATTACACAGCACAGAAAAGATTTCTGGACCTTGGGCCTCAATGCAGAGCTTGAGGCGACAGTAAGTGGACACACAATGATTTCAAAAATAAAAAAATTGACTACACAACTGACATATTCTTTTGAACCAAAAAAAAAACCAAAAAACAGATCGCAAACAGCTGTCTTGAAGTAATTGTCATGGTGACTAAGGAAAAGGTATGTTTTCCTACAATTACAACTCATGAACACCTGGAGACATAATTGTCTTTTGTAATGGTTTTGCAATTGAATGCTATGCTTAGGGAATGAATGTGTTGGCAGCGGATTGCTATGTTGTAATTACCTGGCTACCACCACTTGGTTTGGACACGTTTTTATCATTTCCATTAAGTCAATAAAGTTGTATTTTATTTAAAACTGGAACAGTTATAAATGCAGTTACAACAAATGACTGAATCTTGTGTTACCCCCAGGATAACATTGCATCCAAAGACTACATTCTGCTCCATGCTTGGAAGCCAGGACACTGGATGCTATGTTTATGTTTTTTCCTTAATTTTTTCTCAATTTAATGTTGCATAATTTTCTACAAATTGCATTCATTTCTAATTAAACTAATTACTAGGATTAAATTAAATTAAATGTAAAGTAATATTAGGATTCAATACAATAACAAATGTATTTCACAGGCTCTGAAGCCTAAAAACAACACAATGTACTTTCATGATTCAAATCATCCCTAAGGGATGGGTGATACACGATATGTGACTGTCTTCAGGTTGCACTAACAAATATAGATATTATGTTCACAGTTCAGAGTTCGCAGTTCAAGGTTTGCTGTTCGAAGTTCACTGTTCCAAAGTTCGCTGTTCATTGCTGTTTTTTCTTGGCATGATGTTCATTTGCATGATGTTCCTTATCTGTCACTCACTCGACGTTGTGTCGATGTAGTGACACTAGGGGTTACTCTTGGGAGCCCGAGACACCTCTGGTCTTTGATAAAAGGCCAGTGAAAATACCACTCCCCTGGACATACGGGTATAAAAGGAGCTGGTATGCAACCACTCATTCAGATTTTCTCTTCGGAGCCGTATGGTCGATGTTTACTGAGCTGAATGTTCATTCACCTCTGCTGGATCTGATGGCGCATTTCAGCGGCTTCTCCCTCCTCTGCATTGGTGCACTGAGAGAACGCCCCTGGGCACTTCGGCAGAAAAAAAAAGAGTATATTTTTCTAGAAGAGTATATTTCTCTAAAAGAGCAGCACACACGGAACATCTTTTTAAAGATGCATCTTTTTAGCACTGGGGGCGATTTGGGGACCCCAATGGGACCACCTCCGCCGGGTATCCCCCCACGGACTTCCCATTCCCCAGCACTCTCGTCTGCCCCGATCGGGCTTCGGGATGAGTCCGCCGGCTTGTCTCACGGCTAGTTCATCCAGTCGGACACAGAAGCCTCAGCTGGGCTTCCCACCCTCAGGTACGGTTGCTCAGTCAGAGGCTGATGCAGAAATGACGGACATGCTTTCCCGGGCAGCCGCGAGCATTGGGCTCGATTGTAACCCTCCGCTCTCCCTTGAACCCTCGTGGTTCAATGATTCGTTCCTGGGCTCATGGCGCCGCTCAAAGCAGCCACGCCCCACTCCAGTCCCTTTCTTCCCGGAAGTGCATGAGGAGCTGACAAGATCGTGGGAGGCACCATTTACTGCCCAGTCCCGATCTTTCAGCTCCCCCGCCCTCACTACCCTCGATGGCGGGGCGGTCAGGGGCTATTCGGCTATTCCCCCGGTGGATAAGGTGCTCGCTGTGCACCTATGCCCGCAGAGCGCCGCCACCTGGCGCGGATGCCCAAAGCTCCCATCCAAGGCCTGTAGGTTTACATAGTCCCTGATGGCCAAAGCCTACAGTGCTGCTGGACAAGCCGCCTCTGCCCTGCACGCCATGGCTCTCCTGCAAGTACACCAAGCCAAGGTGCTAAAGGAAATGCACAAGGGTAGTTCCGCCCCAGATTTGATGCAGGAGCTGCGCTTGGTGACCGAGCTCGCTCTCCGGTTGACGAAGTTCACGGCGTGGTCTCTCGGGCGGGCGATGTCCACCTTAGTGGTCCAGGAGCACCATCTTTGGCTCAACCTGGTCTAGATGGGTGAGGCCAACAATGCTGCCCCCATTTCCCAGGTTGGCCTATTCGGTGACACCGTCGAGGACTTTACCCAGCAGTTCTCGATGGTGAAGCAGCAGACGGAGGCTATCTGGCACATCCTGCCCCGGCACAGCTCAAGATCCCACACCCCACCTGCTCGTCACCAAGGGCGTCCCCCTGCTGTGACTGCACCTCACTGCAGCCCGCCCCTTCAGCCCGGCCCCGGCATGGAGCCCACTGCTGGAAGCAGATGCCACCCGTCTCACGGCCAGCCACCAAGAACCCACGGAAGGCTTCGAAGTGCCCCTGAGACGGGCGACCCAGGGACGACGAAAACCACCTTGGAGCTGGTAAGCAGACCACTCCATCCCCCGGGGGAGGGCTGGGAGGAGAATATTTTGTTGCTTTTTCATTTAATTTCACCACATGCCCAAGTGGCTGCAGTACCCAACAGTTCAGTAAAAGAGTGGTTTCCTCGTTCCCTGGGTCACGTACCCGGTGTGCACGGCCGTCATCACGACCACCATCCACCTTTTCATCCTTGCAGGTTTGGCACTCCAGCAGCGGTTTCCCTGCCCCTGCACAACCAGCTGTGGCACAAATCTGCCCCCGGTGTGACGGGGTCTCCATGGGTCACGAGGACAGGCCTCTTCGTCCCCCATCCCAGGCTGTTCCTGGGGTGGTCACAAGGAGCCAGGTAAGTGCTTCGATGTCCCTGAACTCAGCATGGCCACAACATGGCGTGGCACCTCAGGCTCCACCCCGCCGCGAGGCCCCACCTGCCGGTACGTCCGACGAGATTGTCCCCTTGGTCCCCCTCACCCGGAGCTTGGATGCGTGGCTTGCACTTTCAAATCGGTCACGATGGCTGATCCAGACCGTCCAACACGGCTACGTGATTCAGTTCGCCAGGTGTCTGCCCAGGTTCAGCAGCATCCACTTCACCTCGGTGAAGGGCGAGAATGCTGCTACCTTGCGCGCGGAGATCGCTACCCTCCTACGGAAGGATGTGATAGAGCTGTCCCTCCGGCTGAGATGAAGAAGGGGTTTTACAGCCCCTACTTCATTGTACCGAAGTAGGTGGTGGGTTGCATTCAATCTTGGACCTGCGAGTACTGAACCGGGCTTTACACAGACTTTACACAGCAAAAACACATTCTGACGAGCGTCCGGCATCAAGATTGGTTCGCAGTGGTAGACCTGAAGGACGCGTACTCCCACATCTCGATTCTACCTCGACACATTCCCTTCCTGCGGTTTGCATTCGAGGGTCGTTGTATCAGTACAAGGTCCTCCCTTTCGGTCTGTCCTTGTCCCCTCGCATCTTCACGAAGGTCGCAGAGGCAGCTCTTGCCCCGTTAAGGGAAGTGGGCATTCGCATTCTCAACTATCTCGATGACTGGCTAATCCTAGCTCACTCTCGGGATATGTTGTGTGCACACAGGGACCTGGTACTCTCGCACCTCAGCCGACTAGAGCTTCGGGTCAACTGGGAAAAGAGCAAGCTCCTCCCGGTTCGGAGCATCTCTTTTCTCGGTTTGGAGTTGGAGCTCATTGACAGCGCGCCTCACGAACAAGCGAGCACAGTCGGTGCTGACCTGTTTGAAGGCGTTCAAACAGAAAACAGCGGTTCCACTGATACTCTTTCAGAGGCTCCTGAGGCATATGTCATCCTCAGCGGTGGCCACTCTGATCGGGTTGATGCATATGAGACCGCTTTAGCACTGGCTTCAGACTTGAGTCCCGAGATGGGCATGGCGCCACGGGACACATCGCGTGGCCATCACGCCTATCTGTCACCGCCTCTTCAGCCCTTGGACCGACCTCACATTTCTATGGGCAGGCGTTCCCCTAGAGCAGGTCTCCAGGCGCGTCGTGGTTACGACAGACACCTCCAAAACGGGCTGGGGCACTGTTTGCAATGGGCACACAGCCGCCGGCTTATGGACGGGCCCGCGGCTGCATTGGCACATCAACTGCTTCGAGTTGCTGGCAATTCTGCTCGTCCTGCGGAGGTTCTGGCAGTTGATCCAGGACAAGCACGTGTTAGTTCGGACAGACAACATGGCAACGGTAACATATGTCAACCGTCAAGGCGGTCTGCGCTCCCGTTGTATGTCACAACTCGCCCGCCGTCTCCTCCTCTGGAGTCAGCAGCACCTCAAGTCACTGCGAGCCACTCACATCCCTGGCGACCTCAACACTGCAGCGGACGCGCTGTCATGGCAGGTTACCCTCAGGGGAGAGTGGAGACTCCACCCTCAGGTGGTCCAGCTGATCTGGAGTCGTTTCGAACAGGCACAGGTAGACCTGTTCACCTCCCAAGAATCCTCCCACTGCCCGCTCTGGTACGCCCTGACCGAGGCACCTCTTGGTATAGACGCGCTGGCACACAGCTGGCCCCCTGGACTTTGCAAATATGCATTTCCCCCAGTGAGCCTACTTGCACAGACCCTGTGCAAGGTCAGGGAGGATGAGGAGCAGGTCATCCTGGTAGCACTCTACTGGCCCACCCAGACGTGGTTCTCGGACCTCAAACTCCTCGCGACAGCCCCCCCACCCCCCCTGGCAAATTCCCCTGAGGAAGGATCTTCTTTCTCAGGGACGGGGCACCATCTGGCACCCGCGACCAGACCTCTGGAATCTCCATGTCTGGCCCCTGGACAGGACATGGAAGACTTAAGCGGTGGTAGACACAACCGTGTCTGGCTGCAGAAAAAACATCATGTCTTCAGAGGTTTGGTGGACGAGCCGTGGTTTCTGAAATTGAAAGAGGAAGACTAGAAAAAAAGCCCTTCTTCAACTTTCACGGGCAGAAACGGATGATGAAAGACAACTGGCCAAAGAGCCTTTCGTGTTTCGCTTCCAATTTAAGGAGGATATGGACATTTTTCTTGATGAGTGTCTGGACAAAAGGAGCCTCAGAATTAATTGCCTGTTTATGGAGTTTTTATTTATTTTAGGTTTAATTTGTCATTTTTTATAATTATTGATAAATGTGTGCCTGCTGTGCCATAACTTTTGTTTGATTAATTTTCTTTGGTTTGATTTTGTAATTTGTTTAGAGCAGGTACAGCTAGTGTATGATGCTTTTGCTACTTAAGGGGAAAAAATACATTTTATTTAAATTAATCAATTTTTTTCTTTGTTTTGTTTTTAGGTTTGATGGATCTGAATTTGCATGACTCATTCAATCCAGTGTAGAATTGTGTAATGTGTATTATGTACTATGAAAAAAATGGTTAATTCTGAAATGCTTGAATAAAAAATACATTTTATTTCAATTAAATAAATAAAATGTTAAAATGCTCAAGCTTTGTTTTATTTTTGTTTTGTTTTAAGCTTTGTGTTCAATTTATAATGTGTTAATCATTTAAGACACATAACAAAACAAATGGATAATAAACTTAACTTTAAAAATACTTATTAACAATTCTCTATATACAAACTTTTGTTAATAGAGCACTCAGCATAATTTTTATATATTTATGTGTATGTGTATATATATACGTGTGTGTGTGTGTGTGTGTATATATATATATATCAGTATCAGAATGAGCTTTATTGCCAAGTATGTTTACACATACAAGGAATTTGTCTTGGTGACAAGAGCTTCCAGTACACAACAATGCAAAAACAGCAACAAGACTTTTAAAAAATTATTAAAGATTATTAAAAAATAGATAAATATTGAAAAGAAAAAAGTATATATAGAATACAATAGGTAATTAGCTAATTGGGTAGAAAGAATAATTCTAACTGATTGATAACGTGATACAGATTTAGTGACATTAGCTATGTGCAACATACAAGAGACAAGGTAATGATCGGAGATGTCATCGCTCTGTGTCAGAATTGCTATAATATCAACATCAACTCCATGTGAGAGAATTAAGTCTAGCATATAATTATGGCGATGAGTTGGTTCAGTCATTTTGTCTAACCCCAACAGAATTAAGAATATTGATAAATGCTAATCCCGATGTATCATTTTCATTATCTATGTGACCAGCAATTAATGCTCTATCCACAGTAACTACTAGATCTAGAAAATCGACAAATTCACTAAGGAAATCAGAATATGGCCGGGGTGGTCTATATACTGTAGCAACAGCAAAAGAGGATAGAAATTTGTTTTTAATTTATATCAGATGATGTCACATTAAGCACTATCACTTCAAAATAATTAAACTTGTATCCCGCAACACCCCCTCCTTGACCATTCAGGCGAGGCTCATTTTTATAACAAATACTTGGGGTAGTAGACTCATTTAAACTAATACTTTCATCCTGTTTAAGCCAGGTTTCAGTCAAACAGAGCGATTCGAAACAATGATCTGTATTAATTTAATTTAAATTAATGCTTTGAATGAAAGTGATCTAATGTTTAGTAGCCCTACCTTTATATGATGTTTATCATGTTATCTTTTTTTTATTTATTTTTTTTATTTTTTTTTTTTACTTAATGAGGGTTTTGTTTTTCGTACTTCAGGGAGCAGACACAGTCTCTATATGAAATACTTGCCACATACAACTTTGTTAGACATATTTATTTGTATGCATTATTTTATTATATCCCATTGAATCATATTGACTTATATTGGCATAAACTTCCACAATTTAATACGTGAGTGATATTATCAGTGGGTGAAAATCAACACACTTGTTAATTCTAACGTAATTTTCCCTCTGTTTATTCTCAGTCAGGCAGAAATTGTCATACACAAACAATCTCCAGTGTTCGTAACATATATACCATTGGCCCAGTTTACACCTGGTATTAAGATGCGTCTCGGGTGATCCGATCACATGTGTTCAGGTGAGACACATCGCTGTTTACACCTGGTTGCTTAAATGTGTCTCCTGTGACCACTTGTGTTTGGATTTTGAGGGAAGGTTCTCTTGTGACGACACACAGGAATCACTATGTCATTGTGTTACTGCATGATAATAAATCGCAAAAAAAGTCTGAAAGGACAAGGAGGGTGCGAACAAAACCGGTGCGGTTCATTATTTTAGTGTAATACCTGTGTTATTGAAGTGTCAAGTGTGAAATTCTCAAGCTTGTATATGTATCCGCTTTTTCAAATTTTCAGATCTTAAATTTTTTCCCTTTTAAAGCAGCAAGTAACCAGCAAAGTTTAAACTCGTTTTAGCGCAGCAGTTGATTGACAGGAGATGTGGTCACATGCATTTTGGACTACTTCACACAACTTTTTAGACCCCATTTAGACCTGTATTTAGCGCTGACCACTTGTGATCGGATCACCCTAAATGCATCTTAATACCAGGCGTAAACCTTTAGTGGATGACAGGGACAAGAGTTGGTGAAAATGTCTTGAGAAACTGTGTGAAACTGAAGAGAAAAAGCAACACAGAATTGTACAGTGGCAAGAAAAAGTATGTGAACCCTTTGGAATTAACTTTTCATTAATTGGTCATAAAATGTGATCTCATCTTCATCAAAGTCACAAGTATTGACAAAGCACAATGTGCTTATGATAATAATCTGCTTTCTGCCTCATTTGAATTGAATCCACATGATATCAGTAAAATACATTGCTATAACAACTCAATTATGATTGGAAGTAAGAAATATGCACTAGATGATGTGTATTTTGTCCTGTTTACCATTCTGCATTTAGGCACTAATGGCTAATACCATTATTTAAATCTGCTAAAGCCCTCTTACAATGTCAGCTATGAAGGTAAAATAGTGCCTAAATGATTTGCATGCACAGAGTAAGATATGCAAAAGCTTAAATGAATTTACAAGCGTGATAGAAAAATTTGCATGAAAAGAATACGATTTGTGAAAGCATAAATTAAATTGCATGCGCACAGAACGTTTTGTAAATGTGTAAATCAAGTTGCAAGCGTAAGAAAAAAAATATTAGCAATACTTTAATGCTTTGCATAAGTGTAATTCATGTGTTGTGAATCTGTAATTTCGTATTAACACAAAGTAAATTTGGTATGTATTCTTCTGACTTCCTTTTTTCTCCCGCACTTACACTTGGCCAAAAACATTGCAAACCTGCAATCAGCAGTATGCGAGCATAGAAAGGGTGTCATGAACAGCAAAACGGATTGACCGCATAGAATCAGTCTGTATGTGTAAAATAAACTACTGTAAATGACTTGTGTTTGTGGCATAAATATTTTCCAGAAATAATCCGATATACACTGTTCTATCTTCCCTTGCACTCACACATTTGGCAAGCATTTCTCACTGAAAAGAGTTCTGCAACTGCCAGGGGGAAGGCGGGTCTACCTGCTTCTTGTAACCAATTAAATGAAGTTTTCGCTGACCAGTTTACTCTGACCTGATTGGTTTAATAATGTGACATACTGCTTGTTCTTCATATGGCTCAGCGTCGTTCCTCTGAATATCTCTCCTCTCTTAAATATACCCTCGTAATCAACCCACATATGTAAAAAGTGGCCATATAGAAATGTCATGTTTACTTAAGTATTAACAAATTTTATTTTATTTTTGGGAAAAAAAAGAGATAAAATGTCTACCCTTCCATTTTCTCTATAAAGTATCATCCTATTCAGTGAGAAAAAATTAGTCCTGCAAGTATTGTGAATTTGCACACAATAGCAAGTGCAGCAGCCAGATTTTTGTGCAGATAACCATTGACAAAAGAAGAACAAACTGAGTTGATGCTGTTTGTGATTGAGAGGGATGACTCACAGCTGTATAGAACCAAATATAATCAGGATATTTGCAGATTCAGTTTCACATTCTTACTTTTTTTATGAGCCGTAAGACCCTGAACAATTAAGATACACACATTTGACACTTCAAGAATAGTGAATAAAAGCAAACGTTTCAGCGCATTTCCTTTGAATGTTCGGTTTTCATCATCGATTTATCTTTTGTTGTATAAAATATGTTACATTTCTGTAACAACTGTGGTGATAATTTTTTTTACATGTAGATTTGAATGCATGTTTAGCAAAGTAATGTAACTAAACTATCACCAGAAAAGCTTAAACACGCTATTCGGTCTGGACAACTGACGACTGAATGCTGTTGCATGTGCCATTGACCATTGTTAAACTCACCACTGATTGCTGAAGCTCTGGTATTTCCGACTGCGATGCAGTTTTATCAGAAATCAGTCGGAGGGCCAGATAAAATTATTGGCGGGCCGGATTTGGCCCACGGGCCACCAGTTGACTAGCCTGGCTCTATACTAATTAACTAAAATAAACGTGAAGTTGTCAACATTTATTACTGTAATTGTTCATTATGTTTATGCATCTACAAGCTTTATAACATTGTTTTGTTTTAAGTTCTTCGCTGTTTCTTGAGACATAGGACAAAACAGGGTACAGAAGTCAAATAAATAAATAAATAAAAGTGTATATAGTAAGGAATTATTTTGGATTAAAATTATTATTTATGTACAGTAGTGCCAATCTAATGCTTTTTAATCTATTGAGTAGTGCAGTGACTTTCATTGTCCTTGACATTTCTTGCTTTTGTCTTTAAAATGCTGTACTATAGAAGATCAAATCTATAAAACTGTAGTTCAGCTGTTTCAATCAAGAGTTATGTTTCTGGTCATTGAAAAGAATATTTTTCGAGAAAGATGACAATGATCCTTCCAAATAATTAGAAAAAATGGTGTGGTACTAAATAAGTTCGAGTATAACAGGTCCCAAACCTCTGTGCTGTGTTGGGGGAGGGAAAGCAAACTATTTAAGAGAGGTGAAGAGTTTGCTCAGAGGGAGGGAGGGAGAAGAGACCAGAGAGATAAGACTGTTGCAAGGGAGTGAAGTGGAGCTTTAAACTAAGCCATACTAAGCTTTAAACTAAATATGAATAACAGTAATTTCACTGAGTATTTCTTGATAAGGATATTTCATGCTTAACGCTTTCTGATAGGTAATCATATACAGTGTTCTTTGTCAGGTTTAGATCAGTGGTTCTCAACTTGTGGATCACGACCCAAAATGGGTCACAGGTCTGTATTAATAGTGTCGCGGACAGCAGGGAAAAATCAATGCTACATGCAACCAACAATATAATTATGATTTGTTACACTTGCAAAATAAACAGGCTTTTCAAATTTTAAGAGGAGATATAGCTTACCTTTTGTTGTTAACATCAAAAGCTGTGTGTCCAATCAAATTCTATGGTATTGTGGTGAAAATTCAAGTCACTTGGTAGAAGCTAGCCAAATTAGGTAGATGCCATCATGGCCAGGTTGTGTGACATTCTCATCATCCTCAAAAACCATGAAAAAAAAGGTAAAAGAAAATTTGACACTGGCTACATTAATACATGTTTACTTTAAACTAGGATAAACATGGTTTGTGCCAACCTCAATGTGTTTGTTCAGTGAATTAGTAGTTGTTGAGAGCATGAAACTGTCAAAATTTACAATAGTCAGTTTTGGTACTGTATTTGGTCACCACTTGATGTCCAATGAAAACAAAAAACCAGTTGAGAACCACTGCTTATGATTATGTCTTTAAAATGTATTTGCATGCACATGACATTATTCTTTTAATATTTTACAAATTATGAGTAACAACTGCTGTGTACTTGCTTCTTTATTTGTGAAGGTCTAGATTGGGCACTTTAAAAAAGGGGGAATGGGTGACCGATCGAGCAACATCTCTTATACTGAATTCCAGTTAATTGGATTCACAGATCTTAAAGAATACCGTCCTCTACTCTTCATCCCTTTTTGCATCATCTTAGTGTACTCATTATTTGCTAATGCCATTTTGATGTTTGTCATTGCAAAACACAGAAAATTACATGCTCCCATGTATATTCTAATTGGACTGATTGCAGCTTTGGGGTTTTTTGTGCCAATATATTTTGTTCCAAGGATGCTAGTCAGTTTTTTGTGGAACCTGAATACAATTACACGACATGAGTGTCTAATACAAATGTTTTGTCTGCATTTTTCTGGTTGTTTTCAATCCAGCATCTTACTTGGAATGGCTGTGGACCGATATTTTGCAATTATTTTCCCCTTGCGTTACAATAACTTTGTAAGTTTGAAAAACTCAATGCTTTTCTCTGCAATTCTTAGCATTCGTAACACTGTTATCATTGTTGCCATGGTTAGTCTAGTTGTGCCACTTACTTTTTGTAGAACAAATATGATTTACCACAGCTTCTGTGAGCATACATCGGTTGTAAATATAGCTTGTAGTGATATTACTAAAAACTATTTAGCGCTTACGATAGCTTTTGGAATACCATCCTTTGATTGTTTCGTCATTTTTTGCTCTTATGTCATAATTTTTGTTGTTATATTTCGGTCTCCTTCAGGGGAATCCCGCCAAAAAGCCATTCACACATGCACTACACACATTATGGGCATAGCAGTAGCCTATATCAGTGTTGTTACTGCATTTGTAGGGTATAGGGTAGCTACAATACCACGAGATGTACGTATCTCAACTAGTGCGATGTATCTTCTTCTTCCTGGAATCTGCAACCCTGTTATTTATGGTCTCAGAACCACAGAAATTAGAACACAAATTGTTAAACTGTTTAAAAGTAATAAAGTTTCAACTTTTTGATTGGCAAATATACTGCAAATATTTGATTCCAAACTGCATTCATTAATTTTACAGAAAAAACAAAAAATGATGCTTGATGTTTGAAATTATGCTTGATGTATGAAAATATTGTATGTAACAGTTTGTAGAGCCAATTCATTTTTACTCAGGATATCAAATGTGAGTCTGCAGGTGTTAGTCTCTAAATTATTCGTACTAATAATTTCTCATTAAAATCTAAACTTGTTTGAAACAGGTTTCACTATTACAAAAAGCCACAACATTTTTATTTTTCTTGTTTTGTTGTTCACCATAAGTGCCTGTAAGTCCTTTCTAATCACAGTTCCACTTTATTGTTATGGTGGGACTGCTAGTAGTTTTGTTGCACTGATTTAATAACAGATTAATAAAAAATAAATAAAAAAATAAAAAATACACACTTTTTTAATTAACTGCTTTATTAATTAGTTGAATTGTAGCATTCATTGTAGATTGCATTTCCCACAGAACAAAATAAAAAGATGAAAGAAACAATTCTGAGGTGATTTCAAGAAATAATGGATAATTTAGCAAGTTTGTTAATATGCATGAAAGCATTCCAGGTTAAGAGACTTACCTGGGTACATTTACTCAGAGTAAGCAGATAACCTCAGCCTTTGGTTCCAAAAACTGAGGTAACTTTCAGGATATGTTAGTAGCCATAGCAACTTACTCTGAACATAACTTGCTCCGGAGTAGGTTATGTTCCTAAGTTAATTTATTTCAGGTAGATGTCAGTATGTTTCAGAGGTTGTCAGTGCATGCGTGCACTTTTAATAGCGACACAGTGGGCATGGAAATTCAGATTATGCTCAGGATTATACTTTTAAAGCAATATTACGGTACACTGCAATCTTTAGTTTACCTCACAAATCTTCTTTACTCCAGCATCTCCAGTCTCACACACCACAGATTTGCATTCAAAATTGAACAAACTGTGTACATTGAGCTTTAACTTTTAATGGGAAGTTGTTAATACTGTAATATTTTTAACATAGAACACATTGGAAAGGCATCCACACTCTTCAATGTAAAGACAGGGCTTTATGTATTTATATTAAGCCCTTCTAATAAATAATTTTTATTCTATAGATTTTATTCTATATTATAGCACCCACATTCTATTTACAGTTCCTTCAGTCAATGAATATTGATGTTATTTATAAAATGACATTCCATAGTATCAGTATGCAGATAATACAGTATCTGCCAGTTAAAATCTTAAGCAATTAATCACTCATTTTTCTACTTTACTAACTAGATAATTGTGATCATTTCATGGACCACAGATATAGCATAGAGGTTAGAGATTTTAATTTTTATTACTTTAATGTACTGTACATATAAATGCACAAACTTCCAGAATTGTTCATTGTACTCTTTATTATCTGAAAATATAAACGAGACATGCTGTCATTTAGAGTCACCCACAGTGCCCTACTTTAACTGGTGGTCAAGTGATTCAATGAAAAGATGTATCTTTCTGAAGCTCAGCCTCCTCTATCAGAAGCTGTACATTGTCCTTCTCTAAATTACATTTTTATTCTGCCTTTCAATAGGGATCTTTTACAGCTTCCTATTAACAAGGAAGAGATGAGTTACTTTTCCCTAATGCTGAGATCATGAACATTTATAATGTATAATCAGACAAATGATCTTCAACTAAAACAACATCATTTCATTCAGCACCAAATTGCTGGTGACAGATGGACCCTCCTCTACATGAGAATGCCCAGCCATGGCCTTTTGGGGGACAAGACAACAAGCAAGTTTTAATGCCACACCAAATAAGAAAATAACGTAATGGACATATAACTCCTGTCATTGTCAACCTCTGTCACAGCAGATCTTCATCTTATAATGCACATGAATAATCATGTGTGGCCTACTGAAAAATTATTATATTAAATCTATGGAAAATTATAACAATTGTGGGAGATCCTACAATTGACAGAGGGTCTATTAATACAATGACAATGAGGCTGTGAGGGATAGACTTACCAACTCTTCAATGGCACAAATGGCATAAAGCTGTATAAAGCTTCTAGATCACATCTGATTTCCACAACTTATGTTGTCTGGAGTTCTTTGTATACTGAATGTTCCTAGAAAGATATTTTATTAATGTTTTGTCCGCGGAACGATCCAAAAACACTTTAAAATGCAGCACAGCCCATTGAAGAAACTGTAAGTTTATCCCTCATAGCCTTGTTGTCATTCCTATTAAAAATCAATGATGGCATTAGCGTGAATAGGGTCTACAATTAAAAGTAAGTTTTCAGAAAACCCAATTTTAAAATTGGTACATCAAATACTATTCAAAATAAAAGAAGTACATAAAATTAGCATGCACAGTGCATGATAAATACTAGTAAAATTAACCTTAAAATAAAAATATAGTAAACCCATAGCTATATAACTATAAAACCTATATTAGTATTATAATATTAATAAAATATGTATGTTAATACCTATTATGAAGTTCAGTGCAAACATATAACATAACGGTCAACCTATTAAACATTAATGAAGGCGAGAGAGGTTTAATATTAATGTTGAATTAAACTTTTAAAAGTGCGGTAAAACTTTATAGTTTAAAATTTCACGCATTAATTCAGTATACTTTCCGTCATGCAAACTCTCAGTCCTAAAACAATGCAGCTCCTATCACTATTACAAGGGAAGACTAAATAATTCTTGTTTGCAGTCTTGCAAACTTATTGTTCTGTGTTACTGAAATATAGCACATATTTCTATTTAGCGTCTGTTTCCATGGTGACTCCTGAAATCGACGCGCCATTGACAATGCCTTTTGTACTCACTGTGTACATATGTTAACTCTGGGTTACCAATAGGAGGCTGATTAAACCAACTCCTCACAGGTGTTCTGGAACCAGAATAGTAGGCAATGTTTGGGTTAATCAACCTAGAGTTCAGGGTTTACATCTTGGTAGGTTAACCTTGCTTTCTGGAATACCCCTCTGTTCACCAAACAGAACCCTGTATTTATAAGAGATGATGTTAATTAATTTGCATATGCCTATACTTATTGTTTCGGTAATCTTAAGTTAGTTCGAGGTTAGATCTTCCGCTCATTTTCTGTTTCTGTTTTCTGCTATTGGAAATGTGGAGAACTTTGTCTTCAGTGAACTCTCTCTCAACTGACTGAAACTCAACCTTGACTCCCGGTCTAAATTTTTCATACTGATCTCTCTTATGGCTAAAACTGTATTACCTTACAAAACAAAATGGCATCTGGAAACAAATGATGCTAGAGCTAGACCCTTTCTTAGAGCTAACTTCACTTTTCATAGCCATTTTGGTAATGCCTTTTAACTAACTTAGTATGAAGTCGGTTCCCCTCAAGTTCACACAGGTGTACTAGAAGAGCAATGTTTGAGAACCAGAAAGTGTCTAAATACTGTTTTAATTGTGAACAATAGGTTTGTCAACTTTCCCATGTTGGCAGGAATGTCCCGTATTGTGGCTGAAATTTGACTGTCCTGAATTAAGTGGCGTACACTGTATTGTACACACATATTGTACACTGTAACTGTCACAGTGTGAACCCTTTGTCATCATCATCGTCCGTCGTCATCGTCTTTATGTTTGCAGAGACTTTTATGTTGACATTCTCAGTTGACATTATCATGTCTGGTTTCCTGGTTCCCATTCTTATTGTTTTCAGCTGTGTCTAGTTAAGCTCATTAATCCGTGTGTATTTATACCCTCATATTTCTCTTGTTCCTCGTTGGTTCTTGTTTGTATGGTTGTGAGTTTACAAGTTATGTTATTTCTCCAGCCTACTGCTGTTACGTTTGTTTTCCTTTATCTCAAGTGTTTTATTTTTCATCTTTATTTCTTCTTCATCTTCTGAGTAGCATAAATATATAATTCTGCATTTTGGATCCACACTCTCTCGTCTCGTCCTTCCCATCAACGTTGTAGAAGAACCAACTGCCAAAAGATGGATCCAGCAGAACAAGTGGAGCAACTCACTCAAGGGACTTCTTCAGTGAAGGACTACTGCATGAGGTTCTGGAGCTTGGCCTTTCAAATAGGCTGAGAAGAGAGAATCTTCAGGACCATGTTCTGGTTAGGGTTGAATGAACCAGTGAGGGAGATGGTCCCACTGGACTGCGACAGTCTGCCCCTTGGTGAATTCATTGCTATCATCATGATGGCCGGTCTTCTGCATTCTACTCCAGTGGCCAACCCTCTTGCATTGACTTCCATGGCTCCTTCCTCCAAGCCTTCCACAGCTCCTTCCTTGAGGCCTTCCACGGCTCCTTGCTCCAGGCCTTCCACGGCTCCTTCCTCCAGGCCTTCCACGGCATCACCCTCCAGGCCTCCCATGCCTTCCATGGCCAACGAGCCAATGCCCATGCCTGCCATGGCCAACTAGCCAAAGGCCACACCTGCCACGGCCAATGCTCACACCTGCCACGGCCAATGAGCCAACGCCCACACCTGCCACGGCCAACGAGCTAGTTCTTGAAGCCACGTCTGTCCCAGAGCCAGCATTGCAAGCCTCATCCATCCCAGAGCCAGCTTTCATACCAGCTCCAACCCTAGAGGAATTTTTTGGCTCCAGTGGTCTCCGAGCTCGCATCAACGGAGACCACTTTCTCCCCAGCCTCAGTGGTCCTGGAGACAGCCCTTTTTGAGCCTCCCATGGCTCTGCCCTTCGGGCCTCCCACAGCTCCGCCTTCCGAGTCTCCCACAGCTGTGTTCATGGCCATCTGGAAGTGGATGAGGAGAAGAAGGGCTCCTACTTCCCAGTCACTGCCAGTGTTCACGGCCGCAGAAGCTGTTCCCCTATCACTGCCCGTGTCCACTACCATGGAGGTCGTTCCCCTATCGCTGCCTGTGTCCATGACAATGGAGGTTGTTTTCCTATCACTGCCTATGTCCACGGCCACAGAGGTCGTTCCACTATCACTGGCCATGCTCGACCATGGAGGTCATTCCTTCGTCACTGCCAGTGCTCATGACCACGGAGGCCATTTCTCAGTTGCTCCCAGCACTCCTGACCACTGGGACTCTGCCCTCAGAATCTTCCACGAATCTTCCAGCGGTCACGTCCGCTTCTCCTGAGACTCCTCCAGGGACTCCAATCCCTGCTCTTCCTGTGGCTCCGCCTGCTCCAACTATGGCTCCTCCTCCTGAGCCTCAATTCCCTGATTCCCCTGTGGCTCCGCCCGCTCCACCTCCAGATCTTCCTCCTGGAATTTAGTTCCCTGCTCCTCCTGCAGCTCTGCCCGTACCAACTGTGGCTCCACCCTCAACCCTGTCCCTACCTTGTGGCTGCCTCCTAGGCCTCCTGACCCTGTCCTGGCCCTGTGGCCACCTCCCAGGCCTCCTGACCCAGTCCCTGCCCTGTGGCTGCCTTCCAGGCTTCCTGACCCTGTCCTGGCCCTGTGGCCATCTCCCAGGCCTCCCGACCCAGTCCCTGCCCTGTGGACGCCTCCCAGGCCTCCTAACCCTGTCCCTGACCTGTGGTCAACCCCCTGGCCTCCTGATCATCCACAGGCTCCTCCCTGGCCTTTTAATCATCCTCCGGATCCTTCCTGGTCTGCTTGTCAATGCTTTCCTTCCCATCCATCTTTGGGCACCAGGAGTTACCCCTTTGGGGTCAGGGTTCTGTCACATTGTGAACCCTTTGTCATCATCATACATCGTCATCGTCCTAATGTTTGCCGAGACTTATGTTGACATTTTCAGTGGACTCTTATTTTGACATTTATCTTTGCCTTCATTATGTCTGGTTTCCTGGTTCCCTTCCTCATTGTTTTCAGCTGTGTCTAGTTTAGCCCATTAATCCGTGTGTATTTATACCCTCATGTTTCTCTTGTTCCTCGTTGGTTCTTGTTTGTATGGTTGCGAGTTTACAAGTTATGTTATTTCTACAGCCTACTGCTGTTATGTTTGGTTTCCTTTATCTCAAGTATTTTATTTTCCATCTTTATTTCTTCATCTTCTGAGTAGCATAAATAAATAATAAATAAATAACTCTCTCATCTCATCCTTCCCATCAACGTTACAGTAATGTTGTCAGCATCCCTATATATTTCAACTATAGTACATGCAATGTCATCTGAGATATCTACCTTTCTGTAGGATATGATATCTTTAACAATACCCCACCACTAATTAGGAGTACTCATTTAAGTGTAAATAAACACAAACCTCTAACTTTTTTTTAGGGCCCAAGCATTAAAAGTGCAGAGACCATATTGATCTTCTAAGGATTATTTTTGTTATTAACAGCTTTTATTGATTCCATACATAAATCATACAAACATAACATAAAATACAGAATCAGTTATATACATTAAAAGCCTCCCCCCGAACATTCCCCCACACCCCCACCCGAAACAAACATGCACTACAGTGGTCACTAACAATTAGAACATAAAAAAATAAATAATAATACAAATTAAATAAATAAATAATTAAATAAAACATAAAAAAGATATACTTTCTAACAACATCATCTGTTCTAGAATAAATCTTATGGACTGAAAGAATGTATAGTCCCTCCCAGATGGGTTCAAAAGTCTCCAAATATCTGTAAGACCAAGATATTTACACATCCTGTGAAGTGTCAATGTTGCCCTAGGGGGCTTGCACACTTTTGCTTCACTATGATCCAGGACTGAATCCAACAAAATATTAAAGTCTGCTCCCAATATTATATCAAAGTGCGGAGACCCTGTTGTTCTTCTAAAAATTATTATTATCATTAGGGCCCAAGCACTGAAAATGCAGAGGCTCTATTGTTCTTCTAAGGATTCTTCTTCTTCTTTTCAAGGTTTTTGGTACTTTTGGGGTGCTTAACATGCATTAAAACTCTTTTTGCGGGGGGGATTTTCTCCCCAATTTGGCATGCCCAATTCCCAATGCGCTCTAAGTCCTTGTGGTGGCATAGTGACTCGCCTCAATCCGGGTGGTGGAGGACGAATCTTAGTTGCCTCCACGTCTGAGACCATCAATGTGCGCATCTTATCATGTGGCTTGTTGAGTGCGTTACAGTGGAGACCCAGCACATGTGGAGGCTCACGCTATTCTCCACGGCATACATGCACAACTCACCACGTGCCACACCGAGAGCAAGAACCACATTATAGTGATCAAGAGGAGGTTAACCCAACGTGACTCTACCCACCCTAGCAACCGGGCCACTTGGTTGCTTAGGAAGCCTGACTGGAGTCACTCAGCACGCCCTGGATTCGAACTTGCGACTCCAGGTGTGGTGTGGAAACTCTTGAAATTTTGCACACACATCAGAGTCATCGGCCATTAGGGCTTGGCAAAGCTGCAGGGGAGGGCGTGCAGGGGGTCTCTGTAGCACCAACTAAAAGATGGACATGTTCGGGGGGCTCTGTAGCACATCCCTTTTGAGCTACCATCACCAAACTTTGTACACACACACATATATATATATATATATATATATATATATATATATATATCTCATCAAACCGGACAACTTTCATGGTGACATTCATAAGCTCTTCCCAACAGGAAGTCGGCCATTTTGGATTGTTTGAAAAATGCATGCTCTGGAATTTGAAATACTCCTCCTAAGGATTTCATGTTACAGGTACCAAATGTGGGCGACATCATGCCAAGACATTGACGATGCTAAATTGCAAAAAGATTTTTGATATATTGAATGGTGTTGCCATGGCGACGCGATAAATTAACTTTAAAAAATGGGAAAAAGGAAGTGTCTAATATCTTCTGTGTGCATTGTGTGATTTACATCAAAATTGAGCCACATGTTTGGCCTTGTGGGCTGATCACATTGATGTGGCTATTGTCGGTCATGGTCGTAGTGCCTCCAACTGGTGGAAGTGTGGCACTTTTAATTGACTTTGAAATATCCCTCTTATGTTTATCTGAATTGCTTAAAATTTTTTGGAATAATGTCAAATCAGTGCAGATTTAAAATTCTGAAGGGATTCTTAATATCTTAAACAGTGTTGCCATGGCAACAAATTAAATATCATTATTCATTTTTATGTATCTTCACATGTTTTTGAGGTACTTGGCATGCTTGAATTTTCATGACATTTTACACACACATCAGAGTTGTCGGCCATTAGGCCTGGGCAAAAGTTAACACTTGGGCGTGGCTGGGAGCTCTGTAGTGCCACCTTTTGACAGAAGTGGTGGGGTCAGTTTCTTCTATGGTCACCAAACTTGCTACATATATTGTTCTCATCAAGCTGGACAACTTTCAAAATTACAGTCATCAGCTCTGTCCAACAGGAAGTCAGCCATTATGAATTGAATGTGCATTTTTTTAAATTGCAGGCCTTGAACTTTTGAATACTCCTCCAAGACATTCTTTAGAATAATGTCAAGACACTGCTGATGTAAATTGTAAAGGGATATTTTATATTTAATTACTGTTGCCATTGCAAGTGAAAGCAGTTTTTAAAGTGAAATAAAAAAGCTATAGAAGTCTTAAGTTTCTTGTAATGAAAATATACTGTACAAACTTTTTATTTCTTATATAAATAAAATCTAATAAAAATATCAACTGGAATGTAAAAATACTAGAGAATCAAAGTCAGTTCTGTTCCAGATTTTAGATCGAGTGGCAATGTGCTCAGGCGCAGTACCAGAAATGTCCAATAGAGGACAGCCAAGCTCCATTGGTCAGAGGACAGCCAAGCTCCACGAGGTCCTCACTGTAGCCTGTATTGCGATGACCTACTGGATTAGATCCAATATGTACTGGATGTTGTGACATGCATGTGCTGGAGTGGATTTTGGTGACGTCATGATTGTTTGAACATGCATGCGCTAACTCAATGGCACCGATTAACTGTTTTTAATTGGATGTGTTTTTAGTGCTCATGTTGTCTTTGTTTGGTAAAATTGTCATTGTTTATGTCATATATATATATATGTGTGTGTGTGTGTGTGTGTGTGTGTGTGTGTGTGTTATGGATGTTAGAATACCCACGTGCAAAATAGGTCGTTAATATTTCATGATATATGCATGCTCAATGTTTGTGTTTGTTGCAGAGCTTCAATTATTTTTTATCACATGATCTTAGGTTTAAAAGCTAAAAGTTTTTTTGGGATTAGTATAAATTCATAAGCAGTTAGTAGATTTAATGTGTATAAAATGCTTTGTCATTTTTAACGTGCTTGTGGTGTATAAATAGCCAGTATGAAACAAACCACCTCCGTGAAGTTGGCACCCCATATAATTAAATCATTACCAAATCTGTACCATTTGTTTGTGCTGATTTGTGCCACAGAAATGAACGTTTGTGCTAGTTCAGTGTATGAGTTATTAGACATTATTTTTTTTAATGTCACTTTATGTGATGTCACTTTGGACCCCATGTGGTCCAAATTGCTCCAAATTGGTGCCATTAGTTTGTGCTCGATTTGTGTCATTAAGAGAAACACTGTATCTATTTCCCTGAATTCCTTAGAAATAAGAATTTGAATTCAGTAGCAGTGACGTCACTCTCCACCCCATGTCTTCCAAATTGCACCAAACTGGTGTGGTTTGTTTGTGCTCGATTTGTGCCGTTAAAATTAATCTTGTATCTATTTCCCTTCATTAGAAATAACAGCTTGCATTCAGGAGCAGTGATGTCACTCTTCACCCCATATTGTCCAAATCGCTCCGAACTGGTGTCGTTCATTTGTGCTGATTTGTGTCGTTAAAAGAAACACTGAAACTATTTATCTTCCTTAGGAATAGCATGAAACTTTTCAGGAGCAGTGAAGTCACTCCAAATCGCTCTGAACCGGTGTCGTTCGCTTGTGCTGATTTGTGTCGTTAAAAGAAACACTGAAACTATTTATCTTCCTTAGAAACAGCATGAAACTTTTCAGGAGCAGTGAGGTCACTCCAAATCACTCCGAACTGGTGTCATTCATTTGTGCTGATTTGTGTCGTTAAAAAAACACTGAAACTATTTATCTTCCTTAGAAATAGCATGACATTTTTGGGGAGTAGTGACATCACTCCAAATCGCTCTGAGCCGGTGTCGTTTGTTTGTGCTCGATTTGGACCACATGGGGTGGAAAGGGACGTCACACAGCCAAAAAATAATGTCTAATATCTCAAACACCGAACCAGCACAAATGTTAATTTTTGCGGCATAAATGCAGCACAAACAAATGGTATAGATTTGGTAAATATTTTATTATATGGGGTGCCAACTTCATGGAGGTTACAAACATCCAGTACGTAGTGGATTTAATCCAGTACATCATCGCGCTACAGGCTGCAGCAAGGACAGACTCAACAGGCTTGTTTGAGATGAGCAAGTTCTGCGCAGAACCGATCACCGGTGATCACCGGCAGGTGCATGCCAGTTAGAAATCTGTCTGAGTTGCTGTGAAGTCATGAAGACATATGTCAAAAAATGTCCCACAAGAGCGAGGTGGACGCAGTTGTAGCAGGCAGGCGGTGCAGTTGCTTTTTCCGAGTTACATGAACAGCAAGCACAATGGGAAATGACTGGCTGACTACACAGCATAATGCTCATTGGCTTAAACATCCGTGATGTTTCATTATCTTCTAAAATGTTAGATTTTTTATCCATAATATCCTGTTTTTATGTGTATAAATTATTTGTGAATATTTCCAACACTATCACTATGCAGTCTGTATGGAATATGTGATAGGTATCATATTTCTGTGCCACCTGCCTGCTACAACTGTGGCCGCCTCTTTCTCGCAGGACTATTTTACATACGTGGTCATAATATCACAGCAAGTTGGACAGATTTCTAACCGGCATGCACCTTTCGGTGATCACCGGTGACCAGTTCTGCACAGAACTTGCCCATCTCAAATGAGCCAAATAAAATGCATGCTGTTTTTTTCTTCAGTCATTGGATTGGATCATAAGCAGAGAATGTTAAACATTAGTAGCCTACTGTTGCTCACATGTTGCATGTTTTAAAAATGCACTCTTTTTTGAAGAGTCACGTGACGCCATGCGAGGATCGGACGTGTGAATGGCGAGCTCTGCGCATTTTACTAGTTTTAACACTTTTAATGATATAAACCAGTGAGATTCGATACACTCTGTTCCATAACTGTTCTAGGATGACAATATGTCAAAGAATTCAAAATTCTCAGGCTCTGGAGACATTAAAACACACTTACGTACTCAAGCTGACACCCCCGAGTGGGCCGCGAGCCAGGGAGCCGATTTGGTCGGAGAGATGCGGGAGATGCGGCGAGAGATGCTGGGCATGTCAGCATGCTGACGAAGGTTGTTGCTGACTTGGAGGATCTTAAAGTGATACGTCGATCGATCACTGCCATGGAGACGAAGTTCTCTGAGGTGGTTACAAGAGTGGGGGATGTCGAGAAATGGATAGTTTATTTGGAGTCATCAGAATGGGAATTATATGCTAATCCGCTAGCGACCAAGGTGGATTTGAAGCATGTCTGGGAGAAGTTGGAGGACATGGAGAACTGTAGCCGGCAGAATAACATCCGTATTGTTCGAATTCCTGTGGCGGAAGAGGGTCAGGATATGGTGAAATTCCTGGATGGGCTCCTTCCGAATCTGCTTGACATAACAGGCCATAAGCTGGAAATCGAGCAAGCTCACAGGGTTCCGGCTCGGAGATCCACGGAGGGAGACAGGCCCCGATCAATTCTGGCCAAATTTCTGAGATCATCCGATAAAGATCTTGTGTTATGCGAGTCGAGATGTAAAGGAAGGCTTTCTTGGAAGAACCACAGCATTTTCTTGTTCACAGACTTTGCGATTCGACAAGAGAGAAATGTGATCGGTTCAAGGAATGCAAGAAACTTTTACATCAATGGAAGGTCGCTTTTGCACTGATATTCCCAACCAAATTGAGAATAGATGCTAAGGATGGCAGTAAAACATTCACATGCCCACAGCAAGCAATGTCCTTCATAAAGTCAATGGAGTGAGTAAGTTATCTTGTGGTACGCACGTTGCAACCGAGTGGACTGGCTCACTGAACATTCATTTGACTCTGAGAAAACTGAGCATTTTTGTGTGTGTGTGTGTGTGTGTGTGTGTGTTTGTGTGCTGGTTCCACCTAGCGGCTGGAGTTTATTTTGTAGAGTAACACACCTTCAGGACAGCTTTTGTGGATGAATCTACACACTCTTTGTACTTATTCCTCCTATTGGCTGGAGTTTGTTTTATAGATTATCTTTAGCCGTGTAATTCTGTCACATTTGTATAGAAACACCGGTCTTGTGTAATCTGATGGCAAAGTTGTCACGGGGGTTCTCGTAAGGTGTGCATGGACTGTTTGAGCTTGGAGGGATGAACGTCAGTTGGCACTGTCGTGCACAGGGCTAATGCACACGTTTTTCTTTTTTCTGTTTGTTTGGTTTTGAGGAATGTTCGGGGTTTGATGTGTGCACTAATGTTGGAATGTGGTCTTTATAATCTTCTTGTTGACACACAATCTATTTTTTCTTATATGTCAAAATGTCAAATGTTAATATGAGTGGATAGTCTCTCTCCATGTGGAATGTGAATGGGTTGGGACACCCCATAAAAAGAAGGAAGGTTATTTCTCTACTTAAGTGTAAGAAATATTATATAGTGTTTCTTCAAGAAACGCATCTTTCTCTGCAGGAAGCTGAATAATTTGGGAGGATATGGGGTGGGCATGCTTTCTTTAGTGCTGGCTCGAGTAAAAGCAGGGGAGTCATTACGCTGATAAGTAAACATTTACAATTCAAATGTCTCAAACAGATTGAAGATAAATTAGGAATAGTCATTGTTTTAGCTGAAATTCAGAGGCAAAGTCTTATTTTGGCTAATATTTATGCACCTAATGTTGATGATCAGGGCTTTTTTATAGATCGTGAAGGGACTCTGCAAGCTGCTGGCACCACTCATCATATAATATTGGGAGGAGACTTTAATCTTTTAATGGATTCGGTCCTTGATCATAGTGAAGCAAAATTGTGAAAACCATCTAGAGCAACATTGACGCTTCACAGGATATGTAAAAATATTGGTCTTACGGATATTTGGAGACTTTTGAACCCATCTGGGAGGGACTATAAATTTTTTCATCAGTCCATAAGATTTACTCTAGAATATAATATTTTTATATATAAGTCCTTCATTTCATCTGTTGTTGATTGCTCAATTGGAAACATTTTAGTCTCAGATCATGCCCTGGTGAGTTTAAATGTGTTGCCACATATGATGAAAAGGAAATCATATAGTTGGCGCTTTATTGTATCCCTTTTGAAAAATTCTGAATTCCAACAAATTCAAAAGGCTGAAATCAATGGAGACCAACTGGTCCTCAGTATCCTCTGTGGGCGTGGCTTGGGAGTCACTTAAGGCAGTTCTTAGGGGCCGGATCATACAGTATGATGCATTCACCAAAAAATCTAAAGCACAAGAACTTATGGAATTGGAAGGGAATATTAAAAGTGCAGAGGCAGAGCTGAAACACGAATGTCATCTAATGGCCTTAGAGAATTGACCCGATTGAAATACAGATATAATACTATTTTGTCATGGAAGGTGGAGTTTTGTCTATTCAGGGCAAGACAGTCATACTTTGAGTGGGGTGACAAAGCAGGAAAACGTTTGGCTAGATATATAAAACAGAGAGTGTCTTTTTCTCCCATTCCCTCAGTGAGATCTGCTGGTGGTGAATTATTTACCTTGGCCACTGATATTAATAATGCTTTTAAAGAATTTTATCTTGATCTTTATAGTTCCACATCTTCGTCTACTGAAGAGAATATTAGAAACTTGTGGAACTATTAGAACTCCCTAAACTGTCGGCTGAGCAAGTGGCCTACAGGCAAGGCTCCACTTTTGCTAAAAGTTTATACAGAATCATTAAAGAATGGAAAGCTTCCGCCAACCGTGACACAAGCCTGGATCAGTCTGATACCTAAAAAGGACAAAGATCCAAGCGAGTGTAAGAGTTACCATCCAATTTCCCTGATGCAGCTAGATGTTAAAATATTGTCAACAATTCTGGCTAACTGATTGAGTAAAGTTATGACATCTCTTATACATATAGATCAGGTGGGGTTTATTCGGGAATTATTCATTCCTTTTCTAAGTTCTCAGGATACAGAGCTAACTGGTCTAAATCCGAAGCTTTGGCTCTGACAGCGTACTGCCTGGTAATGGCTTTTCATCCGGGTGCCTTCCAGTGGCCCAAACATGGCATTAAGTATTTGGGCATTTTATTCCCAGCAAAGTTGTGTGATTTAGTTAAAGTTAATTTTGACCTTGAATAAAAAGGTTTTCAAGCAATGTGGGCAGGTGGGCTTCATTACATTTATCTATGATTGGGAAGTTTAATGTTATTAAAATGAATTGTATTCCAAAACTCAACTACTTGCTACAATCTCTTCTTATAGATGTCCCCCTCTCTTATTTCAAGCAATTTGATAATATAGTGAAGTCCTTCATTTGGAATGGTAAGGGTCCCAGATTGCACTTCAACAAATTACATAGGCCGATTGACAAAGGTGGAATAGGCCTACCCAAGATTTTGTTTTATTATTATGCATTCGGTCTCAGACATTTGGCTCACTGGTTGATTCCACCTGAGAAAGCCCCTCCCTGGTTTTGTATTGAAGAGGAAGTTTTTGCCCCTATTTCACCATTGCAAAGCCTTTCTATCAAACTAACTGGAGAAGTTAAGTTACACCCCGTTATCACATGTGGTATGGACAAAAGTGTCCAGAGTGTTTAATTCGGACATTTATTTAAATGTTTCTTCGAACATATGGTTGAACCCAAAGTTATGTATTAATAAGTCCCCTTTCTGCTGGACAGAGTGGATTATGAGCGAGGTTTATATGCTCGGTGACCTATATGAGAGTGGAGTGTTGAGATCCTTTGATAATATGGTTCAACATTTTGGGATTCCCAGGTCTCAATTCTTTAGGTATTTACAATTGTGCCACCTGCTTTGTACTATTTTTGGGAGTAGCATACAACCCCTAATGTTCGAGGGGAAGGGTTGTAAATGTATATAATTTGAGTCCAAATATTCTGTTATGTTTTTATATATATATATATGTTATATGGAATCAATAAAAATTGTTAATAAAAAAATACAAAATAAATAAATAAATGCACTCTTTTAAAAATGTTAAAATATGTTTTCACTGTAATGTTCTTACTGCAAAATAGACTGCAGAAATTTTTTATTTATTTCATACCAAGTACGTGAACACTGATTAAATTTTTGATATAAAACAAAGCATTTGTTTTTTAGCCACACTCAAACGGCCCACCTGTTAGCTAGTGACAGTTAACAGGTTTAAAATGGGCATGTAAGATGGCCTCTGTAGCACCCCCATTTTCACCTATTGTCACCAAAATTGGTACGTATATAGTTCTCATCAAGCCGCAGAACTTTCATAAGTATAGTCATTAGGTCTGCCCAACAGGAAGTCAGCCATTTTTTATTTTTTTAATATTGCTGTCTCTGAAATTTTAAATACTCCTTCTAGGGTATTCATGAGACTGTCACCACATTATGCCAAGATATTGAAAATGCTAAACTGTGAACATATTTTTGATATTTTGAAAGGTGTTTCCATGGCGAGGCATTAAATTAACCCTCTGGGGTCTGAGGCCCTGGAGAAGTTTTGGGCCCTGGAGAAGTTTTGACATGCCTTGACATTTGTGCTTTTTTCAGTTGCTTAAAAACATTAATGGCTAAAGTCTGATAACACTGTATTGAGCACAAACTGGGCTACAATAATATGTGAGCAACATGTATGTACATGATTGTATTTCTGAGAAAATAACATTTATGCATGGTTTTTAAAAAACAAAATTTTAATTCACTGAAATATGGCCATATAACACATACTAAACATTTGTTCACAAGACTTTTCAGAACTGGATCTTGTAGCCTAGAGTTTTTGCTACAAAAATGATGTGGAAAACCATCCTGATTACTCATACATACAAAACAATATAGTAATTTAACTTTTGTAAGACACTTTTAGTGATAGAAAGGCCATATGCGAGGAGGTGTGGATGATCATGAATGCTGATGTGATTCACACCTGAGGAGTTAAAGACCACTCCCCTGAGAGAGAATGAATGTGAGGAGACTTAATGATTGAATGTATTATCTGACTATACTTTACATAAATACTTAACTTAAAATCTTTAGACCTACACTACCATTTAAAAGTTTTAGATCTGTAAGATTTAAAAGATTTTTAAAAGAAGTCTCTTATGCTCAGCAAGGCTGCATTTATTTGATCCAAAATACAGCAAAACGTCCTGGTTACTTGCGTAACCTCCATTCCCTGATGGAGGGAACGGGACGTTGTGTCAATGTAGTGACACTTGGGGTCACTCTTGGGAGCCCGAGACACCTCTGGTCTTTGATAAAAGGCCAATGAAAATTGGCAAGTGGTATTTGCATACCACTCCCCCGGACATACGGGTATAAAAGGAGCTGGTATGCAGCCAATCATTCAGGTTTTGTGCTGAGGAGCCGAGACAAGGTCCCGGCCATTTCAGCGGGTAGTTCAGCATTGTGGCAGGAGGGACACAATGTCTTGTTCCCTCCATCAGGGAATGGAGGTTACGCAAGTAACCAGGACATTCCCTATCTGTCACTCACTCAATGTTGTGTCGATGTAGTGACACTAGGGGTCCCTATACAAAATGCCGCAACTGGCTGAACTGTGTTACGTGAACTGGTGGTGTGTGATGGGCAGACCACTGTGTGCCTCGTAGCCAGCGCACCAGGCCGACACGTAACCTCCCCCAACACTGTTATGAGTGTCAAATGGCCCTTTGGGGACAAGTCGACTACCCAAAAATTTAGAGACGGGCTAGCCCAGTCGTGGCCTCTTATCCCCTTTTTTCCCTCTCCCAAAAAAAAGGGAATTAACCTACTGGGGCCACCAGGTCTAGTCCGGGGGTGTCCCTCCCAAGGGGAAGGCACCGTGGAGACCACACCCCACCCAGGGGAGGGGTATTTAAGTGGAAATACGTCACATGGTCTTGCCGAGCTTTGTTGGAAGTATGCCATGTGGAGAAGTCCCATGGTAGGTCCTACCCTATGGGGGAGGAGTTACTACAAGCATGGTGACTGGGGCAGAGGGGCCTCTGCCCAAGGAAGACGCAGTTTACCAACAGGGAAATGAATTAGCGGAAGATACACATCACATGGGGTTACCTACGGGAAACCACCACATGCGGAGCACCTACCCCAGTACAGGGCTTAGTTAGCACGTGTACTGAGCCGGCAGCGATTTTCTCCGCAAACTCGTCTCCCACAGGGCTCGGAGGAAATCAACCAGGGAACACAGTTTGTGAACACTACTGGGAGTCAACAGCGCACGTCTTCAGCTCAGGGGAGGTGAAAGGTGCTGTGCGCAAGCGATACACCCGGCCAGCTGTCCCGGATTTACCTGTTTGTGCGTGCCACTACATGGGACAAAATCGGTTCCACCCGGAGATTGTAGAACCTCGCAAAGGTGTTGGGTGTTGCCCAGCCCGCTGCTCTGCAAATGTCTGTTAGAGAGGCACCCCTGGTCAAGGCCCAGGAGGCCGCTACACCCCTGGTAGAATGGGCTCATAGCCCAGCCGGGGGCGGCACGTCCTGTGCATGATATGCCATAGTTATGGCATCAATGAGCCAGTGGGTGATCCTCTGCTTGGAGACAGCGCTTCCTTTCCACTGTCCACCAAAGCAGACAAAGAGCTGCTCAGAGACTCTAAAGCTCTGCGTGCGACCCAAATAGATGCGTAAAGCACGCACCGGACACAGCAATGTCAGAGCTTGGTCTGCCTCCTCCTGAGGCAGCACTTGCATGTTCACCACCTGGTCCCTAAAAGGGGTCGTGGGAACCTTGGTCACGCAGCCCGGTTGGGGTCTCAGGATCACGTGAGAATAGCCCGGACCGAACTCCAGGCACGTTTCGCTGACAGAGAACGCTTGCAGGTCTCCTACCCTCTTGATGGAAGTGAGCGCAGTCAGGAGGGCAGTCTTCAAAGAGAGTGCCTTAAGCTCAGCTGACTGCAAGGGCTCAAAGGGGGCTCTCTGTAGACTCTGAAGAACTACAGAGAGGTCCCATGAGGGAACAAGGCGCGGTCTGAAGGGATTCAACCTCCTGGTGCCTCTCAGGAACCTGATGATCAGGTCATGCTTCCCTAAGGACTTACCGTCCACTGTGTCGTGGTGTGCTGCTATAGCGGCTACATACACCTTCAAGGTGGAAGGGGTCAGCCATCCTTCCAACCTCTCCTGTAGTAAGGAAAGCACAGATCCGACTGCGCATCTCTGGGGGTCTTCGCATCGGGAAGAAACACCATTTAGCGAACAGACGCCACTTAAAGAGATACAGGCACCTCGTAGAGGGGGCCCTAGCCTGAGTGATCGTGTCTACCACCGTGGATGGTAGACCGCTTAAGTCCCTGAGAAAGAAGGTCCTTCCTCAGGGGAATTTTCCAAGGGGGCTATCGTGAGGAGCGAGAACCATGTCTGTGTGGGCCAGTAGGGTGCTACCAGGACGACCTGCTCCTCGTCCTCCCTGACCTTGCACAGGGTCTGTGCAAGTAGGCTCACTGGGGGAAATGCATATTTGCGAAGTCCAGGGGGCCAGCTGTGTGCCAGCGCGTCTATACTTGGGATTCTTGGGAGGCGAACAGGTCTACCTGTGCCTGTTCAAATCAACTCCAGATCAGCTGGACCACCTGAGGGTGGAGTCTCCATTCTTCCCTGAGGGTAACCTGCCATGACAGCGCGTCCGCTGAAGTGTTGAGGTCGCCCAGGACATGAGTGGCTCGCAGCGACTTGAGGTGCTGCTGACTCCAGAGGAGGAGACAGCGGGTAAGTTGTGACATCCAACGGGAGCGCAGACCACCTCGACGGTTGACATATGCTACCGTTGCCGTGTTGTCTGTCCGAAATAACACGTGCTTGCCCTGGATCAACGGCTGGAATCTAGGTGAAGTGGATGCCGCTGAACCTGGGTGGATGCCTGGCAAACTGAATCATGTAGCTAAGTCGGACGGTCTGGATCATCCATCGCTACAGATTGGAAAGCGCAAGCCAAGAATCCAAGCTCTGGGCAAGGGGGACCAAGGGAACAATCTCGTCGGACATACCGGCAGGTGGGGCCTCGCGGCGGGGCGGAGCCCGAGGTGCCACGCCATGTTGTGGCCGTGCTGAATTCAGGGACATTGAAGCACTTATCTGGCTCCTTGTGACCACCCCCGGAACAGCCTGGGATGGGGGAGGAAGAGGCATGTCCTCGTGACCCATGGAGACTGTCACATCGGGGGCGGATTTGTGCCACAGCTGGGCATGCAGGGGCGGGGAGACCGCCGCTGGAGCGCCAAACCTGCAAGGATGAAAAGGTGGACGGTGGTCATGATGACGGCCATGCACACCGGGTACGTGACCCAGGGAATGAGAAAACTGCTCTTTTACTGAACTGTTAGGTACCACAGCCACTTGGGCATGTGGCAAAATTAAATGAAAAGGTAACAAAAGATTCTCCTCCCGGCCCTCACCAGGGGATAGCTTACCAGCTCCAAGGTGGGTTTCATCGTCCCTGGGTCACCCGTCTCAGGGGCACTTCAAAGCCTTCCGTGGGTTCTTGGCAGCCGGCTGTGAGACGGGTGGCATCTGCTTCCTGCGGTGGGCTCCATGCTGGGGCCAGGCCGAAGGGGCAGGCTGCGGCGGAGCCGGTGTATTCACCGCAGGGGGATGCCCTTGGCGACGAGCAGGAGGGGTGTGGGATCTTGAGCCACTCCGGGGCAGGATGTGCCGGATAGCCTCCATCTGCTGCTTCACTGTCGAGAACTGCTGGGCAAAGTCCTCGACGGTGTTGCCGAATAGGCCAATCTGGGAAATGGGGGCAGCAAGGAACCTTGTCGGCCTCACCCATCTCGACCAGGTTGAGCCAAAGGTGGCGCTAAGGTGGACATCGCCCGCCCGAGAGACCGTGCCGTGACCTTCGTCACCCGGAGAGTGAGATCGGTCGCTAAGTGCAGCTCCTGCATCAAATCTGGGGCAGAACTACCATTGTGCAGTTCCTTTAGCGCCTTGGCTTGGTGGACTTGCAGGAGAGTCATGGCGTGCAGGGCGGAGGCGGCTTGTCCAGCGGCACTGTAGGCTTTGGCCGTCAGGGACGACGTAAACCTACAGGCCTTGGATGGGAGCTTTGGGCGTCCGCACCAGGTGGCGGTGCTCTGCGGGCATAGGTGCACCGCAAGCGCCTTATCCACTGGGGGAATCGCCGAATAGCCTCTGGCCGCCCCGCCATCGAGGGTAGTGAGGTCGGGAGAGCTGAAAAATCGGGACCGGGCAGTAAAAGGTGCCTCCCACGATCTTGTCAGCTCCTCATGCACTTCCAGGAAGAAAGGGACTGGAGCGGGGCGTGGCTGCTTTGAGTGGCGCCACGAGCCCAGGAACCAATCATCGAGCCGCGAGGGTTCAAGGGAGAGTGGAGGGTTCCACTCTAGCCCGATGCTCACGGCTTCCCGGGAAAGCATGTCCGTCATTTCCGCATCAGTCTGTGACTGGGCAACCGTACCCGAGGGGGGTACCGTACCCAGCTGAGGCTTCTACGTCCGACTGGACGAGCCTGCTCTCCGATACTGTGCTCTAGATCTCATTAGCTTTGCAGGCTCCAAACAAGAGGTCGAACTCACTGTGAGACGAGCTGGCAGACTCATCCGGAAGCCCGATCAGGGCTGATGAGCATGCTGGGGAATAGGAGGTCCGTAGAGGGATGCCCATGGAGGTGGTCCCACTGGGGTCCCCAAATCGCCCCCAATGCTAGCCGCACTGGCCTCATACCCGTAGGTAGAAGGACTGAGGCGGGGAGCTAATGGGGTGGCTTGCTTTCTTACAAAAGCAAGCCGCGACCGCAACGTTGCCATGGTCATGTTCTCGCAGTGAGTACACGATCCATCCACAAACGCTGTCTCCACGTAGGTCGCACCCAGACACAAAAGACAGTGATCGTGACCGTCAGAAGTTGAGAGGTAATGACCGCAACCAGGAATAACACACAAACGGAAAGGTATCTTTAAAAAGATGCGTCTTTAAAAAGACGTTCCGTGTGAGCTGCTCTTTTAGAGAAATATACTCTTTTAGAAAAATATACTCTCTTTTTTCTGACGAAATGCCCAGGGGCGTTCTCTGCAGTGCACTAGTGCAGAGGAGGGAGAAGTCCCTGAAATGCGCCGTCAGATCCAGCAGAGGTGAATGAACAGTCAGCTCAGTAAACATCGACCGTTCGGCTCCGAAGAGAAAATCTGAATGATTGGTTGCATACCAGCTCCTTTTATAACCGTATGTCCGGGGAGTGGTATGCAAATACCACTCACCAATTTTCATTGGCCTTTTATCAAAGACCAGAGGTGTCTTGGGCTCCCAAGAGTGACCCCTAGTGTCACTACATCGACACAACATTGAGTGAGTGACAGATAGGGAAACAGTGATATTGTGAAATATTTTTACAATTTAAAATAACTTTTCTATTTGAATATATTGTAAAATACAATTTATTCCTGTGATCAAAGCTGAATTTTCAGCATCATTACTGCAGTCTTCAGTGTCACATTATCCTTCAGAAATCATTCTAATATGCTGATTTTCTAATATGGGCATATTTACAGCACATTTTACACATTTACACCTGAACAGATATTTGCAAGCACAAGCTTTGTTGATGATAATGAGGCAGAATAAACACTAGTTATAGTATAATCTAAACATTCATATTATTTTTATACCATATTACATATCATATTTATATCATACAGCATACAATTTAAATACCTGCTTTAGCCGAATCAACATTTAAATGTAACTAAAACTTGCCTATTAGGACATATTTCAAATTTCAGTACTCTGAATACTGGCTGGCAAGTCTGGAAATAGTCCAACTAGTAAAATATGTCCATGTTTATATAAAAAAGCATGTCAACTAATATGTAAGTAAAACTAAATTACTTACTCATCTGAAATAGTATCCTCGGTTGGATCAAGTCGCTCTTCATAATGCAAACATTCCTTGTCGGATTCCCGCTCTTCTTCTGAGGAAAATGTGAACTCTTCGTCACTATCCAGGAACTTCCTCACCTGTGTAGCGTGCAATCTTCCAAATGCGCAGGAAAGTGAATGAACTTGATGCATTGTTGGGGGTGTTTACCATTTGCATAGTTCATCTCAGCACATTAATGTATGTATAGCGCGCTCTGCTGGTGGGTGTGATCACATTAGGGATAATTAGCTGAGCCAGGAAAACTGTACATCGCTTTGTTTCATACAGATTACATTGTAGGAGAATATTTGTTTTAAATTTGAATTGTTTTATTTAAAAGTAGACATTTTAAGCTTTCTTTAGACATATGTTTCATGTTTGTGTGATAAATATTCGCGGAGTTTCAGTTCATTTTTGTGACGTGCTTCAGAAAGATGCTCGTGGAGACAGAGACGGCTGAAAGCGTACCCTGTTTATTTTCTTTATTTTACAAGAGCACAAGGTTTTGTTGTTATTGTGAGTGTACACAAATAAAAGTAGACCCTTTATAGTCTCTAATGATGTCTTACACTTATCTGTATGCCCAAAAATGACGGAGTATTTTAAGTTGTTTCCGCTGTTATGAGGAAAAATCCAGCAGGACGCACCGACCCCAGAGGGTTAATGGCAAAAAATGGAAAACAGGAAGTGTCTTATATCTTCTGTGTGCAATGTGTGATTTAGATCAAAATTGAGATGTGTTTAGTCTTGGGGCTAATCACATGGATGTGACTATGTTGGGTCACAGTCATAGCACAACCACCTGGCAGCAGGAAGTGTGGCTGTTACAACAGACTTTAAAATAGTCCTCTTATATTTACCCAAATTGCTTCAAAATTGTTTAGAAAAATGTCAAATGCCATATGCATGTGTCCACCTTGCATTGTTTTCTGAAAGCCACCGGGTGGAAATGGACCCATGGTGCTTGGGCCCATCATCGCTACTTGCAGCTATATTTCTTTATTTTTTTACAAATAGAGAAATATTGGTAGTGATTTATGGAATAGTGCGGTCGCTGCTGGGCTCTTTAGCCATGATTTGTTTGCCGAAATTCTTTGGTGAATTTTCCCAACAGGATCAATTGTATTGTAGTCATGGGTATTGTAATACAGGAATTCTACTCAAAATCATGATTTAAAACAAAAATTACATTGAAATAATGCAGTCTGATGGTCTGAGCACATACCATCATATATAATTATTATTTTGAATATTAGAATTTTATTTTAAAATAATAATATATTTCACTTGGGCTTTAAATTCAAGACCTTTTATTTGCTGTGTGTAGTTAACAGTAATTTAAATATGCTTCTCATTCAAAATCTGGTGAAATGCTCTCATCCTCCTCTGCCCAAATAACTCCAGTGCCAATCTCAATGCATGTTATAAATGAACTGAACTCATGAAGTGCTCATGTACTGTACTGTCAGCCACTCGAAGAGCTCTGAAAGCACCGCATCAAGGCCGGTTTATACTCCCGTTGAATCTACACCGTAGCCTCTACACGGTGGCCTATGTGGTGGTTTGCATTTATAGTTCTGCATTGGTGTGTCCTCTTCATTCTGCAAGTACACAGCCAAAATGCTATGGTATTGAAAGTTAATGCCTTAATTTCTAAAATAAAAATTCATACATTTCATGAACAATCTAAATTTCATAAATAAACAAAAGCAATATAATTTGTGGATTCAAAAGTATTTAGGCCTATTAAAATATTGTAGCATTAAAAACTCAAAGTATGTGAACATGTTGAGATTTAGGTACATATTTATCTTACTGCACATGTCTGTCATGCAGAGAGAAAATAAATTAGGCATATGTGCTTGCCCTTGAGTCACTTAAATAATAATAAATACATTTTTTGGCACATGTTGACGCTCCACACTGACGAAAAAAAATCTAATTATTTCATAACACTCTTGACCAACAAAATGGGCCTTATTTTAACGCTTAGAAGCCGGAGCTTAGAAGAAGTTTAGCTTCTTTTAAAATGTGCTTTTTTATTTGCTGACAATTTATTAGTGTTTCATTTTTATAACTGAACATAACGAAAAAGAGGACATGTTTGGGTAAAAGAGGATGTATGGTAACACTATTATGTCATTTTTAAAGGTTGACAGACCATGACTAGCACACATGTACACTACTGATCAGACACATTTTTCAAGTCGAAAAAGAGGACATGTTTGGGTAAAAGAGGATGCATGGTAACACTATTATGTCACTTTTAAAGCTTAACAGACCATGACTAACACACAGTATCAGATCTGGGTCTGTTCTGTCTGTCTGTCTGATACCTGATCTGGTTTAAAATGACAGTATCTGAGCTGATACCGATCCAGGCATCAGATCGGTGCATCCCTAATGTGTATAAAAGGTGCATCTCTCTCTCTCTCTCTCTCTCTCTCTCTCTCTCTCTCTCACACACACACGCACACACGGCACACTGCTATCTGTTTACATCTTATCTTTCAGATGCTTCTTTTGTGTGATACCACCCAATAAATTAAATGAGTGAAATAAATCTTTTAGACTGATATTTTATCATTACAGCACAAATTTGAATAAACATGTATATTAAACTAAGTTCATAAAATGAAATGAAAGTTTTATTTAATGCTTGATTGCTTTTGCATTCATATTATGATCTGAATTCCTAAGATGTTGTAATCGGTCAGCATCAGTGGAAACAATTTATATAATTATACTGTGCATTTTCATGTGCAATTCAGTGCTACTTTTTGTTTTAGGTATACTTGGTAAAGTAATGTTCACATACTTGGTTATGATGCAAGGATAGATGCAACTTTGTTTTAACTGTGTATTTTGGTGCCTTGAGATTTGCCATGTGTGTAGCACATGTCCACATAACAAACATTGTTGCTCTTAATTATTTCAGAAGGAAAACCATGGACAATTAAGACCAGAAACTAAGACAAAAACATTTGAAGTAACAAACTGTCCAGTGATACATTTTAAATGGATGTAGTGATTTGCGTAAACAGGTGTGTTATTACTTGTTATAAATGATCAAACATAGCCTAATTAATACGGAAATAAGATAATTGGGCCCTTGTTGATATCAACTGTTTCTCTTGGTCCACATTGAGCTTACGACTTTGCCCCCTTGAGTGCTATTTGGCATGTTTATCACCAAGGTAATTGTTATAGCAACAAAAATTTAGAAGACTCTTGAGATTTGTTTATCTAAATAAGCAAAGTCTATTAACGAGGACTGAATTATAGCTATTGAGAGTTACCTTTTCATCCTTTTTTATTCATCTATTCACTGTTATTCTGCTGTGTGTTCCACAAAGTTTACAGGCCTACTCATGACAAGGCAGACATGGAATCTGTAACCACAGAATTCTGCAGAAAGCTCCACAAATCTTTTGGAGATGGTGTACATCTGTACATATCTACACATATCCTGCATGTTCATTAATTAATTATTTTGGCCTATTTGGTATTTAATTGTATTTTGTATTTGGCTTATCTGGTGTAGGTTTAGTAGTGTCCTCTCAGATCTGTTTATCACATTTAACCACATTTAAAAAACTACATATCTTCTTTCATAATCAGCACAGGAATTCTAAAAATGGTATGCTGTTCCACGTTGGCCAACTTATGAACACTGAAATGCTAACTAGTCCTGTCAATGCTTTTTGGAAAATTACATCAATCATTCAACAGAAGGGAGGCAAGGGAATATATGACAATTATTATTTGAAGCTTTTGAAAGATACTTGCACCATGTCCTCACTAGCTGTGAGCAACATGATCACACAGGAAGTCGACATGTTGCTACCGAATGTTCCAGTACACTCGCATCGACCCCATTTACCTGCGTTGACCTTTTCCTGTGGCACAACTGACTACATTGCGTCTACAGTCCCTGAGACTCGGGTTCTGGTCCCATGTTGAAACCAGGAAGTGATAGCAATCGCATAATCAATGACGAGGGCAATTCTGAGGTTCCATTTTCCATCTAAAATTACATTTTTACTCCACTGACTGTTAGGTTTAGGAAAGTTAATAAAACATGCACTCCTCTTCACTGTATTACATAATTTACAACTAGAAACAACTTGCTTTACAACTCACTTTGGCACACCTCTGTGGACATATCAGCCAGAAACTTGAGCTTACATGTGCCTATATGTTAAAAACACACCTCCCGTTTCAGCATGGGGGCTGTATTTCAAAATTGTGAAAGCACAGACTGAATTTAGAACTTTCTAACTACTATCGCTAAATTCACAGTGAGATCAGCCTGCTGCAGTGCGACGAGCGAACTCATAAACCGATTTAGAATGGGGGAGAGATGACAGTCATATAGATTCCCTCCAAAAATGACAAAAACAACAAAAACAGGAGTATTGCGTGAACATTAACAGTTGTTATAGATTGAATTAGGATGCAATTCGTGGAGTAACTTTTCCCTGTGAATGTGTGTGATGACATATTTATCCCTTTGGGGATTGCCATAGAAAGCATATGTCCATATGAAACTTCAAGGAGAAAAGGATTTACATTCAATAAATAGACTGACAGTTCTGCCTGACTGTTGTGATTTCTGATTTTTTGGTCATTTGTGTGTAGGAGATCCCTATCGTGTGGTGCAGCCATGTCATGTTTAGACAAATTGCTTGTCGTTGGAATCTTATTACGTCGCATCTGGTTAGGACACTGTGTCATACACACTGGATACACATCTAATAGACTGATCTCCTGGGAAAATCGACAACAGGAGGTTGATTGTTTTGTCTGCTAAAATCAGTCAAACAAATAGTCCAGCCCCAAATTAATGCCATTGGTTGAGCCAGGTGTGTTGGACTGAACAGGTTGCTCAAAACAAATAGGAACTTTTAAGCACGACAGAAACAGTGTTTACAGTAAATTAACCTACAAATGGCTTATAGTTGTCTCTGCCTATCAAGCTGGAAAAGGAGAAAGTATTTTAACAGCAAAGAAGTTACACATCTCAGCTTTTGTACACCTACTTATTCACGCGATTATCAGCCTATAGTGTGGCAGCAGTGCAATACATAAAATCATGCCAATGCGTGTCAAGACCTTCAGTTAACCCTTTCACATGTATGATCAAACTGGTGTGATCATGCTATAATGGGCTTAGACGTGTATGATCAAACTGGTGTGATCTGCATTCATGCTGCTGTTTACCAGCAAAGAGGGGCTGAAGTGGTTGTCATAATGAACCAGCTGCTCAAATAGTCTTTTCAACATCACAATATATTTATTTTTAAATATTACAAGCATTCAAACAATCACTAAATAAAAGTTTAAAGCCATTACCATCGGAGCGCACTGTTTTGAAGCAGCAATGCAGCCATGTTTTCTGATGTCAAACAAAGAACATACAAACTAGTCGGTCCACTGGAGCCTTCTCCCATTCCGTCCATCACTCATTCTGGGAAAGTGGAAGGACTATGATTTTAGAACCTTCTATACTTCTGTCATGAACTCAGAGTCCCATGTTGCACTGCATGTAAACAATATGGCAGCGCACATAGCCGGCAAGCACAATAGCGAACGCATCTTATCTATCACAATCAATTATTGTAAATTGATTATTGTAAAATGGTTAATCTTCACATCAACCATCAGAATGGGGAAACAAATGTGATCTTTGCAATTTCGACCATGGTTTGATTTTTGGTGCCAGATGGGCTGGTTTGAGTATTTCTGTAACTGCTGAAAATTCTCCTGGGATTTTCACACACAATAGTCTCTAGAGTTTACTCAGAATTGTACAAAAAACATCCAATGAGCAGTAGTTCTGCGGACGGAAATGCCTTGTTGATGAGAGAGGTCAACGGAGAATGGCCAGACTGATTCAAGCTGACAGAAAAGCTACGGTAACTCAGATAACCACTCTGTACAATTATAGTTAGCAGAATAGCATCTCAGAATACACAACTCATCAAACCGTTCCAATTCTGTCAGCCAAGAACAGAAAGCTGAGGCTGCAGTGGGCCTACCATCTGTGTACCTTAGCAGAAATCGAGATTCATCAGACCAGGCTATGTTTTTCCAGTCTTTAACTGTCATGTTTTGGTGAGCCTGTTCCCACTGCATCCTCAGCTTTCTGTTCTTGGCTGACAGAGGTGGAACCCGACGTGGTCTTCTACTGTTGTAGACCATTCACCTCAAGGTTTGACATGTTGTGCATTCTGAGATGCTATTCTGCTCACTACAATTGTACAGAGGGGTTATTTAAGTTACCGTAGCCTTTCTGTTAGCTCGAACAAGTCTGGCCATTCTCCGTTGAACTCTCTCATCAACAAGGTGTTTCCGTCCACAAAACTGCTGCTCACTGGATGTTTTTTGTTTTTGGCACCATTCTGAGTAAACTCTAAATGCTTTTGTGCATGAAGATCTGCAGTAATCAGCAGTTACAGAAATACTCAAACCGGCCCATCTGGCACCAAAAATCATGCCACCATTAACTGAAGCTCCTGACCCGTATCTGCCACATGATTGGCTGATTAGATAATTGCATGAATAAGAAGGTGTACAGGTTTACCTAATAAAGTGGTCTGTTAGTGTATATACATTAAATTGCAGTAAATTACTTGATAGGTTGCATGGTGACACCACACAATCTAATTATCAATCTCTTTTGAGTTTTAAGTATGCATTGCATTTGTGATAACTTTTAATTGGTGCATATAAAGATCCCCAGAAAACAGTCTGACAGTCAGTGTAATTTGTATTATACTACAAAAAGGAGATGTGATCTATTCCTCTATGGGAGTAGCGTAACTCATGGGAATACAACAATGTGTATTTAGAGACCATGACATGAGTCCAGCTTACATTTCACCCTAAGATGTACAATAGGACAAGATATCCTGTCTGGAAGTAACATATCAAGGGTTCTATACTGTACATTATTGTAATAGGGAGAGCACAAATTATTGAGCGATGTGGGTAGATCCTGTTCACTCCTGCAGTTATACTTGAATTTTTTTATTGTAATACAGTAAGCTGTTTATTGTCTGATTTGAAGTGTCAGAGGTAGCTTGTTGTTTTCTATACAGTCCTCATGTTCATATTAAATATAACAATCAAAGAAACTACTGAATTAAGAATTAAGGTAACTTCTGGTTAAATTCAACACTGTGTACTGACAAGTCAGTCATATATGTTTTAGTTTGATCTTGATGAGTTTAATACCTTAATGTTTTCTTAAAGTTTATAATATCTTCTGAAACAGTATGACATTGAAAAGAGGGTAATCACTGAACATTGATTAATGTCATTAACAGTGATAGAATGCTACAGAATCAATATATGATACAGTATATTTGTTTGTATGATATATTTGTTCCCCATGGTGTAAAAATGTATATTACCATAGTGTAGCTTGGTGCTGTGAAAAAGGAAACTTGATCAACTATAATTTTTTCTCTCAGTTTCATTAATTTTATCTGTTTAGACAGAACATAGTGTATGCAGAGGGATTTTCAGCATGAAGGATCTCCCTGCACAAAATATTTCATTCACAGACTTCAAACTAAATGGTTTCTACAGCCTAGGAGAATGGAGGCCTTTTTTATTTATTCCTTTCTTTCTGTTGTTTGTATTGTCTATCACAGCTAATTCTATTCTTATATATTTAATCATATCTCATAAGTCTCTGCATTCACCTATGTATGTACTAATATGTGTTATGGCTATTCTAGACTTGGTGTATCCTTTATTTTTTGTCCCTCACATGCTTTTCAGCTTTTTATTTAATTGGAGTGGGATATCTTTAGTTGGTTGTTTAATACAGATGTTTTGTATTCATTTTTTTGGAGCTTTACAATCTACATTGCTTTTTTGGATGGCACTGGACCGTTACTTTGCAATATGCAAACCCCTGTATTATCAGAAATACATGGAAATCCTCAACTTTCTAAAATTTGTTGTTGTGCCAGTAATCAGAAATGGACTTCTGATGATTATCATGGTCTCTCTGGCTGGGAAACTATCATTTTGTACAAATATGATTGATCATTGTTTGTGTGAACACATGGCATTGGTTCAGTTAGCATGTGGAGATATATCTATAAATAACATCATAGGACTTTTGTCTGCTTTCCTTATACCAACTACAGATTTTGTTCTCATTAGTATTTCCTATGTTGTGATTTTTGCCTCTGTTTTCAAATCTGGTAAAGGCAATTTGAAAGCTATCAATACCTGCATTACTCATATCATTGTTATGACAGTTAGTTTGATTTCTGCCTTGGTTGCATTTTTGTCATATAGAATAAGAAATAATGTTTCTTTCAGCACCCGTATATTTCTGAGCATCATATACTTACTTTTTCCATGTTGTTTTAACCCGATAATCTATGGATGGAGAACAAAAGAAATACGACAGACATTTCTTAAGTTTATAAAGAATGGAAAAATCTTGCCCTTTTAAAATAAAATGAATGTTCATCACAAATGAATGTATATTACAACATTATAATAAATTGTGACTTCGATACATATTTAATTAAGGAGCTATACTGTATATATATATATATATATATATATATATATATATATATATATATATATATATAATTTATTTATTTATTTATTTTGTCAGAAACATTGATAATAATTGTCTTTGATGGTAATAAGGGGAAGAAAGCTACCAATATTAAAAATCTTAATACATTAATACATTGTATGTTGTAATAAATGCATAATACACAATTAATTTCTTTACAAGTATATCTACAACATCAAACATAGGTAGTGGAAAACTACAGGTGGCCTAAATTTTACATGTTTGTATCTTGACATCAGCTACTAAAGCAAATGCTCAAAAAACAAACAAACAACCAAACATATCTTGTAGAGCATTAAGTAAATATAATCTGAAAAGCATTAAAATATTTTTAATTTAGGTTACAAATTATTGGTTCCAATAAATGTGACTTCTCAACAATATGAGGCTGGTTATTAGAGGTATTTGCATTATGTCCTTTCCAGTAGCGTAGTCTAAGGAAGTGTTTCCCAACCTTTTTTGTTGTAAGTGCCCTCACAGCACCATCAGTCAGGGGCGGTTCTAGGGTCAGTGGGTATTCGGGGCTTAGCCCAGAGCAGTGTGGATACATATGGGGCCATAATTTGATGAAACATCGGGATATAATACAGTCTATAATAAAAGTTTAACCGTTACATCTGTGAGATGTCATTCATATAGCAAATCTTTAAATGTTACTGAAACTAAAACTAAAAGGTCCCACTAACATTTGTCTCAACATATGCAGGAAGATCAGAAATTGCGTGCTTTACTGTAAAACGTGATTAAAATAAACAACAACACTAAATCGTCTCTTTCCACTTTCCACAGTTTGACGCATATTATGTATGGGTGGTTTAAGAGCTGGATCATGGTTTCTGTAAAAAGTTGATTAAGACTAGTTTAATCACTTGATATGCTTTAAACATGTGTAGAACATCCACGTTTGTATATCAGTGTCAGTATTGGGTGCTTTAGGTGCAAAACTTTAATGTAGGATGTATTGTAAGATCACTGAATGAAACACTGATGACATTAAACACCCTTATTATTATAACTTAATTAAATAAAATTTTATAATCAGCAATATGCCCTTACATATGGCTTTACTGAATGTGTTTGTGCATATTAGTATTATATATAGTGACGTCATTACGTGATGACATAAATGAACTGGTGAATCGTTTTTTGAACCAGTTCATTGAAACAAATCGTCCGAAAGAACTGATTCGCAGAAAAGAATTGGACTTCCCATCACTACTCCTAATTCATCTACAAACGAACAGCAAAAGATTTCTTGATCCTTACAAGTGAAGCGTGATGACTGGTTCACAAATCGCATGCCCAAAGCCGAGCGATTTAGCCGAAGCAGCGCGTGAGTCAGAATTTTCAGAATTTCTACAGAATCCCTCAACAGTGCAGTGAATAAGCATCTATAGTCAGATTGTCAGATTCATCAGCCAATCAGATTGATTTATTTGTTCTTGGTGGGTATGGTCTTTAGGATATGTCCCAGTTGAGGCCTTCTAGCTGGCCCTGAGTGACACAATCACGCTTTAAGTGATGTATGTAATTTGAAAGCGAAGAATCGTCTGTCAACACTGCTGCTCTCACCACTGAGAAAGAGATCCTTATGGATTTAAAAACTTGAGATGTAAACAGGAAAGGAGGGCTGATTTTCACTTAAAAAATTGGTGAGTGCTTTTTGCATTATTATAGCAACATCAGTGTAAATTAGGTTGGCTGGAGCATTCAGTGTCAGTTTAAGTTTTGAAAAGTAGCCGGTTTTGGCTTTTGTGCATGGACGTGTTTTAAAAATGTCAACTGGTATTATTATTTGGCTGTGATGTAATGTATGATGTCCATAGGCATAGGGTGTCTAATTAATTGTAAAACAGTGTTTTCTTTAATGGCATGAATCGCACTGAAGGCCTAGACTTAAAATACACGGGCCGCCACTGACTAGGAGTCAATAGAAAGGTATTTTTTTGAACTCAAAAATTTGAAGTTGAGCTGGAAAATGAAATCAATGAGCTGTTGTGTTATGTTGTGGTGTGTTGCGGGCCAGGTTTGGTGGGCCGCTCTGGGCCAGAATGTCCAGTGCCACTTTTTAGTCCTAGTCTGCCCCTGAGTGAAAGGATCTCAGTGCTGAACTTTGCATATTAAAAGATCGATCCTGAGATTTTAAGAATCGATATTGAGATTGTTCGAATGAAGATCTCGATTAATCATGACATCTATGTTTTTACCCAGCCCTAATCCCTTTTATTTTTTAAGTTATACATTTTTGTTTTATTGGTTAAACAAAGTTCCCTGGAACCCTATGCATACCCCCAGTTGGGAATCACTGGTCTAGGGCATATGCAAGTATACAGTAAGATGTATGCCCACCTATTATTCTAAGGATTTTGCATGTGTGTCCCTTAAACAAGTAATGATACATAACAAAGGCTGCCAGAACAACAAGACAAGCAAGATTTTGACCTAGCATTTTAAACTACCACTATACAGAATGCACAGGCAATACAGGCAAGTCTGATGTTGCAGCCTGTGCTCAGGTTGCTCAGTCAGGTTGGACAATGGAAAAGAAAATTGAGCTCCGTGCACTTTGCTATTTTTTTGATAATTTTTGTGTCATAAACAGGGGAGATTTGATACACCCTGTTCCATAACTGTTGAAGTCAATATGTCAAATAATTCAAAATCTTCGGGCTCTGGAGACATTAAAAGACACAAACATGCTCAAGCTGACACCCCTGACAAGGCCGCAGACCAGGGGCTCGGTTTGAGCACCCAATACTGACACTGATATACAAACATGGATGTTCTACACATGTTAAAAGCATATCAAGTGATTAAACTAGTCTTAATTAACTCACCCTTTTTACAGAAACCATGATCCAGCTCATCACAACTTCAGATATAATCTGCATGCAGAGTACTCAACAGTAAAATTTGTTTACATCTCTCGACTGAAACATTTCGCCCTCATTCAAGTCCTCAGTTCACGCATGATCATCAGCTGCTCACTGATCAGCAGTTCTCAGTATTATGTTCGAAAGAGGCGATTCTCAGTTCAGTGTACTGGTGACTTGCAAACTGCTGTGATTGACTCAATGTACTGCTGATGTGAGAGCTGCTGTCCTCGAATCAGTGTACTGTTGACTCGAGAACTGCTGTCCTTGGATCAGTGTACTATTGACTCGAGAACGTTGAGGTTACTAGTGTAAAATCTGTTCCCTGATGGAGGGAACGAGACGTTGTGTCGATGTAATGACACTAGGGTTTGGATCTTGAGAGCCCTAATCACCTTTGCTTCAAAATAGAAAAGGCCAATAAGAATTGGCGGGTGGAATTTACATGCCACTCTCCGCCCCGGATATACGGGTATAAAAGGAGATGGCATGGACCACTCATTCAGATTTATATTGAGGAGCTGATAGAGAGTCCCGGCCATGTCATTGGCCGGTTCAGCACTGCGGCAGGAAGGACACAATGTCTCGTTCCCTCCATCAGGGAACAGAAGTTACACTAGTAACCTAGATGTTCCCTGTCTGTCACTCACCTGAACAGTGCTTAAGACTTAAAGAGGTGTCCAGGGTTCACCAGTTACAGGGAACTGTTGTGGACAAAATAGTGCACATTATCACCTTGAAAAAGGGGGAAAGCGTAAATGCAAGTGGTACACCCAACCGGCTGCCTGGTCTACTTGCATATGTCTCTGCATATGTCTGCTAGAGAGGTCCCCCTTGCCAGTGCCCAGGAGGACGCAACACCTCTAGTGGAGTGTGCCCGGACTCCCAAGGGGCATGGCAGTTCTTGTGACTTGTAAGCCAAGGAAATGTCATCCACAATCCAATGGGCCAGCCTCTATTTGGAGACAACTTTCCCTTTCTGCTGCCCTCCAAAGCAGACAAAGATCTGCTCTGAGCGTCTGAAGCTCTGCGTGCGGTCCAGATAGATGTGCAGGGTGTGAACTGGACATAGCAATGACAAGGCGAGTCTTCCTTCTCTGAAGGGAGCACTTGCAGGTTCACCACCTGAAAGGGAGTGGTGGGAACTTTCGGCACGTAACCAGCCGGGGTCTCAAGATCACGTGAGAGTGTGCCGGCCCAAACTCCAGGCATTCGCTGGTGAAAGAGTGCGCCTGTAGGTCCCCCACCCTATTGATGGAAGTGAGCGCCACCAGGAGAACCATCTTCAGTAACAAGGTGCTGAGCTCGGCCTGCTCTAGGGGCTCAAAGGGGACTCTCTGTAGGGCAGGTAGGACCAAAGAGAGATCCCAAGAGGGAATCAGGCACGCAGGTCCAAAATTGGGCGCGACCCTACCCCTCTCTTGGGCACAATAAAATAAGGGCTGTAAAAGCCCTTGTGTGACTCGTCTACACCAACGGGTTCTATTGCTCCCTTCGCCAGAAGGGTGGAAACCTCCACCCAGAGGATGGAGGCACCTCGCCCTGCACCTAAATGGAGAGGATGCCACTGAACCTGGGCAGGCATCTGGCAAACTGGATCGGTTAGCCGAGGCTAATCATCATGATGAGCCACCGCGAGGGGCTGGAGAGCGCTAACCAGGCCTCCAGGTTCTGCGCCAGTGGCACCAAGGTGACGACTGGATTTATCGCGGCAAGGCAGAGCACCGGAAAGTCAACTTAGGGGGGACGTACTGCTCCGCAAGCCCGCAACAGTGGCTGGTGGCTGGGGCGGGCAAGCGGCCCCAGAGGCCAGCATACTTACCTGTTTGCCGGCCATCTCTCGACAGAGAACAAGGGCATGCGAGGTACTCGCATCCGACTGGTTGACCAGAAAGACTTCCAGCGCTTGGCCGTCGCAAGCGCGCTGACCCAGGGAATGAGGAAACTGCTCCTTCATTGACCATGTGGGTGCCGAGGCCCAGAGCTGGCGATTTCATACCACACGCTGGCCCAGGGGCGATGGTGGGGCTGGTTAGTTCACCTGGTCCAGACCGGTCAGAGTCAGTCTCCTCTTCCTGGGTCGCCCGTGTCGAGAACTGATGGGCAAAGTCCTCGACAGTGTCGCCAAAAAGCCCCCCTTGGGAGATGGGCACACCGAGAAAGCGAACCTTCTCACGTCACGCATATCCGCAAGGTTGAGCCACAGGTGCCACTCTTGGACCACCAGAGTGAACATCGTCCGGCCCAGGGCATGTGCCGTGACTTCGTCGCCCGAAGGGCGATGTCGGTCGAGGTACGCAGTTCCTGCAAGAGCCCTGGGTCGGTTCTACCCTCATGCAGATCTTTCAACGCCTTGGCCTGATGGACCTGCAGAATGGCTATGGCGTGCAGGGCGGAGGCGGCCTGACCACAGCCTTGTAAGCCTATGTCATCAACGAGGAAGAGAAATTACAGGCCTTGGAAGGGAGCCTTGGTTGGTCCTTCCAGGTGGCTGTGCCCTGCGGAAATAAATTCACCACTACGGCGTGCTCTACCTGGGGAAGCTTGACGTATCCCTTAGCCGCTCTGCCGTCGAGGGCAGTTAGGATGGACGAACCCGCGAAGCATGTACGGGCAAAAAAAGGTGCCTTCCACGACTTTGTTAGCTCCTCGTGCACTTCCGGGAAGAAAGGCACTGGGGCGGGGCACGGCTGTGAGTCACGCTCCGATCCCAGAAACTAATCATTCAGCCGTGAATGCTCAGGGCAAGGTGGAGGGTTCCACTTTAGCCCAATGTTCGCAGCAGCCCGGGCAAGCACGGCTGCCATTTCAGCTTCCGCCTCATCCTGAGCTCTACTGCCCCTGAGCGGGAGCTCAGAAGATTCGTCCGCTTCCGACAGCAGAAGCCCACCCTCTGATGCTGCGACCGATAACTCATCCTCGTCACGAGCCGCGAACGAGACATTAAATCCGCCCTAATGCGGACCATCTGCATCGCTCGACACCTCTTCCGGGTAGAACGAGCGTGCTGGGGGATGGGAGGTCCGCTCCCATGTCCTCATCCAGATCGCCTGCGGTGCTCGCCGACCCGGCCACCTGAGCTTCAGCCCAGGACAGACTGGGTTGGGAAGCAGCCGCGGTGGCTCCTTGCTTCACGAAGAAGGATGTGAGCCACAACCGCAACGTTCTTATGGGCATGTTCTCGCAATGAGAACATGACCCCTCCACGAAAGCTGCCTCGGCGTGCTGGTGGCCCAAGCACTCGAGACAGATTTCTTGGCTATCCGGAGGGGAGAGATAACGGCTACATCTAGTAGCAAGGCGACAGGCCATCTTTAAAAAGACGGCAATCGTTTGTGCGAGCTCTTTTAGTTGAAAATATACACTTTAGAATATACTCTTTAGCACCTGTAGACTCGGTTCAGTGTAAGGTTAAGATAGAGTAACTTGTGGATCAGTGTTGACTCGAGATGCGAACTGTTTCAAACGATTCAGTCCGATTTGGTGAACTAGTTCAATTTGTTCACTAAAAAGAACCGATTCAAAAGAACGTTTTGTTCATGAAATGGACACCACTAATGCATACATACGGATATGCGTTAGAACTCCCTAAACTGACGACCGAGCAAAAAAATTCTCTTGATTCTGAGATAAACTTGGAGGAGCTTGGCGAGGTAATTAAGGCCTTGCCTACAGGCAAGGCTCTGGGGCCAGATGGCTTTGTCGCTGAGATATTTAAATCTTATGCTACAGAATTGGCCCCACATTTGTTAGAAGTGTAAATGGAATCATTAAAGAATGAAAAGCTTCCACCAACCATGACACAAGCCCGGATCAGTCTGATTCTTAAAAAGGACAAAGATCCAAGCGAGTGTAAGAGTTATCGTCCAATTTTCCTGATCCAGCTAGATGTTAAAATATTGTCAAAAATGTTGTTAAGTAAAGTTATGACATCTCTTATACATACAGATCAGGTGGGGTTTATTCGGGGCCGCAGCTCTTCTGATAACATTAGGCATCTTATCAATATTACGTGGTCAGTGGTGAATGAACAGACCCCGGTCACGGCCATCTCACTTGATGCTGAAAAGGCGTTTGATATGGCAGAATGGGATTATCTTTTTAAGATTTTTGAACTATACAGGTTCAGGAATACTTTTATTGGATGGATTAAGCTACTTTATAGACACCCAGTAGCGGTGGAACAAACAGATGGATTAATTTCAGATTATTTTACTCTGGATAGGGGCACCCAGCAGAGTTGCCCTCTTTCCCCATTATTGTTCTGTCTTCCCCTGGAACCATTAGCAGCTGCGATAAAAAGGGAAGATGATTTTCCAGGGGTGGTGGCGGGAGCAAAAGCTTTTTTTCGCCTTCCAGTGGCCCAAACATGGCATTAAGTATTTGGGCATTTTATTCCCAGCAAATTTGTCTGATTTATTTAGAGTTAATATTGATCCTTTAATAAAAAGGTTTTGGAGCAATGTGGGCAGGTGGGCAGCAATGTTACATTTATCGATGATTGGGAAGGTTAATGTTATTAAAATGAATTGTATTCCAAAATGTATCTACCTGTTACAATCTCTCCCTGTAGATGTCCCCCTCTCTTATTTCAAGCAGTTTGATAGCATAGCGAAGTCCTTCATTTGGAATGGTAAACATCCCAGATTACATTTCAGTAGCTGCATAGGCTGATGGACAAATGTGGACTAGGCCTACCCAAGATTTTGTTTTATTATTATGCGTTCGGTCTCAGACATTTGGCATTTGGTCGCTTCCACCTGAGAGAGCCCCTCCCTGGTTTTGTATTGAACAGGAAGTTCTTTCCCCTATTTTGCCATTGCAAAGCCTTTCTATCAAACTAATCAGAGAAGTTACACCTCGTTATCACGCATTTGCACTCGGTATGGACAAAAGTGTCCAGAGTGTTTAGTTCAGACATTTATTTAAATGTTGCCTCAAGCATATGGCTTAACCCTAAATTATGTATTAATAGGACCCCTTTCTGCTGGTCAGAGTGGATTGTAAGGGAGGTTACTACACTCGGTGACCTAAATGAGAGTGGGGTGTTGAGATCTTTTGAAAATTTGGTTAAACTTTTTGGGATTTTCAGATCCCAGTTATATAGGTATTTACAGCTGCGCCACTTGCTCTGTATTGTTTTTGGGAGTAGCACACACCCCCCAAAGCAGCAGATACTCTGGGAGAGGTGATTACTGCTTTTGAAAAAGGTCATGAATCATCAGTGTATTAATCCCTGCTAATTCAGAGTCTGGGGGACGGAGCTTTAACTTCTATCAAGAGATTATGGGAGAAAGATTTAAACTTGGTATTGTTGGGCCTCATGTATTAAGTTAGAAGACAAAGGCAGGCCTAACAGTCATAAAAGCCTGACTAAGGCCCACAGTCATAAATCTTACTGATAAAAACCACACCAAAATCAAACAAAGGGAGTCCAAAACAGACTACAAATCCCATGAAGGCTTGCTCATAAAGGATCGAACTCTCAACTCCTATTGGATGAGGCACACAACAGAACACCCCTCATCCATGACATCATCGGGAGTAGAAACAACTCTGAGGTCCTTCCGGGATTTGCTTCCAGCAACTTTGCTCGCCGTGTGTAGACACAGCTCATCGCTGCTCTCAGGTGTAGCCTCGTGGCACAAGGAAGTAACGTATGACTTGAAACTGTGGCCATACAATCTCCATCTCGCTGGACGAGTTGAGATTACTCTGTGTTCCACTGAACACTCTAACGGATCCGAAGGAGATCACCGAGCAATCCGCATCTTCATCCGTTTGCCTGCAGAAGTGAAGAGAAAAAAAGATTTCTCTTCCCTCTTCAATCAAGTCGACGTCGCTGATTTCTCCGCCAGCCTGCCGAGAATCAGCAGCCGTACCACCCGCCAACAGAGTGAGGAAACGGCCTCCTGTCATCACCCGAGCCTCGAGGAACCGAGTCGGAGTTAAAGGACGGATGAACATACATTTGTCTGCATCCTCATACGATTCAAGTAAGAGGTTTACATCTGGGCAGAGATAGAATATTATAGTGTGTTATTCTTGTGTATCAAGGTTATTGCTTGTACAGTTTACGGACTGCCGAGTCCGCTCACTGCTGCTAATAATATTCAAGGTATTACTGTAATGTACTGTTATCACGAATGAGATCTGCTGTGTTGTAGTCCAACCACATTGGACTGTTGTGTATTTCCACCATCGCGGGTGAGACTGGCACACTGAGTTTATCCATTAAAGAATCAAAGACCACGGGATGGTTTACGAGCCGTTTACGAGCGTCTCTGAGTGATAAACTAACAGCTGCTTTCTTTCCCATGATCGTGAAACCGGCTTTGGTGCCACCACTTTATTCTCTCTCTCTCTCGTACTAACCACACACACATGCGACCCCTCACAAACATTCTCGTACACATTTTTGGCTAGTAGATAACTTCCTGATAAAGCTCAGCTTTGTCCCTAGTTTATTGTACAAGCGGAGACACGCGGTAAATGGGCAGATGCCATTGACCGGCTTCTCTCTGCCCACATTCGCGGCCATATTCTCTGGCCGGAAATCTCGCATGAGGTACTCTCCACAAGAGTCACGTCCGCCATTTTGTGCGCGTCCCTCCTTACATACACACACACACACACACACACACACACACACACACCCATTCTCTCTCACACAAACCTTCCTCTCATGTGTTATAGGATTATTTTGGTTACCATATCTAATCATACCACTGTTCAGTTTGTGGTTGTAAGTCGGAAGTTTATTGACTGCATTGTATTGATTATTAATTGATATTACTGCATAAATAAACTTTGTTATATTTCAAAGAGAAGTGTTTTGGTTTGTTTTGCATACACCTGTGTCAAATGCTGACAGGGGATGTCAGTACTCGGATTCAAGCCTTCATTGTTTCTTTTCGAAAATCGATATTCTTCGGATGTCGATTTTCCTAAGAGAACAATCTATTATTGAGACTGTTATACTATCTGGTTATTAGTCCCTGATACCAGGGTGGTGCCCCAGCGATATTAATCCTTATTAATATTCTATTGATTTTTAATAATTGATAATTATCTTTGATGATTGTTGAATTTGAAGGATCAATAAGCTAGTGTTAATTTTAATCAATGTTTCATCGATGTTAATAATTTGATAATTATCTTTGATGATTGTTGAAATTGAAGGATCAATAAAAGCTAACATTGATTCTCATCAATGTTCTATTGATTTTAATAATTAATAATTATCTTTGATAATTATTAATTATTGCTAATAATCAAACCCGCTCCTGAACGTAGCGCACTACATTTACTGGAGCCCCGTATGAGGTTTTAATGAGTTAGATTCAATTAATTAATTTAAATATTAATTAATAATTAAAGAAATAATTATTATTTCTGATAGAATCACTGATCTAAACAACCAGTAGAACCTACAGTATTGGAGGAGGGAGTGTGGGCTAGGATTCTAAAAAATTTCAAGTCTGCATCTAAAGATGCAAGGGTGCGCCTTATGCAATTTAAGATTTTACATCGATTCTATTGGACCCCCTCTAGATTGTATAGGCTTGGTCTTAAAGACACACCCACCTGCTGGCGATGCCAATCAGAAGATGGAGACACAACCCGTGTTTCTTGGGGGTGTGGTAAGATCTAAGAATTTAGGTTGAAGGATATACATCACAGATCAAAGAAAATTAACAGCCATCTATCAGAATCACCACTGTAAACTATGTGCAGCATTTTTATGAACCTTGTTTTTCAGTGGTGTATATTGGCACTATTTCCAATGTCACCGCTTCTGTAATTTTTTGCCAGTGAGGTGCCTTTTTCTCATATGGAATAGCATTAGAAAATGACACTGCTAATGATATCTAGTGTTTAGCCATTTTGGGTGGACCCATTAGACAGCTGGTTGTAGGCTTGTTCCCTATCTGTCACTCACTCGAAGTTGGTGTCGATGTAGTGACACTAGGGGTCACTCTTGGGAGCCCGAGACACCTCTGGTCTTTGATAAAAGGCCAATGAAAATTGGCGAGTGGTATTTGCATGCCACTCCCCCGAACATACGGGTATAAAAGGAGCTGGTATGCAACCACTCATTCAGATTTTCTCTTCGGAGCCGAACGGTCATGCTCATTGAGCTGAATACTACTGTTCATTCACCTGCTGGATCTGACGGCGCATTTCAGTGGCTTCTCCCTCCTCTGCACTGGTGCACTGCAGAGAACGCCCCTGGGCGCTTCGGCAGAAAAACTGGAGAGTATATTTTCTGAAAGAGCATTTTTCCCCTCTAAAAGAGTATATATTTCTCTAAAAGAGCGCACACACGGAACGTCTTTTTAAAGACGCGTCTTTTTAAAGATGCTTTTCCGATTGTGTGTTATTCCTGGTTGTGCTCGTTATCTCTCGCCTTCTAACGGTCACGATCACTGTCTTTCGTGTCTGGGCACTGCTCACGCGGAGACAGCGTTCGTGGATGGTCACATTCTAATTGCGAGAATGTGTCCATGGCAACGTTGCGGTCGCGGCTCGCCTTCGTAAGGATGCGAGCCACCCCAGAGGCTCCCGCCTCGGTCCTTTTACCCACGTGTTTGAGGCCAGCGCGGCTAGCACTGGGGGCAATTTGGGGACCCCAATGGGACCGCCTCCGCCGGGTATCCCCCCGCGGACCTCCCATTCCCCAGCACGCTCGTCTGCCCCAATCGGGCTTCCGGGTGAGTCCGCTGGCTCGTCTCACGGCGAGTTCGACCTCTTATTCGGAGCCCGCGAAAGTGATGAGCTCTCGAGTGCAGCATCGGAGAGCGGGCTCGTCCAGTCGGAAGCCTCGGCTGGGCTCCTCCCTTCGGGGTCAATCGCCCAGTCACAGGCTGACGCGGAGATGACGACATGCTTTCCCGGACAGCCGCGAGCGTCGGTTAGAGTGGATTTCACCGCTCTTCCCTGAACACTCGCGGCTCTGTGATTGGTTCCTGGGCTCGCGGCGCCGCTCAAAGCCACGCCCCGCCCCGTTCCTTTCTTCCCGGAAGTGCATGAAGAGCTGACAAGGTCACGGGAGGCACCTTTTACTGCCCGGTCCCGATCTTTTCAGCTTCCCCGCTCTCACTACTCTCGATGGTGGGGCGGCCAAGGGTTATTCGGCAATCCCCCAGTGGATAAAGGCGCTCGCAGTGCACCTATGCCCGCAGAGCGCCGCCACCTGGCGTGGGTGCCCAAAGCCCCCGTCCAAGGCCTGTAGGTTTACGTCTCTGACGGTCAAAGCCTACGGCGCTGCTGGACAAGCCGCCTCCGCCCTGCATGCCATGGCTCTCCTGCAAGTCCGCCAAGGCGCTAAGGAACTGCACGAGGGTAGTTCCGCCCCGGGATTGATGCAGGAACTGCGCTCGGCGACCGACCTCGCTCTCCGAGCGACGGAGGTCACGGCGTGGTCTCCCGGGCGGACGATGGCCACACTAGTGGTCCAGGAGCGCCACCTTTGGCTCAACCTGGTCGAGATGGGTGAGGCCGACAGGACACGATTCCTTGCTGCCCCCATTTTCCAGGCGGGCCTATTCGGCGACACTGTCGAGGACTTTGCCCAGCAGTTCTCGATGGTAGAGCAGTAGATGGATGCTAGCCGGCTTGTCCTGCCCCGGCGTGGCTCAAGATCCCCCCCATCTACTCATCGCCGAGGGCGTCCCCCTGCGGTGACTGCACCGGCTCCGCCGCAGCCCGCCCCTCCGGCCCGGCCCCGGCGTGGAGCCCACCGCAGGAAGCCGACGCCACCCGTCTCACAGCCGGCACCGAAGAACCCACGGAGGTCTTCGAAGCGCCCCAGAGACGGGCGACCCAGGGACAACGAAACCCGCTGCTCTGGAGCTGGTAAGCAGATCTTCTTTTTGTTACTATTTGCATTTAATTGCGCTGCATGCCCAAGTGGCTGCAGTAATCAAGAGCTCCGCAAGAGTGGTTTCCTTGTTCCCTGGGTCACATATTCGGTGTGTACGGCTGGCATCACGACCACCGTCCACCACTCCATTTGGCAGGTTGGCGCTCCAGCGGCGGTCTCCCACCCTGAGCGCCCAGCTGTGGCAAAAATCCGCCCCCGATGTGACAGTCTCCACGGGTCATGAGGACAGGCCTCTTCCTCCCCCGTCCCAGCCTGTTCCGGGGGTGGTCACAAGGAGCCAGGTAAGTGCTTTGATGTCCTCGGACTCAGCACGGCCACGATGTGGTGTGGCACCTCAAGCTCCGCCCCGCCGCGAGGCCCCACCCGCCGGTACATCCGATGACGTTGTCTCTTTGGTCCCCCTTGCGCGGAACTCGGATGCATGGCTTGCGCTTTCCAGTCCGTCGCGAGGGCTGGTCCAGACCGTCCGACTCGGCTGCACGATTCACTTCGCTGGGCATCCGCCCAGGTCCAGCGGTGTCCACTTCACCTTGGTGAAAGATGGAAACGCTGCTACCTTGCGCGGAGATCGCTACCCTCCTACGGAAGGACGCGATAGAACCTGTCCTTCCAGCCGAGATGAAGGGGTTTTACAGCCCCTACTTCATTGTACCGAAAAAAGGCGGTGGGTTGCGGCCAATCTTGGACCTGCGAGTACTGAACCGGGCCTTACACAGACTCCCGTTCAAGATGCTGACGCAAAGACGCATTCTAGCGAGCGTCCGGCATCAAGATTGGTTCGCGGCGGTAGACCCGAAGGATGCGTACTTTCACGTCTCGATCCTTCCTCGACACAGACCCTTCCTGCGGTTTGCGTTTGAGGGTCAGGCGTATCGGTACAAGTCCTCCCTTTCGGCCTGTCCCTGTCTCCTCGCATCTTTTCGAAGATCGCAGAGGCTGCCCTTGCCCCGTTAAGGGAGGTGGGCATTCGCATTCTCAACTATCTCGACGACTGGTTAATCCTAGCTCACTCTCGAGACGGGTTATGCGCACACAGGGACCTGGTGCTCTCACACCTCAGCCGACTAGGGCTTCGGGTCAGCTGGGAAAAGATCAAGCTCCTCCCGGTTCAGAGCATCTCTTTTCTCGGTTTGGAGTTGGACTCAGTCTCCTTGACGGCGCACCTTACGAACGAGCGCGCCCAGTCGGTGCTGGCCTGTTTGAAGGCGTTCCACTGAAACATTTTCAGAGGCTCCTGGGGCATATGGCGTCCTCGGCGGTGGCCACCCCGCTCGGGTTGATGCATATGAGGCCGCTTCAACACTGGCTCCAGACTCGAGTCCCGAGACGGGCATGGCGCCACGGGACACACCGCGTGGCCATTACGTCGGTCTGTCACCGTCTTTTCAGCCCTTGGACCGACCTCTCGTTTCCACGAGCAGGTGTTCCGCTAGAACTGGTCTCCAGGCGCGTCGTGGTCACGACAGACGCCTCCAAAATGGGCTGGGGCGCTGTTGGCAACGGGCACGCAGCCGCTGGCCTCTAGACGGGTCCGCAGCTGCATTGGCACATCAACTGCCTCGAGTTACTGGCAATTCTGCTCGCCCTGCGGAGGTTCCGGCCGTTGATCCAGGGCGAGCACGTGCCAGTTCGGACAGACAGCACGGCAGCGGTAGCATATGTCAACCGCCAAGGCGGTCTGCGCTCCCGCTGTATGTCATAACTCGCCCGCCGTCTCCTCCAACGGAGTTAGCAGCACCAAGTTGCTGCAAGCCACTCACATCCCGGGCAACCTCAACACTTCGGCAGACGCGCCGTAACAACAGGTTACCCTCAAGGGAGAGTGGAGACTCCACCTTCAGGTGGTCCAGCTGATTTGGAGTCGATTCAGTCAGGCACAGGTGCACCTGTTCGCCTCCCAAGAATCCTCCCACTGCCCGCTCTGGTACGCCCTCACCGAGGTCTTCCTCGGCATAGACGCGCTGGCACACAGCTGGTCCCCTGGCATTCGCAAATATGCGTTTTCCCCAGTGAGCCTGCTTGCACAGACCCTGTGCAAGGTCAGGGAGGACGAGGAGAAGGTCGTCCTGGTAAGCACCCTACTGGCCCGCCCAGACGTGGTGCTCGGACCTCACGCTCCTCGTGACAGCTCCCCCCGGGCAAATTCCCTTGAGAAAGGCCCTTCTTTCTCAGGGAAGGGGCACCATCCGGCACCCGCTCCCAGACCTCTGGAATCTCCATGTCTGGCCCCTGGACGGGACGCGGAAGACCTAAGCTGTCTCCCACCTGCGGTGGTAGACACGTTCACTCAGGCTAGGGCTCCCTCTACGAGGCGCCTGTATGCCTTTAAGTGGTGTCTGTTCGCTAAGTGGTGTTCTTCCCATCAGGAAGACCCCCAGAGGTGCGCAGTCAGATCAGTGCTTTCCTTCCTGCAAGAGAGGTTGGAAGGGAGGCTGTCCCCTTCCACCTTGAAGGTGTACGTTGCTGCCATAGCAGCACACCATGACGCAGTCGACGGTAAGTCCTTAGGGAAGCATGATCTGATCATCAGGTTCCTAAGAGGTGCCAGGAGGCTGAATCCCTCCAGGCCACGCCTTGTTCCCTCATCGGACCTCTGTAGTTTTTCAGGGTCTACAGAGAGCCCCCTTTGAGTTTTGCAGTCAGCCGGGCTTAAGGCACTCTCCTTGAAGACTGCCCTCCTGACTGCGCTCACTTCCATCAAGAGGGTAGGTGACCTGCAAGCGTTCTCTGTCAGCGAAACGTGCCTGGAGTTCGGTCCGGGCTATTCTCACGTGATCCTGAGACCCCCGACCGGGCTATGTGCCCAAGGTTCCCACCACTCCTTTTAGAGACCAGGTGGTGAACCTGCAAGCGCTGCCCCAGGAGGAGGCAGACCTAGCCCTGTCATTGCTGTGTCCGGTGCGCGCTTTACACATCTATTTGGATCGCACGCAGAGCTTTAGAATCTCCGAGCAGCTCTTTGTCTGCTTTGGTGCACAGCGGAAAGGAAGCGCTGTCTCCAAGCAGAGGATCGCCCACTGGCTCATTGACGCCATAACTATGGCATGTCTCGCCCAAAAACATGCCGCCCCCGGTAGGGCTACGAGCCCATTCTACCCGTGGTGTAGCGGCTTCTTGGGCCCTGGCCAGAGGTGCCTCTCTAACAGACATTGCAGAGCAGCGGGCTGGGCAACACCCAACACCTTTGCAAGGTTCTACAACCTCCGGGTGGAACCGGTTTGGTCCCAGGTAGTGGCACGCAACACAAGCGGATAAGCCCGGGATAGCCGGCTGGGTGTATCGCTTGCACATAGCGCCTTCCACCTCCTTTTGAGCTGAAGACGTGTGCTGTTAATTCCCAGTAGTGTTCACAAAAGTTGTTCCCTGGTTGACTTCCTCCGAGCCCTGTGGCAGTCGAGTTTTCGGAGAGACTCGCTGCCGGCCCAGTACACGCGCTAACTAAGAGCCCGGTTCTGGGGTAGGTGCTCCGCATGTGGCGGTTCCCTGTAAGGCTAACCCCATGCGATCTATATCTTCCGCTAGTTCGTTTCCCTACTGGCAAACTGCGTCTTCCTTGGGCAGAGCCTCTCAGTCTCCATGTTGTAGTAACTCCTCCCCCATTGGGTAGGATCTACCTTGAAGGCTCTCCACATGGTTGGAAAGACCATGTGATGTATTCTTCCACTTAAATATCCCCCCTCTCTTGGGGCGAGGTGTGGTCTCCGCGGTGTCCTCCCCTTGGGAGGGACACCCCCCGACTAGACCTGGCAGCCCAGTCGGATAATCCCCCTTCTTTTTAGGGAGTGGAAAAAGAGAAGGGGAAAGAGGCCATGACTGGGTTAAGCCTGTCTCTATCTCTGGGTAGTCGACTTGTCCCCAAAAAGGGCCGTTCGACACTCATAACTGTGTTGGGGGAGGTTACGTGTCGACCTGGTGTGCTGGCTATGAGGCACACAGCAAGTCTGCCCACCACACACCGCCAGTTCACGTAACACAGTTCAGCCTTGTGGCATTTTGTATAGGGACCCCTAGTGTCACTACTTCGACACCAACGTCGAGTGAGTGACAGATAGGGAACGTCGTGGTTACTGGTGTAACCTCCGTTCCCTGATGGAGGGAACGAGACGTTGGTCCCTCCTGCCACAACGCTGAACTACCCGCTGAAATGGCCGGACCTTATATCGGCTCCTCAGCGTAAAACCTGAATGAGTGGTTGCATACCAGCTCCTTTTATACCCGTATGTTCGGGGGAGTGGCATGCAAATACCACTCGCCAATTTTCATTGGCCTTTTATCAAAGACCAGAGGTGTCTCGGGCTCCCAAGAGTGACCCCTAGTGTCACTACATCGATACCAACGTCTCGTTCCCTCCATCAGGGAACGGAGGTTACACCAGTAACCACGACGTTTTCGTCTGGTAGCCTACTGCATTCTTCCCATTCATCTTGGTGTCTCTGCCAAAAATACTGGAATAAATTAGTTGTGCTGCCACTTCTGGTTGCAGCTGACTTTCAGCATTCTTTACATGTTACATTAGTCAAATTCAAATAATTTCCAAACAACTGAGGAAATATTAGTGCCTTTCTTTGACAAGGTCATCCTGATGTGAAGAGTAATCAGTCTCCACATTGTTAACTTTTGTTACGTTCATGCACTGATCAGATTTGGGGTAGCATCAAGTCAAGCAGTGTAATTTTTTTTTTTTCTATTTCTTAATCTGCCATTAGTGGACAAGAAATGTGTCTAATTAAAGCATTTGCTAACATTTTATGTGAAACCTTCATCCCTCAATTAAAAAACAAAATTAAATCGTGTCAAAACGTTAATTCAAATTAATTGATAAAATCTGAAAAATCGTGTATGAGATACCCTACATCAGATACCAGGCTACTTCGACACACTTCACAACTAAGTTTCCTTAACACATAACTAACAACGAACCCTGAGATGTAAATAAGTACAATTTCTGTCAGAGCCCCATAGTGAGTGGGCAAGTAATTATGATCTAAAATAACCCCACACATATCTTGAAATGGAGAGCAATCAGCAGGTCATGTCTCCGCAGACAATTTGACTGTATCCTCTTGTGTTGTGATATTGCCTATTTTGCCAAGAAAAACTCTGCAGTACACTATGATAAACACTCTGAAAGTGTGCAGCAGGGGGGTTGTTTTTTCATCCAACCACAATTGATGAATATTGTGACATTGCAGTCAATCAAGTGCCCTTTTGTCTTTTTGTATTTGTTGCACGGACTCCTAGCAGCATAGATTCAGAATCTTGTAAGAGCAAAAGTTCAGTTACCAGTGGCATTATAGAAACATGCTAATCCAGGGCTGTTACCAGCATTAAGGGGGCACTAAGCAGATTTTCAAAATGGGGCCCCCCAACCTACTTGTACACCTAACCAATCACGCCCAATCTCAATAATTTAGCAGGCTTAAACTGTGCAAACAAACAAATAAAGTATTTAAAAGTATACAGCTTAAAAATGTGAAACTTTAAACTATAGATTATTAACACAGGTATAACAGCATCAGAATTTAAAAAAATGAAAGAATGTAATTCTTTAACTAACCAAACACACCAATCACATGCACAAATGTATTAATAATTAACTAAGGTAAGTATATGCTGTTTTCACTTAGTGTAAATAGTGGCACTATTTGCACCCTGGTGTAAATTGTGGCAGATACGATTCACAGCAGTGTATTACAGTGTATTCTAAAACAGTCTATAATATAACAACATATACAGTGTAAATAAATCATATAAATAAGATACTAAACTAGAGTAGAATCTAGAGATTTCCAAGCAGAGGATGGTTCTCCAACTGGCTCTCCCAGGCTGCAGTAAGAATTTAAAACAAATATTAACATGTGTTGCAAGATATGTGGGCAACCAAGTTATCAGTGCTTTTATAAATAATAGTGAACCAATGACATAGCCTATGTACAAACTGAGAGGACCATTCAACCTTTGCATACAAGATGCAATGATGAGTTAAACCTCCAGATCCAGTAATACATTTCAACACATCATGGTAAACTGCATCAACATTCTGAATTGAAGAAACACTAGCATTCCTGTATAAAATACCACCTGAGTCTCTCTCTCTCTCTCTCTCTCTCTCTCTCTCTCTCTCTCTCTCTCTCTCTCTCTCTCTCTCTCTCTCTCTCTCTCTCTCTCTTGTTAAAACTAGTTTTAAAAGTTAAAGTTGGGTTTCTAATATTCCAAAAGCTACTTGTGATTCTAAACTGAAAATTGCCTTGGATAATTTACAACAATAAACTACAGTATCTTAAGCATAAAAGTGAAAATTTGCATCTTGAACATTATAATCCATATTATTAATATAAATAATGAATAATAAGTGACCCAACACTGAACCTTGTGGTACCCCCTTATGAACTGATAAGATATTAGAATTAAAAAAAACATCTGATTGAACACACTCTGTCCGCGGCATAAGGCGTTTTTTCCACACATTTGTGGAACTAATACCTGAACAAAAATCAGTTTGTTGTAGAACTATACCCACTCCAATTAAATTCCAAGTGTCAATTTTCTACCAGGGACATGAAAGCAGGAAATTAGGTTTCTAAGGAACAAGTGTCCTGCTTCGATAAATAATAATCAGCTTTTTTAACCAGTCACTACAGAAAATGTGAGTTATCCCTCAAGTTTTTGTAAGACAAAATCATATCACCAGATAACTTAATTCATTTTAGATGGCTCTTTCCCTGTTTGATAAAGTAGAGATGTTGAATTCTTTTAATAAACATTTAGCTTCATCAGGTTTTGCTTCATTTTTTTTTAGGCCTTGAATGGTTTTGCACAGCAGCATATTAAGGATGATAAGGATAGTCCTGTCAGGGCTGGGAATACATTTCATTTTATACCTTTCTCAGTTCTAGGACCAAAGTACCTCAGACTTTAATTTCCTTGCCCTAGCCAAACAAAAAAAAAAAAAAAAAAAAAAAAGACATTCCTTTAATAAATAAGAATTGACAGTTCCTCTGAAAACCATGGCTTATCCTATTTTAACTCAAATTTTCTAAAAGGAGCACGTTTGTCCAAAACCTCTAAGAACATTATTTTTTTGGTGAGCTAATCCCAATTCGTATCTCAAACAATTAATATTTCACCTTGATGAAGTTTAGAAAATACATCAGTGAGAGAGATCAAAGACTCCTTAACAGCTGAAGGGGGTCTGTAAAAACCTAAAACAGAAAAGATATCTTTGAGACTGTTACTTTTAACAAAAGTTATTCAAACTGTTTAGAAACCGATTTCACTAACAAAACATTGGTATTATACTTATTTATGATACTTATTTTTAACATAAATGGCTATGCCACCGCTTCTCTGTGGACAGCACGATTTAACTGATATAATTTAATAGAAAGCTCTTTATCACAGACTGATTTATTAAGCAATGTATCAGAAATTATAATAACATCGTCAGTTGTCTGTGCCAAAATACGAACAATATCCTTTTTTTTTTTTTGTAAAAGACTACATGCATTCGAATTAATGAAGTCAAGCCCAGACATTGTCTTAAAATCAGAGGATGTTTGTTTACACTGCATTTCAGGACCAGGTTTTGTTTGAACCTATACCACAGATCAGCAATAACAGTACAATCATAAGAGTGACCCCCAAAACATTAGTCACATAAAGATTTTGAAATTATTTATTTGTGAACTTATTCCCTGTATATAAATGTCTATATATTTATTTAGATGCATGTAATTTATTGATTACTTGAACATGTTTTAATGGTAGTGCATTGGATCTTTGAACTGCATTCTTTCTAAGACACTGATGAGGCAGTATAGAGCAGATTTGCTATGGAAACGGGAACAGTCCTCAAACAACAACAGAGTACTCAACTGACAATCGCAAAAAACTTGTCTCTCTCTGTCATTTATTGCTTACAGCATTCAAATTACATCATTCACTGCTTACAGTCCCACATCTGCCTGGAACCTGGAACAGATTTTGGGGGCTCGTCTGGCATCAGCGCTCCTCTGAAGAAGCCTGGTCCAGTGATTTGAACTTAGGGACTGAAAAGCACATTCCTCAGGAAGGGAGTGTGTGTGATGCTAAAAGGGAGCAGGTGACCAACATTATCCTGACCAAGAGCATCACTGCATAACCAGAGCTGTATGAAAGTGCATCATGTCTGATGAGGAAAGAAAGAAACTTGTCTGGAACATAAAGAAGAAACTGTATTCTTTGACAACTGGTGAACTGTTTCAGTTGGCTAAAGACATCGACCCATGAGGTGGGGATGTCACAGAATTAAAAAATAGTGACAAAGAGTGCTGTATTAACTTACATGAATAGTAGTGAATTGCCTAAGCTAGCTGAACAAGGAAGGTCATTTTTAATGATCCTGAATGATTGTGTTGATGAAACTGTAAAACAACGTGTTACCAGGGTTGAAGTGTTTGCACAGCCATCCAATGCATCTCATAACACATACACAGCAGAGGCTGAGTACCAGAGAATGTTGGCAAACTATGAAGAGCTAGGCAGAAAATGTTCTAGCCAGTTGGACCATACCTACCACATAAACTACACCCACAGTCATGACAAACACACATATTCCAAACAATACTTATGCAGTACACATAGACCACAGCACCTCTCACCTTGCAGCTGATACCATGGTCTCTATCAGGGACATTCCTATGCTTCAGCATTGAGACCTCAAAATCAATGGGGGACAAATAGGAGATAGTGTGTCCGATATACTGTAGGTTTCAGCAACCTGTGCAAACAGATAGATGAAGGCATTAAGGAGGGTTACAGTGAAGCAAAATAATCTGAGGGGTGTTCCGCATCATAAAACCTGGAAATTTTAAAGATATGCTAATAATCAAGGATGACATGATGGTAGTAGAATTGAAGAGTTTTCTTCAGTGTCATCTAGGAGAAAGAAGCAGTACCAAACTGTTCCAGGAACTGATGAGTGCCAAGCAACATGACCATGAGACACCACATCAGCTCCTCTACCAAATGATTGGCCTAAAACAGAAGGTACTCTTCTGTTCTAGACAGGTGAACATGGATATTAGATATGAAACCCATGCAGTTCACAATGTGTTTCTTCATACTGTTTCACATGGCATCGGCCTAAACCACAGTGTCATTCGTCACGTGTTGAGACCCTTCCTCTCAGACAACAATGTTTCCGTACTGAGGCATGTCAGTAATGTCATGTCATGTAATGCTGTCGATTCCCTGAATCAGCCCCGGATGACAGAACATCCTCATTCATGGTGTGATTACAGTGAACAACAGCATCAAAGTTAGTCACAACTCCAGCAACCGCCCCAGCAGCCCGCGGTACAGTTCCAGCAGCCCACTTTACAATTTCAGCATCCGACACAGTTTGCATTATCTGCCATGCCTCTGTACCAGCCAATCAAACAGGTGCAGTTTCAGACCCAGTATCAGCCACCACTTCAGCCAGGCCCACAGCATCAATACAGGTCAAAATAACAGCCACAATTGACATCTAATAGATGGCCTCAGAGAAGAGAAAAACGGTTAAGGTGCCCAAACTGTAGAGAGAAAAATTTTATCATCTGAGCTGTTGGTTGTTTTAGGAAGCCAAAAGTTCAGGGAAATGGAGATTGGTCATTGCAGAGGGACAACCAGTGATCGAAGCAAAGCCACTGTCTCATATGAAATTACACATGCTGCTACACCCACACCAACTTTCCCAAACCAAATCAAAAATATTACATCTCCATATTTGTTTGATCACACAAACCAGTCCACCCAAATGAGAGTTGCACAGCTGATAGGGGACAAGTGTTTGCTGAAATGTAGTATGAATGGTGATCCTGTCAGTGTTTCTTTAGACACAGGAGCCCAGGTGAGCATTATGCCAATGGCAGAATGGAAAGCTAAGGGGTACTGCATATGGATCAAGTTTCCTTCAGCTGAAAGTAATTACAAACTTTACTCTAACAAGCTTGAATTTCTTGTTTTGAAATGGGCCATATGTGAGAAATTTAGGGATTATCTGTTTTATGCCCCTCATTTCACTGTGTACGCTGACAACAACCCCTTGACCTATGTGATGATTATTGCCAAGCTGAATGCTGTGGATTATTGATGGTTTGGAGAACTGTCAGATTTCCATTTTGATATTAAGTACTGACAAGAAAAGGACAATATTGATACTAACACACTCTCTTGTTGTCCCTTGGACATTGAACATTATGTAGCTTCATGTTCAGAGGAGATGTCTGATGATGCAGTCCATGAGACCTGGGAAGGAAACAAGTAGCAAAGAAGAGAGATGTGGCCTGCATAGCTACTCTTGACTGAGCTCAAATACTAGCAACATGACCACAGAATTGACTTTCCACGACTCTCTGTCAACATTTGATCACTGTGAGTTATAAAGAGCACAGAAAGAAGATCTCGCTATTGGAAAAGTATTGAAACAAAGAAAACAACAGTACTCTCACTAATGAAGTCAGAAGTGGGTCGTGCAGCCCAGCCAAGAAATTATTGTATAAGTGGGGAAAAATGCATATTGAGAAGGGCTTTCTGTACCGCAAGACCACTTATCAGAAAAAAGTAGCCTTTCCTGCTGAATTTAAGAGGAAGGTCCTGAAGAATCTTCATGATTATATGGGTCATGCGGGCACAGAGAGGGTTATACACCTTACCCGAGAGAGATTTTTTCGCCATACATGAAAAGGGACATTGAAGAATATGTTACCAGAAGATGTTCCTGCATCAAGCAAAAGAAACCCGTAACCCATGGTAAGCATTTCCACCACTTTACCCCTCGAACTAGTCTCCATAGACTATCTTCACTTGGAGAGAAGTAAAGGTGGCTTTGAGTACATACTAGTTGTAGTTCACCATTTCACCAGATATGCTCAAATGACTTCATTCATGCTTTGGATTTCCCAGTGAACTACATCATGATCAAGGAAGAGAGTTGGAGAATGAACAACCTTATATGCCAAATCAGACATTTACACATTTTAATTACTTGAGATGTGCCTATTGAGAGACAATAGGTAACCAGAATTAGTATATGTATTTAAAGTGTTGTCTTGTTCTTTGTGAGGGAGAGTGTGACCCCCTAAAAATTAGTCACATTTTGAAATTATTTATTTCTATATTTATTCCCTGTATATATTCTGTATGTTTATATATTTATTTTTATTTATGTATAATTTATTGACTAATTGAATGTGTTTTAATGGTAGTGCATTGAATCTTTGAGCTGCATTCTTTCTAAGACACTGTGGGGGCAGTGTCATGGAGAGCAGAGTTGATATGGAAACAGGACCGTGTCCTCAAAAAACAACAGACGACTCAACTGACAAATGCAAAATTCTTGTCTATCTCTGTCATTTTTTCTTATAGCATACAAATCACATCATTCTACTTACAGTCCCACATCTTCCCGGGACCTGTAACATAAGCCTAAACGTAATATTTTTACATGGGACTGAAGCAAAAAAAAAACAAAATTGTACGCTATCAGAAGTATTGCAATATATATTATTACCTGTTCTAATGAAGTGATGCTTTAAATGCCAAAGTTTTTCATTGAATAATTCAACAGTTATTTTTTTTTATTATTTTTTATTTTTTCTAATGCAAGAGAATTCTGCACAAAAGTGAACAAATGATTGTAAAATAGATATTTTGCAGTAGCAGCTTAAAGATTAAGGATCTGCCTTGCTGGTTCAGTCCTAAATTGGGGTGATCCAAGAGCTGAAGTTACTAAAATCACAATTCTGCATCATCACAGTTGTACCCTTGAGCACGATGCTTAATCCAAGATTCCCGGGGGACTGTACAAACAATAAAAATAAATAAATAAATTAGCACAGGGAACACCAGAAATCCCTGAAGTTATCAGGGTCCAAAGAGAAGGACACCCTTACTCAGTCCAAAGCTAATTAAATACCCAGTTACAGGATACATCTGCTCATAATTTGTTAGATATGACAGAGTTGCAGAGACATTTTTGTTGATACAGTAAGTGTTAATGAACAGAAATTAATTGGTCTGACCGATTCCAGTAAATACACTCTTACAGTCACACTATATTCCTCAGAGACATGGAACAATTACATGGAAAGCCCCATGTGTGTTCATATTTTCCTGTTTGAAATAACAATATTTAATGAGTTGTTTTTATTAATTAAAATGACTGATCAAAACAGGACATGCTACATGCGACCCTATGTACTCTCATCCTTAACTGTAAATTTTGTTAATTAGAACTTTAATGCCCATATCAGAATGTCTTGTACCTGTTCCATTCCCAGAAGATCAACAAAAAAAGTGTGTAAACTGCCAGCCTACCACATACTGATCTGATATAAATGTTACTATCCAAAAGTAATAGTCAAATGTATTGTGTAATATCTGCATAGCAAAAACACATTACTATACTAAAATAAGTACAATAAAAGAGAGGACACAGACATAATCAGGGTTTGAAATTTACTTTTTGGCTCACCGGCCACTGCTAGTACTTTCCAAGGTCACTAGCCACTTAGTATTTGCACTAGCCAAAATCACCTGCCTCACAAAAAATGATACAGGTAACTATAAACTGTATGCATTTGTTTGGACATTTTATTTGAATGAGAATTATTTTATTTTAGCAGGACACAAGCCTAATCGTTTAACTCACCTTAGAATATCTATGTCATGGACAGTTAGAACAGGTGCAAAATTTGTCAATTATTTGTCCATAATTCATGGAAATTTTAACCCCTTCATTCTGAATTGTGTTTGCCCTTATGAAAGTGTACCATAGTTTTACCATTGTTTAACAGTGGCATTTGTAATGCCATTACCACAGGAAAGACCATGGATTACTCCACTGTGGTTATGTTGATACTGTAGTCTTTTCTAAACTATAGTATTTGTTAAAAATCTAATAGCCTAAACACATTTAGAATTTTCAGTCCTGTAAAATTAGCCTAAAATGCCCATTCAAGGCATACCCAAAGTAAATTTAAAGCTGTTCTTGAACAATTTGAAATGCATGCATGGTTTTGGTCTCTTTTGACATTTTTTCCCCAGCAGACAGAATCACTGTAAGTGCGACTGGTTTTGAGTGATAGAAGTTTGAACACACTGAAATAGAAGGTTTTTTTCCACCTGAATTTGTTTTGCATACAGATGCCTACAGATGACTATAATTGGGAGCTATTAGCTGGAAAACACAATGGGATACTCCAAAGGACCCTGGTAACCATGGCCACATACCTAGGATAAAAAGGCTACTACTTATGAACGCTTTAATAAACAGTCATAATTTTGGGCTCTAATGAAAGGTGACACTTAGAGCTATCATATCCCATATCCAGATCCACTATTAGTATTGCTGACACAGAGTAACTGAAGCATAAACACATTAGAGTGCTTTTTCCCTTCTTGAAACTAAATTTTGTGCATATAAAAGAGTCAAAACAATTGCTATGGTGGAAAAGCAGTTTATATAAGAAATACACACCAAACTATTTACATACTTTTTTACACAACATATTTACATACAATTATACCTTTTACAGGTTTTTGGCAACATGCCAGTCATTGTAGCAGTCACGTTTGGAGACAAAGCACAAAGACACATCACAGGAGGAGCACTTCACTGGTGTCTTTGCATGGCACTGCCTGCACTTCAGCCGACCAGCGGTGCTGAGTCCACTGATATGCAATGGCCTGTGATGTACTCTGGGTGGAGCAGGAGATACGGGTCTGGCTGTGGAGTGAGACCCCAACTCTGCCAGCTCCTCAGCAAGGGTCTCTCTGAATGCCTTCGGATGCATAGGTACCTCTCCTTTACCTTTTGCAATGTCTTTGTGGAGGAGGAAGATGTTCAATCAATATCTGATTCTACATCAGATAATTGCCTATAATGAAAAAATAAAGAAATAACAGTCATTTACAAAGCTAGACAAAACTTTTCCATCTTTTCTGTATTCTGCCTTTTTACAGCTCGCTGCCTCACATCTCATCAGTTCACACAATGAAGCAAAGAGACACACACACCTCCCCCAGAGGTCATCAGTAACACCTCAAGACACACACAATTTATATTCTTATATTCAACTTATATATATAGTTTTTCTTTTTGTGTGTGTAAATATGTATGCATTTATGTACATTTACTGTAAATACTGCATGTTTTGGCAATGTAAAAAATCTTTATACCATGCCAATAGAGCTATATGAATCTGAAATAAACAGTGAAAACAAACGGGTAATAAAACTTCACACACGCACAAACAAATACAAACACCTCCCGCAAACAGTTCAACAGACTCACTGAGGAAACACACGACAAAAGGCAATCTACAAAACGTGTATTCATAATTCAAACTAAAGCTTATTTATGCGGAATGCACAGTAATATATGTTATATAATATAATAAAATACTTACTTGTCAAGAGTAATGTCTCCTCCCTCCAGAAACACTGCCTCTGCCTCGGAGTCAATATATTACTATTTCACTATTTACTTCTGAAACTTCATCCCCAGACTCGTCGCTTTCATGCCGAGTACATTCTTCCAGGACATCTTGGAGTGAATATTTTGTTTTCCTCGTCTGTTTCGCCATAATTCACCTTCTAGAAGTGTCAACAGTCACAAAACTACACTTTTTGCTTTTTGCGCACATACGCACAAAACACTTAGCAATGGTTAGCCAACTTTACGCACGGACTTCTTAGTTGTAGCTTTGAAACTTCCCACTAAAGTGGCACATCATTGTTTTCAGAATTTCATTGGCTATACGTGCCAGTCATCCACACAATCGGTTGCAATTGGCTTGATCTTTACACTACGGAAAAGGGGCAGGCACTTCCTTTCAACGCGGACTCTCGTTGGATATTGAAGGCTATGGACAGGACATGGAAGATCCTATTGGGTCAAATGTGGTGTCAATCGAAAGGTCAGAGTGCAGCCGCCATCTTAGGCACATCTGCTGGGTAATGTGAAATGATGCAACAAGGGTCTGTGGGTATTTATTGATGTAATAATGTGTTTTGGACTAAATATTTTACTTGAATGGATTGTTTGGACCTTTGCCAATGTAACAAGACCATTTTTGTCAAAATGTTATCGATCAGTGGACTACTATGAGGCTTCATATGTGAGTTGCCTCAATTTTGTAATTGTTTGTTTGTATATTGGTGGTCTGACAAAGACGTTGATTGTACCTGCTGTTGTGATTGTATCTTGAAATGGTTTACATCAATAGAATCACAAGAATCTTAGCTTTCCAAAGATATGTGGCATGAGTACCAACGTACACAGAGCAGTTGTGTACATAGCATAGATTTGTACTTAACAATGCGACAGCCCGCCTGCGGGCCGTGGGATTTCTAATAGGTTAAATTACAACGGTAATTAATGTGTATTTTAAAAACTGATGATGTGTATTTTTCTCATCTTTACCTCATCAGTGCTGCTTATAATTGAAGGGGCTGTTGTGCAGTTTGAGTTCGACCTCCTCCATATAAAGCTTTATACAAGAATGTTCTCTGTAAACCGATGTGTCAAATAGGTCACATACATTTTATGGTCTCCGCCCTGATATCAAGTAAAGCCCGATTGAATCATTCAAGTTTCACTCTGTGCTGTCCCAGAGCTCTGACGATCTTACCTCTGGAGCACACTGACCGTTCGTGTCCACTGGCATGCCTACTATTTTTAATTCATTCCAATGAGAGTCCACCTCGCGAGAATGGCGCTCGGCTTCAAATTGGAATGAATTCAAAAACTTGCTTCGCTCATCAGTCAACACTTGTCAGTGGACACCCAGCATGATGTGTGCTGTGGCGGTTCACATGAAAACACACTTCATTCGCCCCACACAGATGCGCGTGTAAGTTATGAGAAGCATGAATACCATTACATTTGTATCTGCAGCGACTCCGAGTCGCCGGACATTCATAGAATGATCAATGCAGGAAAAACCCTGAATACCTCACCCACCAATGTGCCTAATAAAAGTGGCGGAGTTACCCGCCACTGCCGATTTTTACATGCATTTGGTGGGTTGGAGGGTGTTAATTTCAAACCCTGAACATAATATACAGTATGTTTGAATGTATGTATATTTTAAACATTTATACTACATTTATTGACTTAATTAGTTATTGAATTTATGTGAAATTTATGTCTGTGTGGGATAATCCCCCCTAAAACTTTATCTTTCTTTCAATTATTATTTACCCTCTGAAAATAATTCAAAAATCTAATTGACATGTTTGTGTGTTAAACGCAAATGTACAGGTTATTTGAAAAGCGTCTCTTATATTTTTATATGACCAAAAGTATATGAACACCCAAATACCACACTTAAGCATTTAATTTCAAAACTATTGCTAGCAATTGGGAGCTGGTCCTCCAATACAAATTCCATTGGGGACAGGAACTCCCAATAACACACAAGAGCATCAGTGACGTCAAGCACTAATGTTGGGGGATGGGGTCTGGCTCACAGTCAATGTTCCAATTTATTCAAAAGATGTCCGGATGGGTTCAGGTCTGGGCTTTGTGCAGGCAAGTCAAGTTCTTCCACAGCAGACTCATTAAACCATCCATCCATCCATCTTCTATAGCCGCTTGTCCTATGTAGGTTCACGGATAGTGCTAGAGCCTACTCACTTAACCATTTCTCTGTTAATTAGAAAGGGTGTACACATACTTTTGGCCATCTAAGGTGAATTCCAATAGAATGTGCATTCCTATGCCCTGCTCACTCTGAAGTCCTTGAGGTGGGTTCTCTGAAGGAAACACAGCATTACTGTCTCATGTGTGCTACTTTATTTTGATTGGCAATGATATCTTGATAATTTAGCAGCAAAGATTGTTGCAACAAATTTGTGTCAAGTTTTGGCCAATTGATGTCAATTAAATTGTAAAAAAAAAAAAAAAATCTACTTGTGTACTGTCTTTGTGTGGCGCATGATAAAGAAAATATATGATAGTATATAAATAAGGAATATTCCCCATTTAGTTTAAAAAAATCCCTTGTAACATTTCAAATAAAATATATGACTTTTCAAAATGAATTGCGTGAACATGCCACACAGAATCATGCAATTATAAATGTCAAAATTACATTACCTTAATTAACCTTTGAGACAGTGTTTAGACTGCAGAATCCAGTTCTTTCAAAAGAAAAAAAAAGTGTCTAAAACTATAATAACAATTGATTAATTAATACAATAAACTAAAAGATGAGCATTCTGATTTATTAATTCATTTTTGGGAATAAAAAAAAAAAACACCAATGGGGTATGACAACCCTGCCTCAAGACATAATGTACCCATTTGGAAAACCTTAAATAAATAAATAAATGATGACAAGTCATGGTCCCAGCACTGTATCGGGAGGGGAGCGATTAATATTTAATATTTATTTCCTAAATCAGATGGGGGGAGCAGTTTACAGAACAAGACAAAAGAATAAGATTGGAGAAGTTTGTGCACATGCTGTTAGAGTTTACAGTCTCATTTTGCAGACATGAAAACCAAAAAGAAAATTAGATTTGATTATCTTTTGTTCTGCAGTGTCTCAACACTTAATTGAACAAACCTATAGGCTTCAGATAATGTAGCTCTGAACATGAAATTTGTAAATATACCACATTTGAGGATTGTTGTTGCTTATTTGCCTATTTTTGTAAACACTTACTTGTGCATTAAATGTAAACATTTTGTATTTTATGTCTTTAAAATGAACTTGATTCAAGGAATGGATGACTTGGAACTTTAACATCTCTCATCAGGATTTCTACTTCACCGATCTGAAGGACCACAGTTGAAATACAGCTTCAAGCTAATACTGTTACAATACATATATTGTAAATTGTCCCTGAACAAATAAACAAACAAATAAATAAATCTGCAGAGAACCGGCAATTTTCTTTTTTTTTTTCATCTTTGTTTTCACATGGTGGGCAAACTCAATTATAGTGTTTGTGATTGTGAAAGAAAACAACATGCCCCCATGCACATTCTGATTGGGTTTATTGCAGCTCTCGGGTTTATACAGCCAATATTTCTTGTTCCAAGAATGTTAATACGTTTTCTGCAGAAATATGATTTATAGAAGTGAATGCCTCATTCAAATGTTTTGTCTACATATGGCTGGTTGCTTTCAGTCGACCAGTTTGGTTGGGATGGCAGTGGACAGATTTTTTTTTGCCATTATTTTTCCTTTACAGTACCATGACTATGTAAACTTTAAAACTTCATTAATATTCTGTTTTTCCCTTTGGTTCCGGAACTTGTTTTACATTGTTTTGAAGGAAGGGCTTATAGGACCACTCTGTTTTTGTAAATCAAATTTGATTTACCACTGCGTTTGTGAGCATACATCAGTTGTTAATATAGCCTGTGGTGATGTTAGTTAGAACTAAATGGCTGGCGTCATTGGTTTCAGTTTAACAACAAGTGACTGTGTTGTCATTATCTGCTCTTACATTGCTAATTTTGTGATTATATTTCGCTCTTCTTCAAGTGATTACGGCAAAAAGCCATCTATACATGAAAGCACACATTTAATGGTCTTAGCAGTGGCCTTTCTAAGTGTTGTGGTTGCATTTGTTGGCTAAACGGGGCCTATCGTACCTAGAGATATCTGAGTGTTATCCATCTTGTCATACCTGCTTCTATCTTCTTTATCCCTGTAATCTATGGAATAAGAACGAATGAAATCAGAGTTAAAATTATTAAATATTTAACTTCTAATAAGATTGATACATATTGACTCACTAATGTGTTTCACATTGTTGTCTCTTTATCTTATATTCCAGTGCACTATACATGAATAAATGTATGTGTATATGTACCTACAGTATGTTATTATTACCTATAATGTTTATTAGATTTAAATCTGAAATGACTGTGCAATGCCTTGCAAATAAAGTGTTTTTTGACTACCACCCCTGGAGTCGCGAGTTAGAATCCAGGCCATGCTGAGTGACTCCAGCCAGGTCTCCTAAACAACCAAATTGGCCCGGTTGCTAGGGAGGGTAGAGTCACATGGGGTAACCTCCTCGTGGTCGCTATAATGTGGTTCACTCTCGGTGGGGCGCATGGTGAGTTGTGTGTGGATGCCGTGGAGAATAGCGTGAAGCCTCCACGTGCTATGTCTCCGTGGTAACATGCTCAACAAGCCACGTGATAAGAGGCGCGGATTGACGGTCTCAGGCAACTGAGATTAGACCTCCGCCACCCGGATTGAGGCGAGTCACTACGCCACCACTAGGACTTAGAGCGCACTGGGAATTGGGCATTCCAAATTGGGGAGTGGTTATGTTAAAACCACTCTCCAACAAATACAGAGTGTGAGACTTACATGATAGTGGAATTTGGCCAAATATGACCAGAGCTGCATCTGAAAAGAACCAAACTCAAGCACTTTATATAAAACGTTTTATAAAAGCTCATTGTTTCTTGTGGGGTGTCTAGATTTCTTCTGCAGTTATGCTCTTGAGCGATGTTTACGCCCTGCTCAATAATCAAAAGTATTCTTATTTGTAAATATTATAAACTCAAAGTCATGCTTCCATTTATATTTTGCAAAACAACTAGTCCAAAACAGCAAGAGAGTCATTATTATTTTAAACAGGCTTACTTTACAGAGCAAGTGCATGCACACCCTTACAAAAAATCTAAACTAGATGCAAATTTGCCGTTTGTTATGTTCACTAGCATAGGAGCTTTTGATTTACCGCAAATGTTTGCCATAAGTTTGCAGCTCTTTGCCGGTAGTGGTGAACCTCCAGCAAACCTCTGGCAACAATGGACAATTTTCCGCAAAGCTCATTTGCATGTGAAAATTATCAGTGGTGAATTTGCGTCAAGTTTGCTGCAAATTTGCCATGAACATAGTTTTTCAACAATGTGTTAACAAAATGAAGCACAACGACAGAGAAAGGGACTGCAATCATTTTGACTAAAAAATTGTTTTTGATCAAATATTATGTTGAATATCAAATTTACTTTTAAATTGAACTGTGTTTAACTGAAATATTACATATAACAGTTATATTTACCTGATACATTAAAACTGTGAACAAACACTTTTTTGTTTTGATAATGTAAAAAGCATTTGCATTTTATATTGCAATATTTTTTGCACACAATGCATAGTGCACACTTATACATTTAGATTTTTTTTTGTTTTTGTAGCCTTCAATTTGCACATTGTTTGAGGACAACATTTGACAAGATGTAGAATGTTTAATTAAAATTGCTTTTTCATTTGAGTAATCAAAGAATTAATTGCCAGAAAATAACGTATTATTAGAATGACAGGCAGACAATGAAGTAAAGATGAACCCAAGTGCAGTTTATTGACTTGGTTACCAAACATAATACCTGACAATGGTAACCATGAGGGCTTGACAACATTACTAAACATAACACCTGACAAAGGACAATGGTAAACATGAGGGCTTAAATACATGGACAAGTGGTAAACCGAAGATGAGGGAACCAGTGAACAGACAGAACCAATAACAAGATAATCAAACAATAAACCAATGAAAACAAGACACATGAACATGGAGGGAACCAGGAATCACATGACTAGGGAACACATGACATAAAACAGGAACTAGATTTTCAAAATAAAAGACATGAAAAACTTGAACAACCACATCAAAAATGTATAATGTGTGTGGTATTAAATCATGAATGAATGAGTGGTGTCATGCTGCTCTGACGTAATACCCTTGCAGGCTCACTATCTGCTGATTCAGTGTTTGAGGGCGGCCATTTTGTGTAGACAGCATTTTAGTCCTTATTTCACAACACTTATGTCTAACATCAGTCAGGGACACGATTTGAATGGTGCGGTCGGGGAAATCCAGCGTCAAATGTCCAACATGTTTGTGAAAGTTGTTGCTGACTTAGAAGATCCTGCTGTAATACGTCGATCAATTACGGTGATGGAAACAAAATTCTCTGAGTTGGTTACAAGAGTGGCAGATGTTGAGAAGCGATTATCTGGAGTCATCGGAGAGGGAATTATCTGATAATCCGCTGGCGACCAAAGTTGATTTGTAACACGTTCTTGAAAAACTTGAAGATTTTGAGAATGGGAGCCGTAGGAATAACATCCGAATTGTTGGAATTCTTGAGCATGAGGATGGCAGAGATATGGTGAAATTCCTAGACGAGCTCTTCCTGAGTCTGCTTGACATAACAGGCCATAAGCTGGAAATCGAGCGAGCTCACAGGGTTCCAGCTCGTAGATCGGCTGAGGGAGACAGGCCCCGATCAATTCTGGCCAAATTCCTGAGATCCTCCGATAAAGATTTTGTGTTATGCGAGGCGAGGAGCAAAGGAAAGCTTTCTTGGAAGAATCACAAAATTTTCTTGTTCCCAGACTTTGCGAATTCGACAAGAGAGAAATGTGATCAATTCAAGGAATGCAATAAACTTTTACGTCACTGGAAGATCGCTTTTGCACTGATGTTCCCGGCCAAACTGAATATAAATACAAAGGATGGCCGCAAAGTATTTGTATGCCCCAAGCAAGCACTGTCCTTCATAAAAACATTGGAGTAAGACATTTGATGTTTCTCATGTGAGTGGATTGACTTGCTGTACTTACTCTGGCTGTTGGAGGAAGCGGTGTGCCGTTTTTGTTTCTTTTTGTGTTGGTTCCGCCTAGCGGCTGGAGTTTGTTTTGTGGAATAACACTACATCAAGCAACTTTTAGATTGACGAAAGTTCGCTTTTACACTGAAGTTCCCGGCCAGTGATAAGGATAACCACAAAATATCTACATCCCTACAACAAGTGATGTCTTTTATAGAGTTGATGGACTGAGAAAATCATGGTGTGTTTCTTATGTGGCCTCTGAGTCAACACGACTCGTTAAATATACACTTGACTGTCCGAGGAACCGGGACGCCTGTTTTGTTTTGTGCTGGTTCCGCCTAGTGGCTGGAGTTTGTTTTGTGGAGGAACATACCTTCGGGACAGCTGCGGATTAATCTGCTTGTTCTTTATGCTTATGCCTTCTATTGGCAGGAGTTTGTTTTACAAAGTATTTTCTGTTATGTAATTTTGCCTCACAAAATTTGTATAGAAGCACCGGGCTTGAGCAATCCGACGGCAAAGTTGTTGTGGGGACTCTCGTAGGCGTACATGGACTCTTTGAGTTTAGAGGGATGGATGCCAGTTGGCGCTGTCATGCGTGGTTAATGCTTACGTTTTTCTTTTTTCCGTTTGTTTTGTTCGGGGGGAAGTTCAGGGTTTAATTGTTGCACTAATGCTGAAATGTGGTCTTTATAATTTTGTTTCTGACACACAATTTATTTTTTATGTTATTTCAAAATGTCAAATGTTAATAAGAGTGGGTTATCTTTCTCCACATGGAATGTGAATGGGTTGGGGCACCCTATAAAAAGAAGGAAGGTTGTTTCTTTTCTTAAACGAAGGAAATATGATATTGTGTTTCTTCAAGAAACTCATCTTTCCCTGCAGGAAGCTGGAAAATTTGGGAAGATATGGGGTGGACATGTTTTCTTTAGTGCTGGTTCAAGTAAAAGCAGGGGAGTCATTATATTGATAAATAAACATCTACAATTCAAATTTCTCAAACAGATTAATGATAAATTAGGAAGAGTCATTATTGTTTTGGCGGATCATACAGTATGCCTCATTTACCAAAAAATACAAAGCACGAGAACACGTGGAGTTAGAAGGGAATATTAAAAGTGCAAAGGCAGAGCTGAAGTGCAGAATGTCGTCTGATGGCCTCAGAGAATTGACCCGATTTAAATACAGATATAAAACTATTTTGTCACAGAAAGTGGAGTTTTGGTTATTCAGGGCAAGACAGTCATACTTTGAGTCGGGGGACAAAGCAGGGAAGCTTTTGGCTAGATATATAAAGCAGAGAGTGTCTTTTTCTACCATTCCCTCAGTGAAATCTGCCGGTGGTGAAATCTTTACCTCAGCCATTGATATTAATAATGCTTTTAAAGAATTCTATCTTGATCTCTATAGTTCCATGTCTTCGTTTACTGATGAAGATATTAGAAACTTTGTGGAACCATTAGAACTCCCTAAACTGACGACTGAGCAAAAAAATCTCTTGATTCTGAGATAACCTTGGAGGAGCTTGATGAGGTAATTAAGGCCTTACCTGCAGGCAAGGCTCCGGGGCCAGATGGTTTTGCCACTTAGTTTTTTAGATCTTATGCTACAGAATTGGCTCCACTTTTACTAGAAGTTTATACAGAATCATTAAAGAATGGAAAGCTTCCGCCAACCATGACACAAGCCCGGATCAGTCTGATTCTTAAAAAGGACAAAGATCCAAGCGAGTGTAAAAGCTACAGTCCAATTTCCCTGATCCAGCTAGATGTAAAAAGTTTGTCAAAAATACTGGCTAACCGATTAAGTTAAGTTATGACATCTCTAATACATATAGATCAGGTGGGGTTTATTCGGGGCCATAGCTCTTCTGATAACATTAGGCATTTCATCAATATCATGTGGTCAGTGGCGAAGGATCAGACTCTGGTCGCTGTCATCTCACTTGACGCCAAAAAGGCGTTTGATATGGTAGAATGGGATTAACTTTTTAAGATTTTGGAAATATATGGGTTCGGAAATACTTTTATTGAATGGATTAAATTTCCTTATATACACCCTGTAGCGGCGGTACAAACAAATGGATTAATTTCAGATTATTTTACTCTGGATAGGGCCACCTGGCAGGGTTGCCCTCTTTCCCCATTATTGTTCTGTCTTCCCTGGAACTATTAGCAGCCGTGATAAGAAGGGAAGATGTTTTTCCAGGGGTGGTGGCGGGAGGTATGGCGCCTAAGCTTTTGCTTTAAACAGATGATATTTTATTATTCGTCTCCGACCCTACTAGATCTATGATTTGCCTCCACAGAATTATAAATTCCTTTTCTAAATTTTCTTTATACAGAGTTAATTGGTCTAAATCTGATGCTTTGGCTCTGACTGCATACTGCCAAGTAGTGGCTTTTCAGCCGGGCGCCTTTCAATGGCCCAAACAGGGCATTGAGTATTTGGGTATTTTGTTCCCAGCAAATTTATGTGATTTAGTCAGAGTTCATTTTGACCCTTTAATAAAAAGGTTTCGAGCGATGTGGGCAGGTGGGCTTCATTACATTTATCTATGATTGGGAAGGTTAATGTTATTAAAATGAATTGTATTCCAAAATTTATCTACCTGCTACAGTCTCTCCCTGTAGTTGTACTCTTATTTCAAGCAATTTGAAAGCATAGTGAAGTCATTTATTTGAAATGGTAAGCGTCCCAGGTTACATTTCAATAAGTTACATAGGCCGATTGACAAAGGTGGGCTAGGCCTACCCAAGATTTTGTTTTATTATTATGCATTCGGTCTTATACATTTGGCCCACTGGTCGCTCCCACCTGAGAGAGCCCCTCCCTGATTTCATAATGACCAAGAATTTTTTGCCCCTATTTCACCATTGCAAAGCCTTTCGATCAAATGAACCGGAGAAGTTAAGTCACACCTCGTTATCTCGCATGTGCATGTGGTTTGGGCAAAAGTGTCCAGAGTGTTTAATTCAGATATTTATTTAAATGTTGCCTCAAGCATATGGCTGAACCCTAAATTACATATTAATAAGTCCCCTTTCTGTTGGTCAGAATGGATTGGGAGGGGGTTACTACACTCGGTGAACTATATGAGAGTGGAGTACTGAGATCTTTTGATTCCTATATCCCAGTTCTTTAGGTATTTACAGCTGCATCACCTGTTCTGTACTATTTCTGGGAGTAGTGTACACCCCCCTAAAGCAGCAGATACTCTGGAAATGGTGATTACTGCTTTTGGGAAAAGTCATGAAGCATCTGTGTATTACTCCCTGTTAATTCAGGGTCTGGGGGATGGAGCTTTGTCTTCTCTCAAGAGATTATGGGAGATGGATTTAAACCTGGTATTGGAGGAGGGAGTGTGGGCTGGGATCCTAAAAAGCATCAAGTCTGCATCTAGAGATGCAAGGGTCTGTCTGATGCAATTTAAGATTTTGCGTCAGTTCTACTAGACCCCCTCTAGATTGTATAGGTTGGGTCTTAAAGACACACCCACCTGCTGGCGGTGCCAATCAGAAGACGGGGACACAATACATGTATTTTGGGGATGTGTAATGATCCAAGAATTTTGGTTGGGGGTTCAGAACTTTATGTGTGAGGTGTTGAACACTGATCTTTCATTTAGCCCCAGACTCTGCATCCTGGGTGATGGGACGACTCTGGATATTGGGGACAGTTATTTATCGAATTTATCAGTTATTTTATCGAATCCTGTCTGCATGGTATGATATGTAAAGGAGGAATGTCTAGATGGGAATGCAAGAACAACAGGCAGTGGAAAGGATCCAGTATCCAGCTGCAGGGTGGAAGGGAGATGTCCCTGACCACTGACCCACCACCAGGAGATGTTCCGGGATTAATGGGGCGAAATATCTGTGATAGGTGGCTCCCGACTGATGACCCCATAACTAGATGACTGAAGGCATTGCTTAAACCTTGAATGAGTTCTGTAATGGAGTTCAAGGATGGATGAAAGGAGGAAACGGGAAAACGTGGGCTTCAACTCAAAAGGTAGGGTTTTAATAACAAATAACTCAAACAGTTTCTCTGCTTCCACACATAAACACATTGACTGGCTGTTGAAGCGCGACTATCTCTCAGTCTCTGGTGTGGTTCCTCCTTATATCACTCTCCCCATTGCTAACTGCAATCAGAAACAAATGTTAGACATATAGCGCTCAGGTGTGTGCACCCTTACCGCTTTCTCTCTCTCCATACAAATACTCCACCATGCCCCCTCCTCCACAAGTACTCAATATTCTGCAATTACCTGCACATTGATTCTATGGAATTATTTCCAATTTGTATAGTCTCCTTCATTGAATGAAGAAATTTAAATAGGAATGTGCGTTCCATTAATGCATCTGATGACATTTAGAAACCCTGAAATTAAAATTGAGATGATTATATATTTATTATTAAAGTTAAAATTGTGTGTGTGTGTGTATATATATATATATATATATATAATTAATTAATTTATTTATTTATTTTTACTGTATATGTAGTGATATATGCAAATGAAAAGGTCATCATTGTAATGATGTTGGCTGCTGACAATGATGGCAAAGACGATGACGATGGAGTGAAGAACCCAAGTGCAGTTTATTTACAGAAGTGAATGCCCTAACTATACACGTGAACTAAACATAAACATGAACTTGACATAAACCTGACTTGATATAAACGTGGCCTGACATAAACATCTATATTCACATCCAATACTTGACCCCCACACAATGGAAAACATGAGGCTTAAATACATGGACATGGGGGAACATAAACCAATGAACAAACAGAACTCATAACAAACTAATTAAACAATAACCCAATGAAAACATGACACATGAACATGGAGGGAAAACAGAAATCTCATGACAAGGAAACAGGAACACATGACATGAAACAGGAACTAGAATTTCAAAATAAAAGACATGAATCAACACAATACACATGACAATCATATAATATAGAATGGATGAACCCGTAACTCTGTGGAATTCCTCTTTAATGAGTCTTACAGGTTTATGGCCAGGGACCTGCACGAAAGTTATTAAGAACCGTTTAAGTCTAAGGCATACTGTATGAACGGCCCTACACACAAGCCTAGTTTCCATCCACTTTTCATGCTATTTTGTTATCGACAGCGTGAAAATGCATAAAAAATGCATAAAAAATTTGCCGTCTTCTGCCTGTTTCCAATTAAATGAAATGTATCGATAAAAATGGTGTGCATGATGACGTCATGCCTAAAAAAACACTTTGTTACATAAGTTTTGGGTTATTGCAAAATAAATTTTTCCATACAGAAATGTGTGTATATCGCTAATTGTGTTCCTTTCGCCTCCCAGATGTCCCGAATTTTTTTTTTTTTCCGAAGTTTTGGTAAAATGGGGAGAGTATTGAGACAATTCATTGAAATGAGCCAGCTTACTGTCATTTTAATATCACAAATAAATGCAATCAGAAGAGGAGGAATTGCAATAAAAAGGGAACAGTTGCCCTTCTGATAGGACTGTAATATTGGTCCTGATGTTGCGCTTATCACAGGTTGCCTGCACTGAGTAGTGGGGGAAACTTTCAGTCTTAGTGTAAGGACCATCCATGTGTATGTATGCTGGGTGAACAGCTATTAAAGAAAAACTGATGCGGTGTAATATCAGGGTTTACATATGATACATTCCTGATATTCAATAGGCTATTTTGAAGAATCATCTAATCTAAAGCATCGCCATCACAACTGCATTATGTCCCGCATATTTGTCCAGCAACTTTTAATGACCAACTGAACTTGATTGTCATCTAAAATTAATTTTAGCATCATAATGCAATTTACATTTTCTGAAGAAGCTCAGCAAATGCGATCTGAGGTAAAGAGGGTTAAATTTAAAATATTTAAAAGTTTTAAAATGTTCAAGCTCATTTTCTGAAAGTGAACAGCATTAGAGAAATAGTTCTGATAGTTTATAGTCTTGAAAAAAGTGCAGAACATTATGAGAATGTCATTCAGCCTACTTTTTTCATCTACAGAACAGGGTAAGGCTAATTTAAGTTTGTGAAAAAAAAGGCATATATAGGTCTAAAAATATTATAAATATATAAAAATATATTTTATTTAATGCTTTATTCATTATTATTATTATTATTATTTTATTTATTTTTATTTTTTGTGATTAACATTTTTTATTGATTCATACAGTAAATAAAGAATACCAAAAAATATATACATAGAATCAACATTTAACCCCCACTATTACCCCTCCCCTTCCCAATCCCCAACCCCACCCTGACCCTCAACAAACATTCTTGTGGTCACACATGAGTATATACACACACACACAAAATAAGAACTATACATATAATAATCACACACATTTATACCTATACCTCTCTCTCCACTGCCCCTCCCCAAGATCCCTCCAAAAACTCCAAATAGTTGCCCCATTTCCCAACAAACAAATCCAAGTTACCCAGTCTTCTGGATGACACTTCCTCAAAAGCCACCACCCTCCCCATCTCCGTACACCACTCCTGAAATGGGGGCGCTTCAGCTGACCTCCATCCCCTTTAAGCAATTTGTCTGGCGATCATTACACTGGTCAGGACCCAATTTTTTATGTGTTTATTCCCCACATCGATGACCGCCCCATCACCCAAAACACAGTCTGGGGCAAAACGAAATCCGAGTGCCCAATACGTCACACATAAAACTCTGAACCTCCAACCAAAATTCTTGGATCTTAACACACCACCAAAAAAATTGGTTGTGTCTCCATCTTCTGATTGGCATCGCCAGCAGGTGGGTGTGTCTTTAACCCTCTGGGGTCGACGGACACGGCGGTGCGTCCTGCTGGAATTTTTTCACATAACAGGAAACAACTTAAAATACTCCGTCATTTTTGGGCATACAGATAAGAGTAAGACATCATTAGAAACTATAAAGGGTCTACTTTTATTTTGTGTAACTCACAATAACAACAAAACCTTGTGCTTTTGTAAAATAAAGAAAATAAACAGGGTGCACTTTCAGCCGTCTCGGTCTCCACGAGCATCTTTCTGAAACACGTCACAAAAAATGAAGTGAAACTCCGCGAATACTTATCACACAAACATGAAACATATGTCTAAAGAAAGCTTAAAATGTCTACTTTTAAATAAAACAATTCATATTTAAAACAAATAGTCTCCTGCAATGTAATCTGTATGAAACAAAGCGATGTACAGTTTCTCCTGGCTCAGCTCATTATCCCTAATGAGATCACACCCACCAGCAGAGCGCAATATTCATACAGTAATGTGCTGAGGCGATCAATGCAAATGGTAAACGCCCCCAACAATGCCTCAAAAAACATCAAGTTCATCATCAGATTCATTCACTTTCCTGTGCGTTTGGAAGATGGCACGCTACACAGGTGAGGAAGCTCCTGGATAGTGAGGAAGAGTTCACATTTTCCTCAGAAGAAGAGCGGGACTCTGACAATGAATGTTTACATTTTGAAGAGCGATTTGATCCAGCTGAGGATACACTTCCGGATGAGTAAGTCATTTAGTTTTACTTACATTAGTTGACATGCTATTTTATATAAACATGTACATATTTTACTAGCTGGACTATTTCAAGACTTGTCAGCCAGGATTCAGAGTGTTGACATTTGAAATATGTCCTACTAGGCAAGTTTTAGTTACATTTAAATGTTGTTTCGGCTAAAGCAGGTATTTAAATTGTATGCTGTATGATATACATATGATATGTAATATGATATAAAAATAATATGAATGTTTAGATTATATTTTAACTAGTGTTTATGCTGCCTCATTATTATCAATGAAGCTTGTGTTTGCAAATATCTGTTTGGTGTAAATGTGTAAAATGTGCTGTAAATATGCTCATATTAGAACATCAGCATATTAGAATGATTTCTGAAGGATCATGTGACACTGAAGACTGCAGTAATGATTCTGAAAATTCAGCTTTGATCTCAGGAATAAATTGCATTTGACTATATATTAAAATAGAAAACAGTTATTTTAAATTGTAAAAATTTTGAGATTTCACGTCATTCACTCTGTGGGCTCTCTCGTTCAAGTGCAGTGGTGGTGCAGTAATCTTAGGAGCCTTTAGCATTTCCCGTTAGCCTTCACATTGGCATTTAATTTGCTCACGGTTAAAATGAGCCCAACACATAATAAATAGAGCCTGATATAACCTCCAAAATAACCTTGTGTTTTCTTTACAGGTGAGTGTAAATGTAATAAAGCCACGTGTGCCTCACTTGATTCTGCCAGAGCAGTGCCCCACTTGGTACCACCACAGTAGTGCCCCATTTGGTACTGTGCCGCAGTGCCCGACCACGCTTGATACTGCCGCAGCAGCTCCTGCCTATGCTCAATACCGCCACAGCAGTACTCCTTTCGCTTTTGATACTGCCGCAGTAGTGCCCCGACATGACAAATGTAATAGTTATGTTTATTAATATAAAAAGTTAAAAGTTAAAAATAATAGTTAAAAGTTATGTTTTCCTATCTAACATTTGCTTCCTTTACAGGTATGTACACAGAGTTATTTCTATTCTCTCCACAGACACTTTCAAAGTCTAAGTTCCATACTTTTATAGCAGTGCATCTACAGCAATGGAATCACATCAGCGCTCCCACAGGAGCTCCTTCACTATGCCCCCAGACACTCAATTTACTGCCGCAGCAGTAGTTTAAACTCCGCTCCCGCAGGAGCTTCCCCCCCCCTTTATTTTTTTACTATTCCATCTCCTCTACTCCACTGCCACAGCACTGCCTTAACTCTGCTCCTGCAGGAGGCTCACTTTACTCTACTGCCGCAGCAGTGTTTTATCATGCTTCCACTAAAGCCCTTTGTCTTTGCTTCACATTACGAGCATTACAGCAGTGGTCACTATCTCCTCCAGTTCATTTCAAGCACCATATTTCCCTGTCTCTGGGTAGACCATCGAATGAGGCTACTGCCGCGAGTCGATCTGACAGTATACCTATGGTACAACTCCCTATTGTCATACACATGTCCTTTAATCTAAACCTTCCACACAGATCGGGCCCTTACGTGAGGCTGCCTCCATAAGTTGGCTGATTAGATGCAATATATCAACGGTATAGCCCCTATAGCTGCATAAATGTCCTTCGTCTAAACCTTCCACCCAGAGCAGGCCCTTCCGTGAGGCTGCCTCCGCAAGCCAGCTGCTTCATTGCAGTTTACCAAAATCTAGCTCCTGTAGACCACCCTCTTAGACAAATCCACACCCTATCTATGGGTTCAATACTAAAAGCTATCTCTCCCAGAACACTCCAAACTTACTGGACAGCTTGGTGTTCCTTCAAAAAACTTCCACAGAGCATACAACTTAGTTTTTCCAGATTTTACCCTCCTCTCCATATCCTCTGTCATATCCCACCTCCATAATACCAAACCAATTCAGCCAAGAACAATCAAAGTCTACCTCAGCGGCATACATTTCTTCTTTAAACTCATCCAAGGCCAACAATGCCCTTCCATTACAAAAACCCCATATAGCTCTTCTTATCAAGGATTTACACAAAATGAATCCCACCCATCCGGACTCTAGACAACCACTAACCATTAACATCCTATCAAAATACCTTGTTACTCTTTGCTCCAGTCTATTTTCCCCCAACAAAACAAGAACCCTAGATGCCATGTTCAATTTGGCTTTCTTCGGCTTCCTCAGAGTCTCAGAACTCACCATCAACTCCACCTTCAACCCAGCCATCCACCCCACCTTCTCCGACCTTCAATTCTTAAACCATGACATAATCCATTTCAACATCAAATAGAGTAAAACCAATCAATTGAAATGTGGACATTCAGTTTTCATTTTCAGTCTGCCAACCCCCATTCAGCCATACCAGTCCCTGGCCTTTTTTCTATTCCAGAGAAACTCTCAAATCACCTCTCTACTCGACCCTCTATTTGTTGATGAAAAAACCTCCCCGCGTCAAGACATTAGTTTCAAAAGAATCTAAAATTTATCCTCAACAGATCCGGCATTCCTACAAAAGATTTCTCTTCCCATTCCTTCCACATAGGGGCCGCTAATTCAGCTGCCCAGAAAGGTCTATCTGAACACCAAATTAAAATTCTCAGTCGGAGGTCATCCTACACCTAAGAAACATACATTCGAACCAAGCTCCATCACATCAGTCAAGCACACCAAACACTCACATCTTTTTAGGCTCGGACCATACCTCCCTACAATTATGCACCTCGCTGCTAACCCAGCCCCGCTGGGCTCATATCCATCTGGACGCAGCGTGGGCCCTCCTGTTCAAGTGTGTGTGAGCTACCATGCCTGGCATGGACTCTCCCATTCGAATCGCCGTGTGGGCTCTCCCGTTCGAACTGCAGTGTGGGCTCCCCCCATTCGATCACAAAGTGAGCTTTCCCGTTTATATATCAGGGGCTCTCCCTTTTGAAGCACAGTGGGATCTCTCCTGTTTGAATCGCAGTGTGAGCCCTTCGTTCAGGCACCGTAGGGCTCTCCCCTTCCGAATCGCAGAGTGATCCTTCATGTTCTCAACCATGGGGGATCTCCCATTTGGATCGCAGTGTGGGACCTCCTATCTGAACAGCGGGCTGGAGGTATCAGGATTTGTTTGTCCCCAAAGCGCAGCAGGCCTCCGTTCTCCTTATGTGATCCAGGCCCTTGCATCAGAAGGATTGTAGCTCTGCGTCTTATCTATATATCATAGGCTTCCTCCTTCTGATACTGGGAGGTTTTGCTTCAGATATCATTCGGCCCGCTCCACTGGGGATGAGGACCTCCTTCCCCGTCTGTGACATTTGAGAGCCCATGCACTTTTGACTCATGGGCTCCATATCATGGATGCTGCGGCAGGGTTCATTCTCCAGCTACTTTAAACCCTCCAGTCCAAACACTGCTCCTGCAGGAGCATTTTCAGAGCGTCACTGCCGCAGCAGTGCTTGCTCACGACTCTTGGTCGATAAACACAGCAGCGAGATGCGTCCCAGCGCTAAGCTTACGAAATCCTAATGCAGCCCCTTGAGCTTCCTGCCTTTCACAGCTTTTGCTGCAAATGCATCGCTGGGACATGCTTTCCAAATGTAGCTTCCGCCGGAGCCCCTTTCAAAATTATACTGCCGCATCATTACCCAACTCATAGCTCCACATGGTGGACATAGTAGGGAGAGGTCCAGCCTAAGCAGCAGCAATGCCTGCTCACAACTCCAGGTCAATAAACACAGCGGCGAGATGCGTTAGCCTTTCAAACTGATGCATCTCCAGTTGACACTGCCACTGCAGTACTCCCTCCTGTAAACAAATAGAAATAAATGCAGCAGCGCAATGCATCCCAGTATTAAAAAAACTCCATACAGCTGCCCCGCAAATGGAAACTCCCGCAATACCTACCGCCAATGCGCAACAGTTGCCCCACTCACAGCTCCCACAGAAACTAGGCAATCACCATCCATCATCATATATCTTCATTCCTTTCAATTCACTTTTTTTGGGGGGGGTTCTTCCGTATTACCATTCCTAATGATCATCTACATCAATTCAACCTCTAAGCATTCAACTTGCTATCCTAAACTCCTCCTGCATCTTTTTGAGGGGATACTTCAGAGCTCGAGTTGAAGCTGCTTCATCAAGCCCCTCCTCTGTGGACAGCAAGCCAATAGGTTTGACCTTAATAGCTTAAAGATTATATGGGCAAACAAACTCATGAAATTAAGTTCCTAAACGTAAATTCGGGAGGAGCGAGTCCATCTAATCTTTCAATTAACAGCCAGAGTATATAAGCAGCTGTTTACCTCTCTTCGGTCTCAGCTGTTTCCAGCATCCCTCCACCTCCCCAACTCCACCTTTACCCTAGGCATTTTGCCCCACTTAATCATCTCCTATTAATAGTCCCGAGGGGGATACTTCATAGCTCAAGTTGAAGCAGCTTCATTGAGCCCCTCCTCCGTGGACAGCAAGCCAAATAAGTTTAACCTTAATAGCTTAAAGATTATATGGGCAAATTAACTCGTGAAATGTCCATTTGATGGTGTGTGAACAGCACATGTGATACCTTTACCAGTAAAGGCAACCCAATGATTTTCCTGCAATTTACCTGGTTGTATGTGTGAAAGGGTCTAATGTCTTGGCATCTTTGTATGTGCTGCATCCTATGTTCCAATCCTGTTTGTACAGCCAGGGATTTCTTTCCTTCCAGCCACACCATTGCTTTCTAGACCAGCACTCAGAACATCTGAGTCATATGATGTTTTAAGTGGACCTTCACCAGCCTTTAAAAAGATGTTGATATACATATAGCTCAAGACACACATGACAAAAAGAAAGCTCTTTCTTATCAATGTACGCCCATTTCTTGCTCCCCTACAAATGAACTGTCCTGTCTGATGTTCTGGACTGTGCCGTGTCTCCCTTTTTGTCCCCTAAATACACCAGTGCAAAAAAATACAGCATTACTGTTACATTACGTCTGACCGAAGCATACTTTGTGCTTAACCCAGAATAAAACATGCGTGTAACACAATTTGTTATGGCGATAAACACAGGTAAAAACTTACCCACCTTTTTGAGACCGAAAAGCCAGAGTTTTCTCAAACTAAACTCAAACTTACCTTGGTAGCCACTGAAACCAACTTCATGAGACCTTACAAACTTGTTTAAGTTTTTTCTTGATTTTACCCTCTCTGCAGCATGCCCTCTACGATCATATAATCTAAGATCTTATTCCCCACATTACTCATATTCACGTGTCCCAATAATTAATAATGAAGCATTCAACCCTATATGACCCAACTAGTTAACCTGGTTGGGAGTGTAATAGATTCTAAATTGACATGCTGATTTCGAGACATATATTGCCATTGTCCCAAAATAGCATTTCTTATTGTGGATTACAATTCACCCTCAATGAAATACAAATATCTAGCACTCTTCTTAAAGCATTATATTGCTATTTCATTAATAATTTCAACCTGATCCAACACTTTTAGCTTCCCTACCAACACCAGCACAGCTGCTCACAAGTAATTAGGTGTTCTCAATGGTGTTGTGGCAGTCGGAATCCGGTAGCCTTTTGTTTATTTCGTTACGCTGTTGACCAATTAGAAGAGACAGATAATTTGTGATGAACTATTTAAGGAGGGATGTTGTCACAATGAGAAGGACGGAAGTGAACTGGTGATGTGAGAGAAGTCATTGCTACTGAGATGTGTGCTGTCTGTTAGAGGAAGGTGGGAGAAGTTGCGTGCTACGGTGCGAAAAATGAGTCTGCTTGGAAGAGGAGAGTGAAGTGAAGGAAGCGAGCAGTGACCAGATTGTGTGGTTTATGCTTTCCTGGGTTTGGATGCCATGTCGGTGTGATCAAGAGTGCAGCTGTGAAGCGAAGACGCAAACTCTCTATTTCGGCTGCCGGCAGAGGTTCGTGCCTTGGATTATGCCTCATTGACTGTTCCCCTGATCCGTGCTGTGAACGAAGCTCCTGTTACTTACCTGAGACTCCAACTGAAGACCAGCGGCACTGGGTACAAGCTCGACGCACCCACATTACATGCACATGCCATGCATGTCATTCAAACAGACATGCCACCCATACATATACACACAATCTTAATCTTGTTTTGCTTTAGCATGTAAAAATATATGAAAGTGAAAATGAGTTGTAAATTCCATAAATTGATGGGTTTGCTCTGACCAAGTTATTCTCTTTTCTCTTTTTTTTTTTTTTTTTTTGGGGTGTTTGTGATCAATTGGGACTGAGACCAAGTATAAGAATGTAAGCGAAATTGCCAGTGAGGAAAATCTTTCGTTGTGTATTTGTGTTTTTTTTTTTCTTTGTCTTGTTCCCATGGAGGTGTGTTTAAGTGAAATGTAAGACTGTCTTGACCCGTGATGATTGAAGCCGAGTGTTATGTTTTGCTGTGTTGGTTAGGTGATTTTGATGACTTTCTAAAATAAATTTGCAATTGAATTGGAGTTTTCCTACAAATTGAATTTGATTCTCCCTCCCTTCAAGTCCTTCACATGTAACTGGTGGTGCTGTTGTAACAGAAATGCCGTTACAGAAATGGCACCCGAACAGGGACAGAAATGTTTAGACATGGTGGCCTGAAAATTAACTGAACAAACAGATTTTTTTTTTTTTTTAATAACACATTTTTATTGATTCATGCAGCAAATCACACAGACATAATAGAAAATACAACCTCAAACCACATGCAATCAACATTTTTTTTTTTTTCCTCCCTGAGCAATAATCCCTCCACCTGACACAAACAAGCACTCTAGTGATCGGAAGTCAACTGACAAGGACACACAAATAGGCAATAAAACAGGAAATATTTAGACATAAAAAACTCTAATCCCTCTTCACTTCCCCTCCCCGAGAACCCTCCAAAAACGCCAGATAACCGCCCCACTTCCTAATGAAAATATCCATGTTATCCAGCCTTCAGTACACCATCTCCTCAAATGCCGTCACCCTACCCAGCTCAACGCACCACTCACGAAACGAGGGCGCATCAGACGACTTCCATCCCTTGAGAATTAAATGCCTGCCAATCATCATGCCTGTCAGGACTCAACACTCCATGTATTTATCACCCACATGCAGGACCGCTTCATCCCCAAAACTCACAGTCTGGGGCAAAACGAAAACCGTGTGTTGACCACTTCACATACGAACCTCTATACATTCAACCAAAACTCTTCTATCCTAACACATCCCCAAAAAACATGGGATGTGTCCCCGTCTTCCGATTGGCATCTCAAGCAGGTGGGTGTGTCTTTAAGACCAAGCCTATACATTCTAGAGGGGGTCCAATAAAATTGATGCAAAATCTTAAAATTGCATAAGGTGCACCCTTGCATCTCTAGATGCAGACTTGATGTTTTTTTAAATCCCAGCCCACACCCCATCCTCCAACACCAAATTAAAATCTTTCTCCCATAATCTCTTAATAGAAGTTAAAGCTCCATCCCCCAAACTCTGAATTAGCAATGTGTAATACACTGATTCCTCATGTCCTTTACCAAAAGCAGCAAGCACGTCTCCCAAAGTATCTGCCGCTCTAGGAGGGTGTACGCTACTCCCAAAAATAGTACAGATCAGGTGGCGCAACTGTAAATACCTAAGAAAAATGAGATCTGGGAATCCCAATGTGTTGAGTCAAATTATCAAAGGATCTCAACACTCCGTTCTCATATAGATCACTGAGTGCAGCAACCCCTCTGACAATCCACTCTGACCAGCAGAAGGGGGACTTATCAATACATAATTTTGGGTTCAACCATATGCTCGAAGCAGCATTCAAATAAATGTCTGAATTAAACACTCTGGACACTTTTGTGCATACCGAGTTCAAATGCGAGATGACTGGGTGTAACTTAATTTCACCGGTTAATTTGATAGACAGGCCCTGCAATGGCGAAATAGGGGCAAGAACTTCTTGTTCAATACAAAACCAAGGAGGAGCCCTTTCAGGTGGAAGCAACCAATGAGCCAAATGTCTGAGACCGAAAGCATAATAAAACAGAATCTTGGGTAGGCCTATTCCACCTTTGTCAATCGGCCTATGTAATTTGTTGAAGTGCAATCTGGGACCCTTACCATTCCAAATGAAGGACTTCGCTATACTTTCAAATTGCTTAAAATAAGAGAGGGGGACATCTATAGGGAGAGACTGTAGCAGGTAGTTGAATTTTGGAATACAATTCATTTTAATTATATTGACCTTCCAATTCATTGATAAATGTAGTGAAGCCCACCTGTCCACATCGCTCGAAAATCTTTTTATTAGAGGGTCAAAAATTAACTCTAAGTCAGACAAATTTGGTGCAAAATAAAATACCTAAATATTTAATGCCCTGTTTGGGCCACTGTAAAGCGCCTGGCTGGAAAGCCACTACTGGACAGTATGCTGTCAGAGCCAAAGCTTCGGATTTGGACAAATTGATTTTGTATCCTGAGAACTTAGAAAAGTAATTAATAATTCTGTGGAGGCAAGGCATAGATCTAGAAGGGTCGGAGACAAATAATAAAATATCATCTGCTTAAAGCAAAAGCTTATGCACCACACCTCCCGCAATCAACCCTGGAAAATCATCCCCTTTTCTTATTGCGGCTGCTAATGGTTCCAGGGCAAGTCAGAACAATAATGGGGAAAGTGGGCAACCCTGCTGGGTGCCCCTATTCAGAGTAAAATAATCTGAAATTAATCTGTTTGTTTGTACTGCTGCTACAGGGTGTCTATAAAGTAACTTAATCCAACCAATAAATGTACTCTCGAACCCGTACATTTCCAAAATCTTAAAAAAGATAATCCCATTCAACCATATGAAATGCTTTTTCAGCGTTGAGTGAGATGACAGCGACCGGAGTCTGATCATTCACCACTGACCACATGATATTGATGAAATGCCTAATATTATCAGAAGAGCTACGGCCCCGAATAAACCCCACCTGATCTATATGTATAAGAGATGTCATAACTTTACTTAATCGGTTAGCCAGAATGTTTGACAAATTTTTTACATCTAACTGGATCAGGGAAATTGTGCAGTAACTTTTACACTCGCTTGGATCTTTGTCCTATTTAAGAATCAGACTGATCCGGGCTTGTGTCATGGTTGGAGGAAGTTTTCCATTCTTTAATGCTTCTGTATAAACTTCTAGCAAAAGTGGAGCTTGTTCTGTTGCACAAGATCTAAAAAATTCAGCGGCAAATCCATCTGGCCCCAGAGCTTTGCCTGTAGGCAGGGACTTAATTACCTCATCAAGTTCCTCCAAGGTTATCTCAGAATCAAGAGAGTTTTTTTGCTCAGTCATCAGTTTAGGGAGTTCTAATGGATCCACACATTTTCCGATATCTTCATCAGTAGATTAAGACGTGGAACTACAGAGATCAAAATAGAACTCCCTAAAAGCATTATTAATATCACTGGTCGAGGTAAATATTTCACTGGCAGAAGATTTTATTGAGGGAATGGTAGAAAAAGACTCTCTCTGTTTTATATATCTAGCTAAAAGCTTCCCTGTTTTGTCCCCCGACTCAAAGTATGACTGTCTTGCCCTGAATAACCAAACTCCACTTTCCGCAACAAAATAGCTTTATATCTATATTTCAATCGGGTCAAATCTCTGATGCCATCAGACAACATACTAAACAAACAGATTTAAATTTAATTGTAAAATTAAAAGGGGTCGTTCAAGAAGTGACTATTGGTCAAATTTGAACTTGAAGGGTATGAATCGAATTGAGCTATGTAACCTGAACTTGAACTTTGGAAAACTGAGTCTCTTCTTTTGCCCTGTGATTTTGAATGCAAAGCCCTGATTTTCAAAACAAATTAAGTTGTGAATGTGCAGGAAACTTGAAATACTGAAAAACTGTCATCTTAAACTTTGCAGCTAAAATTTCTCATCTCTGAAAAAATTTTGCAGTAGGGATTTAATGTGTATATATTGTTGGAATTGTAAACTGAACTGTTAAATTTGAGGGTAATTTACCTCTTGCTTATTTGATCTGGGTTTATTGTCAGTTAAAATTGTTTGGTTTATAATTGAATATTGTAAGTTTGTTATTTTGCCCTGAATCAAATAACATTGTACCTTATTATTTTGCCCAAGTTTGTTATTTTTGCCCTGTTTGTTATTTTGATTCCAAACAAAAGACACAAAGATAATTTACCATTTACTGATTTTTATTTTATATTTCACATACATCATACTGACATGACCACTAGCACACCCTCCACATCAACTTGTATTGAGATGGAAGTACCTGAAGTGGAAACCCCCAACTGGCAGCCAATAATCCCTATAACCTCATGTCCATATACTTCCAATCTCACTCAAATTGATCAGCTTGGAACACAAGTGCAGTTTGTATCTTCCACCCTGACTTGCAGCACTCCAGTGCAAAACCTCACATGGGATTCAAATTTAGATCACATGCAGATTTTCACAACCCCTTCATCATCTGTGGGACAGCAGGAGTTACCATGTGAACTTCAAACACCAGGCAGAGGAATTCAACAACTTACTAAACAAGTACAAGGAGACTTGGATATTTTAAAGAGATTCATTCAGCGACAGGAGAATGCAGTTTCAGAACTTACCCAAGAGGTAAAAGTCAAGTTTTCTCAACAATCAACTCATATTTCAACTACGGTCGCCAAGATGGAGGACAACCAGCAACAATTACTAAAGTGCATCACTGATAATAAACAAAAGGTGGAAATTGAGTTGGATCAATGGTCTAAAGCTACAAAGCATATGATCACAGAAGAAGTAAACAAAGTGGAGACTACTGTTGTGTCTGAAGTGCATTTCTTGTTTCAACAGCTTCAAGCAGAAGTTCAGCAGGACCTCAGAGCCACTTTTCAGAGTCTGAAAAACAGTCAAGAGCAGTTCAACAAAGAATTTCATCAATACAAAAAACAAATGGACGGATTCTGCATTAACACACAAAAATTTCAGTCAGATCTATCTGACCAACTTAAAACACAGATTAAAGAGATTAAAGAGATGACTGCTCACCAACAGAAAGTATCTTCATCAGTACCTTCAACCAATATTCATTCATCACCAAGCTCAGCACCACTTACTACCACCTTTTCACCTGTTCCTATAGCTAAAGGTGATCATCTATGACTTACCTTTCCCACCTTCGGAAAGCCAACTGATGATCCAGATTGTTTGAACTACTTAATTCGATGTCAAGATTTTCTGGCATTGCATCCTTTGCCAGATGTGGATCTATTAGCCGCATTCCATACAGTCCTGTATGGAACTGCCCATGACTGGTGGGAAGTGGCACGTACCTCTGTATTCACCTGGACTGACTTTGAGGCAGCTTTCCTCTCTGCATTTCTTTCTGAAGACTGTGAGGATGAGTTAGCAGAAAGAGTCAGAACAAGAACTCAAGGAAAGACAGAACCCATCAGAGATTTTGCTTTTTCATACAGAGCATTATGCAAGAGATGGAAGACAATGTTAACAGAGAGTGAAATTGTAAAACTGATTTTGAAAAATATGAAACCACACCTTGCCAGCCAGCTCTGCAGTTGAGTATCTACAGTGGAGGAGTTGGTGAAGCTAGGTCATCAACTAGAGAAGGACTATGAGCAGCAACTTCAATATGAGAGCAGCTTACACCATAAACAACAGTCTATGACACCCCGAGCACCTGTAATTCGACAGATGGACAAGACTCAAGTTCAGTGCTGGCGGTGTAAAGGTCACCATTCTCCAGGAAATTGTCCTTGTTACTCTTCATCCACTTCAAATCAATCATTTCATCAGTAACAGCCATCTCAAAGCAAGAGACTACACCAAAGTCCAAAACAAGGTGGTCCACCCTCCAACAATGCCGTTTCAGCCACAATGATAGTACCTAATTCAAAAACGTATCCTGTTTCTGACAACCCACAATGTGCAGTACCACAACAACTAGTTGTTCCTATTAATATTGGGGCCTGGAAAGGTAAAGCCATTCTAGACACTGGAGCCAGCTATACCCTCATACATGAGAGTTTGTGGAAGGAACTTACACCCCAAGAGAGTCTTTATCAATGGACCTCAGGACCTCTCTATCTAGCGAATGGCGAGGCCGAAGTTCCGCTTGGATGGATCAATGTACTGATTACACTTCATAATCAGAGTTTTTCTTTGTGGGCTGTAGTCCTTACCACAATATCTTTGACATATGTAGCAGTTTTAAAGCTGGACATCATCTTCCTAAGTGGTCTTCAACTCAATGTTGCCGAAGGGAAATATTTTTTTAAGTGTGCACCTGAAGTAGAATACTTTTTTCAACCAGGACAAGCCAGCATACCTACAAGGAGAGTTTCATGTCCACAGAAAACCAAGCAGTTTGGAAGTTCTCAACAAAATCTTTCTCTACTAAGCGCTATTCCACCACCTCAACACTTATTGGCATCACGAGAGACTGATTCTACACTTATAGAGGATCAAGTCTTAATTGACAAAGCAATCAAGGAAGCAACCTTGTCTCACAATGAAGAAGTTCACTTACGGCAGATCTTGGAATCACATCCAACAGTGTGTACACGTCGGCCAGGACGAACGAATGTTCTTCAACACTGCCTATACATCCATCAACAGGTACCCATCAAACAATGACCGTATCGGCTCACACCTGTAAAGCAAGTCATGGTTAAAGAGCAGATCCAAGACATGTTGAGTTCTGGCATCATATAACCCTCTCATTCCGCATGGGCTTCACCAGTTGTCTTAGTTCCTAAAAATGGTGGGAGTCTCAGATTCTGTGTGGATTATAGAACGGTCAATGCCCTCACCGAGAGTGATGCTTATCCACTGCCTAACATCACAGAGATTTTAGAGTCACTCTCTGGTGCATCCATTTTCTCAAACTTGGACCTTAACAGTGGTTAATGGCAAGTTCCCATGGAACCAGAGAGTAAGCTGAAGACCGCTTTTGTTACTTCTGGTGGGCTATATCATTTTAATGTTATGCCTTTTGGCTTGAAAAACACACCGGCAACGTTCCAACGACTCATGGAGATAGTCCTGAGAAGGTTGCTCGGAATCATGTGCTTTGGCTGTATTGACAATATCATTGTTTACTCACCATCTATGGATCAACATTTCTCTGATATCCAGATCATCTTGCAGAAGCTGAAAACCGCTGGATTAACACAGAACCTGAAAAAAATGCAAGTTCTGTCTCTGTGAGATCACCTTCCTTGGTCATATAGTTAACAGTCAAGGTATCACTGCCAATCCAAGTAAGGTGGAAGCCATCCATACTTAGCCAGTTCCTTGCAATCTTAAGGAAGTCCAGCGTTTCTTAGGATTAACTGGATGGTATCATCGATTTGTACCAAACTTCTCAAGGATCACTGAACCTCTCAACACCTTGAAAAAGAAAGGTCAATCATTTCAATGGACATCACAATGTCAACAAGCCTTTGATTATTTGAAAGCTTGTCTTACATCACCACTCATTTTGGGACATCCTAAGCTTCAACTACCTTTTACATTGTACACTGATGCAAGCGACACTGGCCTAGGCGCTGTGTTGACCCAGCGGAAGGAGCAAGGCAGTGAGGAAGTGATCGCTTACGCCAGTCGAACCCTAAATAAAGCAGAGGTTAACTACTCCACCACAGAGAAAGAGTGCCTAGCAGTGGTGTGGGCACTTGACAAATGGCAACATTACCTGGAACATCGAATGTTCACAGTGGTTATGGATCATTCTTCCTTGCAGTGGGTAATGAATTCCACTAAGACAACCAGTCGACTCATTCGATGGGCACTTCGACTACAAATATTTGATTTTGTGTTGAACATAGGAAAGGAAAGTTGAATGTAGCTCCTGATGCTCTTTCACGGATGCACCACTTACCTGAGTGTAATGTGCACACAAGTAAGAAGGAAGATCCAGAATTTCCAATCACAAGTAACCATGACGTTCCCTATCTGTCACTCACTCGACATTGTGTCAATGTAGTGACACTAGGGGTCCCTATAAAAAACAAAGCAACTGGCTGAACTGTGTTACATGAACTGGCGGTGTGTGATGGGCAGACCACTGTGTGCCTCCCCCAACATAGTTATGGTGTCGAATGGCCCTTTGGGGACAAGTCGACTACCCAAAAGATAGAGACAGGCTAGCCTAGTCGTGGCCTCTTTTCCCCGTCTTTTTTTCCACTCCCTAAAAAAAGGGGGAATATCTGACTGGGCTGACCAGGTCTAGTTGGGGGGTGTCCCTCCCAAGGGGAGGACGCCATGGAGACCACTCCTCGCCCAGAGAGAAGGGGGATATTTAAGTGGAAAATACGTCACATGGTCTTGCCGAACTATGTCGGAAGTATGTCATGTGGAGAAGTCTCAGGGTAGGTCCTACCCAATGGGGTAGGAGTTACTACAAACATGGAGACTGTGGCAGAGGGTCCTCTGCCCAAGGAAGACACAGTTTGCCAGCAGGGAAACAAATTAGCGGAAGATATACATCGCATAGGTTGCCTACAGGGAACCGCCGCATGCGGAGCACCTACCCCAGAACAGGGCTTTTAGTTAGCACGTGTACTGGGCTGGCAGCGAGTCTCTCCGAAAACTCAACTGCCACAGGGCTCGGAGGAAGTCAACCAGGGAACATAGTTTGTGAACACTACTAGGAGTTAATGGCACACATCTTCAGCTCAGAGGAGGTGAAAGGCACTATATGCAAGCGATACACCCGGCAATCCCGGGCTTATCCGCTTGTATTACGTGCCACTACCCAGGATGAACCTCGCAAGTTGTTGGGTGTTGCCCAGCCTGCTGCTCTGCAAATATCTGTTAGAGAGGCACCCCTGGCCAGGGCCCAGGTGGCCGCTACACCTCTTGTAGAATGGGCTCGTAGCCCTACTGGGGGGGGCACGTCCTGGGTGTGATATGCCATAGCTAAGGCGTCAATGAGCCAGTGGCCGATCCTCTGCTTGGAGACAGCGCTTCCTTTCCGCTGTGCACCAAAGCAGACAAAGAGCTGCTCAGAGATCATAAAGCTTTGCGTGCGATCCAAATAGATGTGTAAAGCACGCACCGGACACCGCAACGACAGGGCTGGGTCTGCCTCCTCCTGGGACAGCACTTGCAGGTTCACCACCTGGTCCCTAAAAGGGGTTGTGGGAACCTTGGGCACATAGCCCGGTCGTGGTCTCAAGATCACGTGAGAGTAGCCTGGACCGAACTCCAGGCACGTTTCACTGACAGAGAACGCTTGCAGGTCTCCTACCCTCTTGATGGAGGTGAGCGCAGTCAGGAGGGCAGTCTTCAAGGAGAGTGCCTTAAGTTCAGCTGACTGCAAAGGCTCAAAAGGGACTCTCTGTAGACCCTGAAGAACTATAGAGAGGTCCCATGAGGGAACAAGGCACGGTCTGGAGGGGTTCAGCCTCCTGGCGCCTCTCAGGAACCTGATGATCAGATTGTGCTTCCCTAAGGACTTACCATCCACTGTGTCGTGGTGTGCTGCTATAGCAGCAACGTACACCTTCAAGGTGGAAGGGGACAGCCGCCCTTCCAACCTCCCTTGCAGGAAGGAAAGCACCGATCCGACTGCGCATCTCTGGGGGTCTTCTTGTCGGGAAGAACACCACTTAGCGAATAGATGCCACTTAAAGGCATACAGGCACCTCGTAGAAGGGGCCCTTGCCTGAGTGATTGTGTCTACCTCCACTGGTTGTAGACCGCTTAGGTCTTCCGTGTCCCGTCCAGGGGCCAGACATGGAGAATCCAGAGGTCTGGTCACGGGTGCCAGATGGTGCCCCGTCCCTGAGAAAGAAGGTCCTTCCTCAGGGAATTCGCCAGGGGGGCTGTCGTGAGTAGCGTGAGGTCCAAGAACCATGTCTGGGTGGGCCAGTAGGGTGCTACCAGGATGACCTGCTCCTCGTCCTCCCTGACCTCGCACAGAGTCTGTGCAAGTAGGCTCACTGGGGGAAATGCACATTTGCGCAGGCCAGGTGGCCAGCTGTGTGCCAGCGCATCTATGCCGAGAGGTACCTCGGTCAGGGCGTACCAGAGCGGGCAGTGGTAGGATTCTTGGGAGGCGAACAGGTCTACCTGTGCCAGTCCGAATCGACTCCAGATCAGCTGGACCACCTGAGGGTGGAGTCTCCACTCTCCCCTGAGGGTAACCTGCCGTGACAGCACGTCCACTGCAGTGTTGAGGTCGCCCGGGATGTGAGTGGCTCACAGTGACTTGAGGTGCTGCTGACTCCAGAGGAGGAGACGGCGGGCGAGTTGTGACATACAACGAGAGCGCAGACTGCCTTGGCGGTTGACATATGCTACCGTTGCCATGTTGTCTGTCCGAACTAACACGTGCTTGCCCTGGATCAACGGCCGGAACCTCCACAGGGAGAGCAGAATTGCCAGCAACTCGAGGCAGTTGATGTGCCAATGCAGCTGCGGGCCCATCCATAAACTGGCGGCTGCGTGCCCTTTGCAAACAGCGCCCCAGCCCATTTTGGAGGCATCTGTCGTGACCACGACATGCCTGGAGACCTGCTCTTGGGGAACGCCTGCCCATAGAAACGTGAGGTCAGTCCAAGGGCTGAAGAGGCGGTGACAGACCGTCATGATGACCATGCGATGTGTCCCGCGGCGCTATGCCCATCTCGGGACTCAAGTCTGAAGCCAGTGCTGAAGCGGTCTCATATGCATCGACCCGAGCGGGGTGGCCACCGCTGAGGATGCCATATGTCCCAGGAGCCTCTGAAAGAGTTTCAGTGGAACTGCTGTTTTCTGTTTGAACGCCTTCAAACAGGCCAGCACCAACTGTGCACGCTCGTTTGTGAGGCACTTTGTCAATGAGACTGAATCCAACTCCAAACCGAGAACATAGATGCTCTGAACCGGGAGGAGCTTGCTCTTTTCCCAGTTGACCCAAAGCCCTAATCGACTGAGGTGTGAGAGCACCAAGTCCCTGTGTGCACACAACTTGTCCCGAGAGTGAGCTAGGGTTAGCCAATCATCGAGATAGTTGAGAATGCGAATGCCCACCTCCATTAATGGGGCAAGAGCTGCCTCTGTGACCTTCGTGAAGATGTGAGGGGACAAGGACAGACCGAAAGGGAGGACCTTGTACTGATACGCCCGACCCTCGAATGTAAACTGCAGGAAGAGTCTGTGTCGAGGTCGAATTAAGACGTGAAAGTACGCGTCCTTCGGGTCTACCGCCGTGAACCAATCTTGATGCTGGACGCTCGCCAGAATGCGTTTTTGCGTCAGCATCTTGAATGGGAGTCTGTGTAAAGCCCAGTTCAGTACTCGCAGGTCCAAGATTGGCCGCAACCCACTGCCTTTTTTCGGTACGATGAAGCAGGGGCTGTAAAACCCCTTCTTCATCTCGGCCAGAGGGACAGGTTCTATCACACCCTTCCGTAGGAGGGTGGCGATCTCCACGCGCAAAGTAGCAGCATTTTCATCCTTCACCAAGGTGTAGTGGATACCGCTGAACCTGGGTGGATGCCTGGCGAACTGAATCGTGTAGCCGAGTCGGACGGTCCGGATCAGCCATCGTGATTGATTGGAAAGCACAAGCCACGCATCCAAGCTCCGCATGAGGGGGACCAAAGGGACAACCTCGTCGGACGTACCGGCAGGTGGGGCCTCGCAGCGGGGCAGAGCTCGAGGTGCCACATGTCATGACCGTGCTGAGTCTAGGGACATCGAAGCACTTACCTGGCTCCTTGTGACCACCCCTGGAACAGCCTGAGATGGGGGAGGAAGAGCCCTGTCCTTGCAACCCATGGAGACTGTCACATTGGGGGCGGATCTGTGCCACAGCTGAGCGTGCAGGTGCAGGGAGACCACCGCTGGAGCGCCAATCCTGCAAGGGTAAAAAGGTGGACAGTGGTCGTGATGACGGCCGTGAACACCGGGAATGTGACCCAGGGAATGAGGAAACCGCTCTTTTGCTGAACTGTTGGGTACTGCAGCCACTTGGGAATGCGGCTAAATCAAATGAAAAGGCAACAAAAGATTCTCCACCCGCCCTCCACCGGGGGATGGAGTGGTCTTCCTACCAGCTCCAAAGCAGTGGGTTTCATCAACCCTGGGTCACCCGTCTCAGGGGCGCTTTGAAACCTTTCGTGGGTTCTTGGTGGCCGGCTGTGAGACAGGTGGCATCTTCTTCCTGCGGTGGGCTCCACTCCGGGGCTGGGCTGAAGGTGCGGGCTGCGGCGGTGCCGGTGCAGTCACCGCAGGGGGAAGCCCCTGGTGATGAGCAGGCAGGGTGTGGGATCTTGAGCCGCGCCGGGGCAGGATATGCTGGATAGCCTCCGTCTGCTGCTTCACCGTCGAGAACTGTTGGGCAAAGTCCTTGATGGTGTCACCAAATAGGCCAGCCTGGGAGATAGGGACAGCAAGGAACCATGTCCACTAATGTGGACATCGCCCACCCGAGAGACCGCGCCGTGACCTTCATCGCCCAGAGACCGAGGTCGGTCGCCGAGCACAGTTCCTGCATCAGATCTGGGACGGAACTACCCTCGTGCAGTTCTTTTAGCATCTTGGCTTCGTGGACCTGCAGGAGAGCCATGGCGTGCAGGGCAGAGGCGGCTTGTCCAGCAGCACTGTAGGCTTTGGCCGTCAGGGACAACGTGAACCTACAGGGCTTGGACAGGAGCTTTGGGCATCCGCGCCAGGTGGCGGCACTCTGCAGGCATAGATGCACCGTGAGCGCCTTATCCACCGGGGGAATCAGCGTATAGCCCCTGGCCGCCCCGCCATCGAGGGTAGTGAGTGCAGGGGAACTGAGAAATCGGGACTGGGCAGTAAAAGGTGCCTCCCATGATTTTGTCAGCTCCTCATGCACTTCCGGGAAGAAAGGCACTGGGGCGGGGCGTGGCTGCTTTGAGCAGCGCCGCGAGCCCAGGAACCAATCATCGAGCTGCGAGGGTTCAGTGGAGAGCAGAGGGTTCCGCTCTAGCCTGACGCTCGCGGCAGTCCAGGAAAGCATGTCCGTCATTTCCACATCAGCCTGTGACTGGGCAATCATTCCCGTAGGGGGGAGCCCAGCTGAGGCTTCTGCATCTGACTGGACAAGCCCGCTCTCCGATGCTGCACTCGAGCAAGAGGTCGAACTCACCGTGAGACGAGCCGGCGGACTCATCCGGAAACCCTCCTAATGGGAGGTCCCCGGGGGGATACCCAGCAGAGGCGGTCCCACTGGGGTCTCCAAATCGCAATGCTTTCTTACGAAAGCAAGCCACGACCACAACATTGCCATGGTCATGTTCTCGTAGTGAGTACATAAACCATCCACGAATGCTGTCTCCACATGGGTCGCACCCAGACACGAAAGACAGCAATCGTGACCGTCTGAAGTTGAGAGATAACGACCACAACCAGGAATAACACACAAACGGAAAGGCATCTTTAAAAAGATGCGTCTTTAAAAAGACGTTTCGTGTGTGCCGCTCTTTTAGAGAAATATACTCTTTTAGGAAAATATACTCTCTTTTTTCTGCTGAAGCACCCAGGGGCGTTCTCTGCAGTGCACCAGTGCAGAGGAGGGAGAAGCCGCTGAAATGCGCCGTCAGATCCAGCAGAGGTGAATGAACAGTCAGCTCAGTAAACATCGACCGTTTGGCTCCGAAGAGAAAATCTGAATGAGTGGTTGCACACCAGCTTGCTTTTATACCCGTATGTCCGGGGGAGTGGCATGCAAATACCACTTGCCAATTATCATTGGCCTTTTATCAAAGACCAGAGGTGTCTCGGGCTCCCAAGAGTGACCCCTAGTGTCACTACATCGACACAACGTCGAGTGTGTGACAGATAGGGAACCTGAAGTGTTTTGAGTGTGGGGATGTTGGACACAAGAGGCTAGTATACCCACATAAGGCTGGGGCAAGTGGGGAGGACACCAGGCCGATTATTGCAGCCATGGTTGTGAATGAGTCAGAGGAAGTGATCCCTCCGTATATGGAGGAGTGTGACGCTCAAAGTATTGAACAGGCTGACAACGTTAGTGATAGTAATGATCGAAATGAGAAAACTGTTGTTGAATTAGAATCAAATGAAAATTGTTTAATAAATGATGATGTGAGTGACCAGGCTTATGGTGAAGCAGCAAGTACTAATGCTGACACATCAAAGGCTGAAGTAAAAGGCGATACAGAGATGAGAGATGATGATACGCTTTCTGAAATCTCAGATATGGGGTCACAGGCAGTGGAAGTGGTGTACACCTTACAAAAGATAAATTATTTCTTAGACATAACTTTTGGTAAAACGTTTGATGTGAGAGACTTTTTTCCAGACGCAGAGAAATTTATAATGTCAGTTTTGTTGCTGCAAAGAACAGTCAGCTTTGAGGCTTTAGATAAGAAGAAGAGATTTCGTCTGAAAAAGATGATTACAAAACTACAAAAGGATAAACTTGTTCCACAAAAAGATCAAAATGACTACATTTCACATGGTGTCTTTCACACTTTGCTGTTTTTTTCTGTCTCTGTCCACTCTATACTTCTATTTTCTCATGGATGTTTAAGGGTGGGTTCTCTAAATATTAATGGGGAAAGGGACAGAGGTAAATTAGTAGTGGTATCAGAATCTCTTAGAATTATTATTATTTTTATTTTTTTTTACAAGAAACACATACTAATAAGGATAATGAAATCGAATGGGGTATGTGATGGGAAGTACTGGAATTGTACAACGGATTTTATAGTTGACAGGAATGGGGAAGAGATTTATACTCAGTCAGGTATCACGTTATTAAAAATTCTGCATGAATTTCAACTAGCAGATGTATGGAGAACAAGAAATATAGGAGTGAAACGGTTTACATTGTTGAAAATGTCTGACAGTAGAGTTTGCGGTGCAAGGCTGGATAGATTTTACATGAAAAAGACATGGAACAATAAAGTAATTGATGCTTGCATTTCTTCTAATGGGTTTTCAGAACACCATATGGTTACTTTGGATTTAAATATAAAGAAGACTTCAAAATCTAATTATTTCTGGCATCTGAATGTTAAATTATTACCAGATCCTTTTTTCTGTGAAAAATTTAAAATGTTTTGGAATATTTGGAAGCTGAAGAAGTCCTCATTTGAGAGTCTTTGTCAATGGTGGGATGTGGGCAAGGTGAATATAAGATTATTTTGTAAAAAATACACTTTTCATACATCAACAATGGTAAAAACAACAGTAGAAACTTTACAAAAGGAAATTGAGAAAACTTGTAAATAATAATGAAGGTGTACACTGTAATGTTTTAAATAAGAAAAAACAAGAACTAAATTTTATTTTACAAAAGCAAGCGATAAGGGCAAGGTTTTGCTCTATCAAGAACATGGATGCTCCCAGTACATTCTTTTTAACCTTGAAAGAAAAAGTGATCATCAAAAGCAAATGTGTCATCTTCGCTGTCAGGATGGATCTGTAACATCAAATCTGGTTGAAATGAGAAAGCTGACAAGAAACTTTTATAAACAATTATACAGCGCTAAGAGCTGTGATACTGGAAGTGCTGATGATTTGCTTAAGGAATTACCTCAGCTTGGGATGAGCAGAAAAAGGCACTGGACAATTTAATTACATTTAAAGAACTCACAGAAGCAATGCGTCAGTTATCCATTGGCCGTCCCCCTGGAATTGATGGATTACCTGTAGATTTTTATCAACAATTCTGGGATATAATAGTACAAGACTTTTATGAAGTTCTATTAGACTGCATCAAAGGCAAATCTCTTCCCATAAGTTGTCATTGAGCAGTCTTGTCTTTGCTTCTGAAGAAAGGGGACTTGAGACCAACATCTTTGTTATGTTCTGATTATAAAATATTTTCCAAAATGTTTGGCAAACAGACTCAAACACTGTTTAGACCTATTGATTCAAAATTATCAAACATATTGTATACCTGAAAGATCTATAATGGACAATATTTTTTATTATGGGATGTAATTGACCTTAATCAGTTTAATAATGTTAATTTTGGAGTGTTGTCACTCTGTCAAGAAAAAGCATTTGATCGAGTTGTTCATGAATATCTTTTTAATGTGTTAAAGTGTTTTGGGTTTGGTGACAACTTTATATCTCATATTAGTTTGCTACACTCTAATGTTTCGGTTATGGTCAACGCAGGTGGTGGATTAGGTGCACCAATACCTGTGTCGAGAGGTATTAGGCAAGGTTGTCTGCTTTCTGGATTTTTCACTTGATTATTGAACATTTGTTGTGTAGGTTAAGGAAGAACCCCAAAGGAAGTATAATTCCTAATTCAAATGACAATTTTAAATTGTTTTTGTCAGCCTATGCAGATGATATTACTGTCTTTATTACAAGTCAAGAGGATATTACAGCCTTAATTCAAACTATTAAAATATATGAAAAAGCCTCTTCTGCTAGAGTTATTTGGGCAAAGAGTGAAGGTTTTATCATTGGCAAGTGGGAAGGTTTTGGGTTTCCGCAACTTCCGGGTGGATTGCAGTGGTGACAGGATGGATTGAAAACTTTATTTTTTTATAGAATAATCAGTTTCAAAAGAAAAATTGGGAGGGTCTGCTGGAAAAGGTGTCTGCCAGATTGTTGAAATGGAAATGGCTATTGCCACAGTTGTCATATAGAGGAAGAGGTCTAGTTGTGAATAATCTGGCTGCATCAATGTTGTGGCATAGGACTACTGTTATGGAACCACCTGTGGAACTTATCTTTAATATACAAAGGCCACTTGTCAATTTCTTCTGGAGCGGACAGCACTGGATTCGTGTGGCTGCACTAAATTTACCAGTCCATGAGGGTGGTCAAGGCTTGGTGGATGTGAGGAGTCATATTCAGGCTTTTAAGAGACAAGCTGTACAGAAACTTCTTTACAATGAAGATGTGGCATGGGCTAAGACTGCAAGTTGAAGCGGATAAGTGGATTTGGACTGGATAGACACTTATTTTTAATGAAATTAGGAGAGATGAGCTTATCATAGCTTACACCTTTTTATGAGAATATGTTATGAACATGGAGAACTGTTTTTAAAGTAGAACGAGATGTGGATGTCCCAGGAAATTGAATTCCAGAAGAACTGCTGTTTTTCAAACCAATGATCCAGACTAGATTATTGTCCTCTGTAAATGTGTGGAGATGCTTATTGAGGAATGGCATTCAAAAACTGGGACATCTTCTGGATGAGAAGGGTTGGAAACCCACTGAGGCATTTCAAGAGATGTCTGGAAATCTTTACCCCTTATATTAAAATTAAAGGAAGACATATGCAATGCTTTACCAAGTGCTTACAGGATTTATATAGGGCAGAGATATACACAGGATATAAGATATTTTCAAGATTTTCCAGAAATAAAGATTTTACCTGTCATAAATGAGGAAAATGAAAGTGATGCTGTGGATTCAATTGTATTTTTCAAGAACCCTCAATTGGATTATTTTAAACACGCATCAAAGAAAGCACTATATTGCACTTTAGTAAAAGTCATACATCAAGATATGTTGAAGAGACAAAAAGCTTCTAGATGGCCAGAATGTTTAAGTCCAGACTTCCTTGTGAGGGACAGATGGCGGACCCTGTTTAAACCCTCTGTGGAGAAGCGTACTGCTGATTTACAGTGGAGGATTATTCACGGGGCCATAGCTACAGATGGACATGTGGCACATCTGAATCCAGCAGTTGGAGGGAAATGTGGATTTTGTGGGAAACAGGATGATCTGGAACATTTGTTTTGAAAGTGTAGTAGATTAAAATATCTTTTTAAATTGCTTAAAACCTGGTTTAGAAGATTTGATGATGAATTTTCTGATAAAGTATTTATTGGGGGAATCAAATATAATTTTTCAATGAGGAGGATAAAGTGTTTACTAAATTATTTGATTGGGACAGCGAAATTGGCAGTATGGATAACCAGGAAGAATAAAGGTTTACAACTTGCAACAGTAGATCCTGAAATAATGTTTAAACATTTGGTAGAAGCAAGACTAAAAATCTAATTTGCTTATTATAAGCTTGCAAATAACATGTTTTGTTTTTGTGATGTATGGTGTGTTAATGGGGTTTTGTGTTTATGATGTTAGGTTTTTTTCTGAATTTTTAAAAGTTATTTATTATGTTTAATTTTTATTCATTTTTTTTAAGAAACATTAATACATTTGCCAGTAATGTAAAGTGATGTAAGTACAACAAAAAATAAAGTATGTGTTAAACCTCTCTCTCTCTCTCTCTCTCTCTGTCTGTCTGAGCGCATGTGCGGAGTGACTGGGAGGAGCGTGTGAGTGTTTGAGCGTGTGGCAGCTTTTCTGAGTGAGTTTTTCCTTTTTCCTATTTCTGTAATAATTTAGTTTAGTTTAGTTTGTAGTTAATTCTAATTAGCTGTTAGGGGTTGTGAAAATGTCGGCAGACTCTGACGGGTTTGCTACTTTAACTGCCCGGAACGGCTGTAAATGTATACCAGATGAATCTATCACTGTTGAAGATTGTTTGACTGCTATTAGCAGTGAAATAGGTGCTCGGAACATAATGTCAGCATCTAGAATGAATAAAGCTGTTGTTGTGTTTTTGAAAGAAGAGTCTATGGTTCATCATTTAGTAGAAGTTGGCTTATCTGTTGGTGATGCTTTTCTGCCTGTTTTACCGCTGTCGAGCCCATCTAAAAAGGTAACTCTTTCCAATGTGCCTCCGTTTATCTCTAATGACTCACTTGAGCGATTACTTGGCCGCTATGGTAAAATAGTGATGCCGATTAAAATGATTCCCCTCGGTGTAAAAAATCCTGACTTGAAACATGTTATGTCCTTCAGGCGTCAAACCTTCATGATTTTGAATGTTGAATTTCAAAACTTGGATGTTTCTGTGAAATTGACTTTGGCAGGTAAAGATTATACAAGTTTTATCAGCACGGACTCAATGAAATGTTTTTCTTGTGGGATTTTTGGTCACACAAAACAAAAATGTCCATCTAATAAGGTGGCTAAACAAAATGAGACTGAACCTAATATATTTCCGGAGCAAGTGGCTTCTGCTTCGGAGGATGTCAGTCAGGATATAGGTGATAAAACTGATCAGCGGGCTGTATCCGATTCTTTGTCTAAAGACGAAGAATATCCGAATGAACACGCAGCAAACAGTCATGCTGAGGGTGCAGAAATGTGTTCAGTGAACACAAGTGAATGTGATAATGTCAGCAGTGGGGCTTGCGGTGGAACAGAGACCGCCGCTGAGGGAACCAGTGACCCAGAGCACCCGGGGGAGCCAGGTGAGCTTGCGGGAGCCGGAGAGTCGTGGGACTCGCAAGCATCTGTTGGCCTGTCACAGAGTGATGTGGACCAGCTCACCGAGAGAGGTGAGACTTAGTCTATAGATGTTGATTCTGATAGTGAGGGATCTGATATTGTAGATTATCTCACTGATGTCAGTTCACAAGGAAGTTCTGCAGAAAAAAAATGCAGCCTTCAAATGAAGCCACCTTATTATACTGTACAGCAAATTAATGATTTTCTTGACAGCACTTTCCATCAGCGAAGACCAAAATTAGAGAAGTATTTCTCTGATATGCAGCTTTTTGTTGACTCTTGTGTTATGGCTATGAGAAAGGCTTCATTGGAGGAGCTCGACCAGCCTAAACGATACAGACTCAAGAAACATGTGAGCGCTGTTAAAAAAAGATTAAAAACTTGTCAAAAGAAATATTAATAGGGCCATGTTCATTAATAGAGTGATTTTTGGAGCTGTTGTTTGCTTTTTCTACTCTTCCCTTATGGCAACCTTAAACATTGGAACATTTAATATGAATGGTTGTCGGGGTATAGAAAAGAGAGCTGCTTTATTTGATTTTTTGCGTTTAAAGAAAGCAGATGTGATTTTATTACAGGAAACACATACAGATCAGCAGAATCAGTCACAGTGGACTGGTGACTGGAAAGGCAATGTTTTGTTAAGTCATGGAACAAACCTCAGTGCAGGTGTTGCCATCCTTTGTTCCCCATGTGTCAGTAGTCAACCAGATATGGTTGAGGTTATGCCTGGTCGAATTCTGAGAGCTGATATTGTCTTAGGTGATACACATTTTTTCTTTTTTTAATGTGTATGCTCCAAATGTTGGTCAAGAACGTATTATGTTTTTCAAAATACTTTCTAATGCTTTATCACAGTGTCCTCAGGGAAATATTATTGTGCTTGGTGGTGATTTCAATTGTACTGTTAATCCAGATCTGGATAGGAATCATGATGAACCTCATCCACCTTCTGCTGAGAGTTTAAAGAAAGTAATAAATGATCATAATTTAGTTGATTTGTGGAGGGAGTCCTTTCCTGGGGTTAGACAGTACACATGGTTAAAAGCTAATTCTAATAATATGTCAGGGGCTAGGCTTGATCATTTCTATGTTGAGAAAGGCAATAGGAGTAGGTTTTTTAATAGCTCGATTTCGCCATCTTTTCTGTCAGATCATCATTATTTATCTATTGTAGTTTCTGTCTCATTACCTAGACTTTTAAAATCTCATTGGCACTTCAGTAACAGATTATTGCAGGACTGCACCTTTATTCACTCTTTTAATCTTTTCTGGAAAACTTGGAGAGAGGAGAGATTTAAATTTCAGTCTTTGAGTCAATGGTGGGACATCGGTAAAGCGCAAATTAAGACTTTTTGCCAACAGTACACTGCACATAGTACTAGAGTCCTCAAAGAAAAAATTAAGGCTCTTGAACAAGACATCCTTGGTCAAAGCAGTGACAGTATCCACAATAATTCAACTTTTATTGACTCTGTTGCAAGAGATAAGCTCCTTTTAAAGAATTTATTGGAGGAACGAGGAAAAATAGCCCTTCTAAGGACCAGGTTTGCCCAGCTGAATGACATGGATGCTCCTACAGTTTTCTTTTTTGGACTTGAAAAAAGGTCAAGGGAACAGAAGATTTTTCATCAATTGAAGATTCCATGTGGTGGAGTTACAACTGACCAACGGGAAATTCAACGTTATGCTCTTTCCTTTTATGAGGATTTATACTGTTCTGAGATATGCGATGGAGCAGCTGCTGACGAATTTTTATGTGACCTATCTAAGCTATCTGAAGAGGAACGTGATGACTTAGACAGTCCTTTATCATTTGGAGAACTTTCACAAGCTGTTCAGGAGATGTGTTCTGGGAAATCACCTGGGCTGGATGGTCTTTCAGCAGAATTTTACAAGTCTTTCTGGAATTTAATTGGACAAGACCTATATGATGTTTTTCTTGAATGCATTGATCAAAGAACTCTTCCTTTGAGTTGTCGAAGGGCAATTCTAACACTTATTCCAAAAAAGGGTGATCTTGGGTGTCTAAAGAACTGGCGTCCGGTATCATTGATTTGTGCTGATTTTAAGATTTTATCAAAAGCATTGACTAATAGACTTAAAAAACATATGGCATCAGTCATTCATAAAGATCAAACATTTTGTGTCCCCAAAAGGTAAATTTTTGATAATCTCTTTTTGTTGAGAGATATTATTACAGTTGCAAAAATGTACAATTTGGACATTGGTTTTCTTTCACTGGATCAAGAAAAGGCATTTGACAGGGTGGATCATCGGTATTTATTTATGACCCTGGAAGCTTTTGGTTTTGGTCCTTATTTTGTTTCTCTCATTAAATTGTTATATAATGAAATTTACAGCATGTTAAGTCTTAATGGTTCCTTAACTAGGCCTTTCTCTGTAACCAGGGGAATAAGGCAAGGGTGCCCTCTTTCAGGTCTTTTGTATGCAATTTCTATTGAGCCTCCCCTGGTTTCACTTAGGAGGCAGTTACGTGGTTTTAATGTTCCCAGTTTCCCCAGTGCCGATCCAGTTAAACTTACAGCTTATGCAGATGATATAACGGTTGTTATAAAAGACTCTGTAGATGTTACAAGATTGATCTTTACCTTAGATCGATTTCGACAAGCTTCATCTGCATGTATTAACTGGGGGAAATGTGCATCCTTGCTGTTGGGAGACTGGCAGGGCGCAGGACCTCCCCAGCTACCACAGCAATGTAGATGGGCCCGAGATGGCTTTAGAGTTCTTGGTCTTTATTTTGGGACTAATAGTTACACAGAAAAGAACTGGGAAGGACTATTTGATCGGGTGATTTGCAGAATTCAGAAGTGGCGATGGATTCTTCCACAACTCTCTTATAGAGGGAGATGTTTGGTTATTAACAACTTGGCAGCTTCAATGCTATGGCATAAATGTACTGTGTTAGATCCTCCTAAAGAATTACTTGTTGGTGTTCAAAAAGCATTTGTCAATTTTTTTTTTGGGATGGTTGCCATTGGCTTCCTCCAGGTGTCCTATATCTTCCTGTGGCAGAGGGAGGGCAGGGGTTAATACATTTAGAATCTAAAATTTTGGCAATGAGGTTGCATACACTGCAAAAACTCCTGTATTGTTCAGATCAAGTGCCTTGGGTTGTTTTTGGTCTGTATATACTCAAGAATTTTGGAGGAATTGGTCTTGACAAGCAGTTGTTCCTAATGCAGAAATCCTTTGTGGAGAAGACACATTGTTTGCCTTTCAGTTTCTATGTATCAGTAATCAAATCTTGGGATTGTTTTAAACTGCTAAGACAAGAGGATGAGCATTATGGTATTGCAGAACCACTTTTTTAATCCCCTTTTTGAAATATCATTTAATGAATCACCATCTTTAATTACCAAATTTTTGAATGCTGGCATTACCAAAGTCATGGACTTGATTGATTTAACGAAAGGCCAGTGGAGAACTGTACAAGAACTTGCTGACCAAGTTGGGCTAACTTCGGTTAGAATTATGGAGGGATTAATTAGGAATCTTAAGGCCTCTTTCCCTCCTATGCTGACTTCTTTTATTAATAATGTTCTTCTGAATGGTTTTATTCCTCAGACATTTCCTGAGTTTAAGGTGGTTCTTAAAGATTGGGAATTTGTCGATGATACAAGTCAGACAAACTTGCTGAAAGGTTACAGGGATTTGGTATTTTATTGTATTGAGAAAAAAAATGTTATATCATATTTGTATCAAATCTGTACATCTGGGGCAATTGAAGCAAAGACCAGATACTAAACGGAGGTCTTGGCTATCTATTTCTGATGAGGTATATCCATCCTGGAGATTACTGTACAAACCTCCTATCTCTAAGAGATGTGGGGACCTTCAGTGGAGGTTACTGCATTGCATTGTTGCCTCAAACTCTTTTATTTCAAAGCTTAATGAGACTGTTCTACCAATATGTCCCTTTTGTAATGCACTTGACACTGTTTTTCATATGTTTTGTGAGTGTTTTCGACTCTGCTCATTGTTTGAATTGTTGGGGAAAATTATTGTAAAACTGGGTATTTCGTATACCAATAGTCTATTTATATTGGGTTGCCGATATAAGAGGTCTTGGCAGCAACAGTGTACACTTGCCAATTTTTTAATAGGGCAAGCTAAACTTGCAATTTTTAAGACACATCAGTGTAAAAATGCTGGCGAGGATGTAAATATGGTGACACTATTTAAGTCTTTGGTGAAATAAAGAGTGATCATTGAATATGCTTACTATCGGCATACTAATAATGTTCCTTATTTTGAATGGAGATGGGGTGTTGGAGGGGCATTGGTAATTATAAGTGAATCAGGGAACCTGGTATTTAATTGGTAATAGTATGTAATATTATTATAATTGTTTTTTTCTTTTCTTTTTTTTTCTTTTGATTTCTTAATGTTTGTAAATTAAAGTGTTTTTAAAAGTCAAAAGTCTCTCTCTCTCTCTCTCTCTCTCTCTCTCTCTCTCTCTCTCTCTCTCTCTCTCTCTCTCTCTAACTATCCCCGTTTCTGTCATGATGGGAGAAACAAAGCTTTTTGAAACCCTACATTCGGAATGCCGTATAGTTTAAAAACGCTCGAAACACTGCACGCTGACGACATCTGCTGGTCAAATGCGTATAAATGCAATAGAAAAAAAAAGACTCAAGTCAAAAGCAGACTCGACAACATAACACTTTGGAAATGACTGCCATTTAGTTTCATTTAAAAAAAATAAATAAATAAAAAAAAATTCTACAATGTCCTAAAATAAAACGATCTAAACATTTGCTGAATATGTAGACCTTCTTATGGGAATTTTGTGACAAAAATCAAAATCTAAAATAAATCAAAACTGTGTTATATTTTAGCATCTTCAAAGTAGTCACCCTTTGCCTAGAATTTGCAGACATGTACTCTTGACATTTTCGCAACCAACTTCTTGAGGTATTACCCTGGGATGCTTTTTAAACAATATTGAAGGAGTTCCCATCAATGTCTGGCACTTATTCGCTGCTTTTCTTTATTTTTTGGTCCAAGTCCTCAATTTCAAAAACGTTTTTTTTTTTTTTTATTAATTTTGAGTTTTATAATGAAATAAATTAATATGTTGGCACAATTATATTTTTGCCTACAAAACTAATGTCAAACTTTTAAGCATACGCCTTCAGATCAAAAGATTTTTAAGATCATGAGAAACATTTCAGTCAAGTGTTTCAAAACTTTTGACCAGTAGTGTATGTGTGTGTGTGTATATATATATATATATATATATATATATATATATATATATATATATATATATGTGTGTGTATATGTATGTATATATATATATGTATGTGTGTATGTACGTATATATATATATATATATATATATATATATATATATATATATATATATATATATATATATATATATATAGTCTATTGTATATTCTATATATATACTTTTTTCTTTTCAATATTTATCTATTTGTTATTCAATTTTAATTATTTTATAAAAGTCTTGTTGCTGTTTTTGTATTGTTGTGTACTGGAAGCTCCTGTCACCAAAACAAATTCCTTGTATGTGTAAGCATACTTGGCAATAAAGCTCATTCTGATTCTGATTCTGATTCATGTGTCCTTCTAGTAAGAGATATTTTATGATTGTATTATGGTGTTTTACTTTAATTTATTAAAGTTTGTCTTCTTATCGACAAAATTTGTCGTCTTTGTATACTTATATAAAAAGTTTGTTTATGCATCAATATTTAATATTGTTTATTTAATAATCATAAACATTCGTGAAGGAAACATTGGTAACAATTTACAGTATAGGCTGGCATATACATTTGACACTGGCTGACAGATTCACTTTCAACCCCACAAACCCCCAACCCCAATCCTCCAAAATATAAGTTTTGAAATGTTTTCAAAACAAAAATTATCTCTACATTTTTTACAATCTTTGCAAAGTGTAATTTTAAGCCTGCTCATCACTACCAGCATTTATTTGTATCTAAACCGGGGGTGTCAAACATACGGCCCACCGGTTCCGGACCGCCATGGAGTCATCTCTGACCCGCGGGATGATTTGTGGGAAAAAATAAATAAGTAATGTTTGAAAATATTCACGTTGATTTAGCCTGTAACTTTGGTATTAAGATGTATTCATACAATTATTTTATTAGCAACAGCATTATTAAATTAGTGTAGTTGCAAGTAGCTATGTTATAGTTCGCATGATCAGTGGAATTTATTTTAATTATGCGGGACATTCAGCGCTCGCGACGCGTATCAGCGAACGCCACACATGTCTGAGGGTGACACAAGTTCCAGGGCCACACATTCCCACAGTAAAGTTTCACTCACAGAAATAATGACAACATGGCCAGGTCCAACTTTTGCAATGTTTCCGTCCCATTGAACTATTATTCATTGTAAGCAGGTTTCAGTTTCTTAGCGTTTATGTTCGGTTTTAGATGGTTTATTTAGGCTAAAGCTCCTTAGGCTAGTTTTCCCTTTTATTCAGAGTTTAAAATCAGCACCCACCAACCCGCCAAATGTGGATATTGTATGCACAGCGGTGAGTTATTTCTGTGGCGGACAACTTATAAAAAGTCTTGGAGTGACGTGACAAGAAATGCTGTGAGACACGAAGACGTGCGTTTGAAGAAACACACTTGATTATATTTTGAAGAACAGACGAAAGAAAAGCCATTGATGCATTTGTCTGATTCGCCGTGTATTCTGCTGCCCATAAGCGCATCCCTTCTCATAAAACACGAGCATGCAGAGTGCTCACTGTTTCTGCTTTTTCAGTCATCTGAAAATACATTAGTTTGCAACTGCAAGAACAGTGTCGTCCATGACAACGCTGCAGATGATCTCAGACCATCTCAGGAGGTGCTCTAAGTTTAGTTCGTGTTTACACGCATTGTGAATGCAATATTGCTTAATTCCAAACATTTGTGGCTGAATACATAACCATTCGCCTTTCTATTGTGTTCGCTGGATTTACTCAACAACAAATATCGTGACAGGTTTAGTCAGATTCATGATTAAATGACTCTTATGAGCCGGTACTTTTAAAACAGTTATTCACCAGCTCACGAGTTCTTGTTTTTAATCATTTTGTCGAATCCTTCAGTTGCCATTGCACACTTTTTACGACTAAAAAATACTACGGCACACCACTATCCCACATTGGCTAACCATCGTCAATATTTTTCCTTTTCAAGAACTTGTCCATGTTTTTTGTCTGGCTTAGTAGCGTGTTTACTTGTAATGTTTGAAATTCGGATATGCAAAAAAAAAAAAAAAAAAAAAAAAAAAAAAATCACATAGGTAGGCAATGCTGTGTGTGGTCACAGGTGGCAAGAGCGCTAAATCGGTAATGAAAAAACAACAAATTTGCTTCTTTTCTAATTTGTAGATTTGTTCATGCAATTCCACAACAAATTACAGGGATGCAAACTCATGAGGGGCAAAAAAGGTAAGATAATCACTGGTCCACGAAAAAAAATTCTGGGGATATTTTTTTTTTTAAAGAATAAGTTAAAAGCACCAATTCCAGCTATTTTAGTGATTCAAGTTTATTCAAGTTTACAGTTGTGCAGAATTAGCTGCAAAATAAAGAGTATTTTGGTGGGGCTTGCTTCTGTTTCACAAACAAGTTCAGTGACCCCTTCTGGAAATGTCACTAGGTGGCGACAAATGAGCGTCTTATGTGCTATGAGTGAGTCCGTGAATCATTTTGAGTCATTCATGACCGAAATCTACCAAGAGACTTTATAAAGTTTAAGCATTAAAAGAACAAAGCAGATCTATAGTCTTCCTTCAGTCTGAGCATTATTTTACATCCAAAAAGACAACAATAATAGTCTAATAATAGTGAGTTTCAATAACGTCCTTACCTTCTCCTTTATTAAAACCTGCATGGCTACAAATCTACTGACTTCAGTATAAGAATTATAAACACAAAGCAGATCTACAGTATCATTTTCCTACAGTAGCCTATTTAAACTGCTGAGCATGGCTTTTATCAGAAAAGACCACAATAATAGACAAATAATAATAATTTTGAGTTTCAATAATGTTCTATCGTCATTGTAAAGTGCATTTCACATGAGTTGAGTCGAGGCGTCAACGCTCTGTTCAGCGCCAGCGTCAAGTGCCGCATTGCCCTCCACATGACAAGAGTTGCAGAAAGAGTTTGCCACGTAAAAAAGCGCGAGGTGTGCACAATAAACATTGAAAACATGTATTTGGAAGACAGAAAAAAGCTTGCAGTTGCTTTGATAGCAGAAAGTAATAAAATGACTCGTTTGTGTTTAGGTCTAATTGTTTTCTTGGTGAATTTAAATGAGTTCAATAACTGGGGTCTCTGATATTCGTAAACGATAAGGTAATATTTAATTAAAAGAAATTATGAGACATTCAATGTCTCTTCACAAATTTGGACAGTTTTGAAATATTTCTTGTTGTTTAGTACTCTCAAAGACATTATTGGTGAAGCAAAAACTTGTGTGTGAAAAACACTTTGGTGTAAAGTGGCATCACTTCATAGACTTCAATGTATTCTGCAGCACTGATGCGAGTCATGTGAAAGACCCTTAATGCGTATAAATATCAGTCACTTTTGCACATTAATCATTGCTCTTCACAATCACAAAAGTGACCGATTATGGTTTCAAAACGGCGAATTTCTCGAAAGGTGAGGAGTTTGGATCCCTGAAATTATTATTATTATTATTATTATTATTATTATTATTATTATTATTATTATTATTATTATTATTATCATGCATTTATTTATTTTGTGGAATTTGATAATTTTCCACGGCACACCTGACAATCTTTCCGTGGCACAGTGGTTGGGAAACACTGCCCTAATGACCCCGTAACTGTTAATCAGTTCATTCAATAATAATAATAATAATAATAATAATAATAATAATAATAATAATAATAAAAGAGGTTAGAACAGAATTAAAGTTGCAGAAAATATGATTTGTGTTAATATAATTACAGGAGGCAACTGATGAGTGCACGCACATCTAATAAATAAACATAATTATGAACTTGAAGTAAAACACTTATATTCCTCATTTCTCACTTTGTGTAAATACAATACATCTGCCTTGACAGGTTATGAGGATGAGCAAGACCTCTGTGGGAGTAACACAAACTCTCATGGGAACACAGTATAGTGTATTTAGAGAGCATGATATGTGTCAAGCTTTCATTTCACTCTGAGATGAAAGACAAAGCATTATAACAAAACAAAAAAAAAAACAAAAAAAAAATATATATATATATATATATATATAATTAATGATAGGAGAAAGATTTTATGACATTATCGTTACAGACATTGTAATCATTTTGCAATTAGCAGTGACTATGCAGCTTGGTGTTTTTTGCAGAAAAACTTGATCAACTATAATTTATTTTCACAGTTTCATCAACTTTAATTGTTTGAACTGAACGGTGTGTGTAAAAGTGTTGATCGACATGAAGAATCTTACGGCACAAAATTTTTCATTCACAGACTTCCAACTGAATGGATTCTACAGTCTAGAAGAATGGAGGCCTTTTTTATTTATCCCTTTCCTTCTGATGTTTTTATTGTCTATCACAGCTAATTCTATTATCATATATTTAATCATATCTCATAAGTCTCTGCACTCTCCTATGTATGTATTAATAGGTTTTATGGCTGTTGTAGACTTGATCTTGCCTATATTCTTTGTACCTAACATGCTCTTTAGCCTTTTATTTAATTGGAGTAGCATATCTCTAACTGGTTGCTTGATACAAATGTTTTGTATTCATTTTGTTGGAGCATTTCAATCCACTTTGCTTCTGTGGATGGCACTGGACCGTTACTTTGCAATATGCAAGCCTCTTTATTATCATAAATACATGGAAATCCCTAGCTTTCTAAAGTTTGTTGTTGTGCCAGTAATCAGAAATGGAATCCTTATCATCATCATAGTCTCTTTTGCAAGCAAACTGTCATTTTGTGCAACACATGTTATTGATCACTGTTTTTGTGAGCACATGGCATTGGTTCAGTTAGCATGTGGCGATATATCCATTAATAACTTGGTAGGACTTTTGACTACTTTCCTTATACCAACTTCAGATTTTATTCTGATTACTGTTTCCTATGTTGTGATTTTTGCCTCTGTGTTCAAATCTGGCAAAGCTCACTTGAAGGCCATTAACACATGTATTACTCATTTCATTGTTATGTCAGTTAGTTTGACTTTTGCCTTGATTGCATTTATGTCATACAGAATAAGAAATAATTTTTCTCCTAGCAGTCGTGTATTTGTGAGCACAATGTACATACTTTTTCCAAGTTGTTTTAACCCAATTATTTATGGAGTAAGAACAAAAGAAATTAGAGAAAAGTTTCTGCAGTTGATAAATGATGTAAAGGTCCTACCCCTGAAATAAATCCAATACAAATGTATGTTAATTTTTTTTTTCTTTTGATTTCTTAATGTTTGTAAATTAAAGTGTTTTTAAAAGTCAAAAGTATCTCTCTCTCTCTCTCTCTCTCTCTCTCTCTAACTATCCCCGTTTCTGTCATGATGGGAGAAACAAAGCTTTTTGAAACCCTACATTCGGAATGCCGTATAGTTTAAAAACGCTCGAAACACTGCACGCTGACGACATCTGCTGGTCAAACGCGTATAAATGCAATAGAAAAAAAAAGACTCAAGTCAAAAGCAGACTCGACAACTTTAGTTTCATTTAAAAAAAAAAAAATAAAAAAAATAAATAAATAAATTCTACAATGTCCTAAAATAAAATGATCTAAACATTTGCTGAATATGTAGACCTTCTTATGGGAATTTTGTGACAAAAATCAAAATCTAAAATAAATCAAAACTGTGTTATATTTTAGCATCTTCAAAGTAGTCACCCTTTGCCTAGAATTTGCAGACATGTACTCTTGACATTTTCGCAACCAACTTCTTGAGGTATCACCCTGGGATGCTTTTTAAACAATATTGAAGGAGTTCCCATCTATGTCTGGCACTTATTGGCTGCTTTTCTTTATTTTTTGGTCCAAGTCATCAATTTCAAAAACGTTTTTTATAATGAAATAAATTAATATGTTGGCACAATTATATTTTTGCCTACAAAACTAATTTCAAACTTTTAAGCATACGCCTTCAGATCAAAAGATTTTTAAGATCATGAGAAACATTTCAGGCAAGTGTTTCAAAACTTTTGACCAGTAGTGTATAAAGAGGTTAGAACAGAATTAAAATTGCAGAAAATATGATTTGTGTTAATATAATTACAGGAGGCAACTGATGAGTGCACGCACATCTAATAAATAAACATAATTATGAACTTGAAGTAAAACACTTATATTCCTCATTTCTCACTTTGTGTAAATACAATACATCTGCCTTGACAGGTTATGAGGATGAGCAAGACCTCTGTGGGAGTAACACAAACTCTCATGGGAACACAGTATAGTGTATTTAGAGAGCATGATATGTGTCAAGCTTTCATTTCACTCTGAGATGAAAGACAAAGCATTATAACAAAACAAAAAAACAAAAACAAAAAAAAAAAATATATATATATATATATAATTAATGATAGGAGAAAGATTTTATGACATTATCGTTACAGACATTGTAATCATTTTGCAATTAGCAGTGACTATGCAGCTTGGTGTTTTTTGCAGAAAAACTTGATCAACTATAATTTATTTTCACAGTTTCATCAACTTTAATTGTTTGAACTGAACGGTGTGTGTAAAAGTGTTGATCGACATGAAGAATCTTACGGCACAAAATTTTTCATTCACAGACTTCCAACTGAATGGATTCTACAGTCTAGAAGAATGGAGGCCTTTTTTATTTATCCCTTTCCTTCTGATGTTTTTATTGTCTATCACAGCTAATTCTATTATCATATATTTAATCATATCTCATAAGTCTCTGCACTCTCCTATGTATGTATTAATAGGTTTTATGGCTGTTGTAGACTTGATCTTGCCTATATTCTTTGTACCTAACATGCTCTTTAGCCTTTTATTTAATTGGAGTAGCATATCTCTAACTGGTTGCTTGATACAAATGTTTTGTATTCATTTTGTTGGAACATTTCAATCCACTTTGCTTCTGTGGATGGCACTGGACCGTTACTTTGCAATATGCAAGCCTCTTTATTATCATAAATACATGGAAATCCCTAGCTTTCTAAAGTTTGTTGTTGTGCCAGTAATCAGAAATGGAATCCTTATCATCATCATAGTCTCTTTTGCAAGCAAACTGTCATTTTGTGCAACACATGTTATTGATCACTGTTTTTGTGAGCACATGGCATTGGTTCAGTTAGCATGTGGAGATATATCCATTAATAACTTGGTAGGACTTTTGACTACTTTCCTTATACCAACTTCAGATTTTATTCTGATTACTGTTTCCTATGTTGTGATTTTTGCCTCTGTGTTCAAATCTGGCAAAGCTCACTTGAAGGCCATTAACACATGTATTACTCATTTCATTGTTATGTCAGTTAGTTTGACTTTTGCCTTGATTGCATTTATGTCATACAGAATAAGAAATAATTTTTCTCCTAGCAGTCGTGTATTTGTGAGCACAATGTACTTACTTTTTCCAAGTTGTTTTAACCCAATTATTTATGGAGTAAGAACAAAAGAAATTAGAGAAAAGTTTCTGCAGTTGATAAATGATGTAAAGGTCCTACCCCTGAAATAAATCCAATACAAATGTATGTTAATCTCAATATGATACACTGAAAGGGTCACTTTAATACAAGGAGATATTGTTTTGATCATAATATTGAATTTAAATGATCACATGCTAGAAAGGTTATATAGCCAAGAATGGTACAGGCTATATATGTGTGCAAAAGCGAAGGAATTAACAAAAAGCTCACTAATTATGAACAAATTTGTATTTTCTTGCTATACTATAACAACTTTGAACTTGAATGCATTTCTGTGTGAATTTCTTTGATAATTTAAAATATTTCTTATTTGAAAAGTTGAAGACATGTTTTCTATTGATAGAAAATATTTGTAAATAAAAACAAACAAAAATAAACAGCCTCAAGCACTGATAAACGGAGTCCAAGCACAACAAAGGCATTTAATAAAGATTTATAAATATATATATATATTTTTTTCATATTTATACATACTATGATATACATTTAATTTAAAAAAAAAATGTTTTTAATAAGTACATAACTGTTCTTCATTTACCTGTACTGCATGTGTTAATACATATCACACAGAAAAACACATTACATTTTAGCACATTTACTACATTTCCATTGATGTATTCATTGTTGGAATCCCAGGGCATTTCAAGTTAAAAAAAACTTTTTCTTATCCCAAGTTAATGTGCAGAGACAACTATAAGTTAGCCACTCTCAATTTGACTTTTAAGTGTAACTCTGTGGAACATTCATAACAGTGCTTTGTTTGAATGGTGAGACATGTCAACTTCTGGCTCAACCTGAAGGAACATGAATGTAATGTTTTCTTCTTCCCCCCCATATAGCACAAAAATAGACAAGTCATATGTTGCCAGGCGCCTATCACCCTGAAGCTCTAAACCAGTTACCCAGTGAAACTAAGCAGGGTTGAGCCTGGTCAGTACCTAGATGGAAGAATTCCTGGGGAAAACTAAGTCTGCTGCTGGAAGAGGTGTTAGTGAAGACAGCAGAGGGTGCTCATCCTGCAGTCTGTGTGGGTCCTTATACCCGATTATAGTGATGGGGACACTACGCTGTAAAAAAAAAAAAAAAGCACTGTCCTTCGGATGAGATGTTAAACCGAGGTCCTGACTCTGTGGTCATTAAAAATCCTAAGGCATTTTATGTAAAGTGTAGGGGTGTAACTCTGTTGTCCAGGCCAAATTCCCCCATTGGCTCTTTTCAGTTATGGTCTCCTAATAATTCCCATCCATATATTGGCTCTATTACTTTATTCTTTGCTTTCCAGTAATAGCTGGCGTGTGATGAGCGTACATCTTTCATTCATATTAAATTAAGTTCCCTATCTGTCAATCACTCGACGTTGTGTCGATGTAGTGACACTAGGGGCCACTCTTGGGATCCCGAGACACCTCTGGTCTTTGATAAAAGGCCAATGAAAATTGGCGAGTGGTATTTGCATGCCACTCCCCCGGACATACGGGTATAAAAGGAGCTGGTATGCAACCACTCATTCAGATTTTCTCTTCGGAGCCGAACGGTCATGCTCACTGAGCTGAACTACTACTGTTCATTCACCTCTGCTGGATCTGACGGCGCATTTCAGCGGCTTCTCCCTCCTCTGCACTGGTGCACCGCAGAGAACGTCCCTGGGCGCTTCGGCAGAAAAAAGAGAGTATATTTTCTGAAAGAGATTACTTCTCTAAAACAGTATATTTCTCTAAAAAGACACATCTTTAAAAAGACGTTCCGTGTGTGCCGCTCTTTTAAAGACATGTCGTTTTAAAGATGCCTTTCCGATTGTGTGTTATTCCTGGTTGCGGTCGTTATCTCTCAACTTCGGATGGTCATGATCGCTGTCTTTCGTGTCTGAGCGTGACCCACACGGAGGCAGCATTCGTGGATGGTTCATGTTCTCACTGCGAGAACATGGCCATGGCAACGTTGCAGTCGTGGCTTGCTTTCATAAGAAGGCTCCCTGCCTCAGTCCTTCTACCTACGGGTATGAGGCCAGCACGGTTAGCACGGGGGGTGATTTGGGGACCCCAGTGGGATCGCCTCCGCCGGGTATCCCCCGCGGACCTCCCATTCCCCAGCGCACTCGTCTGCCCCAGTCGGCTTTCTGGATGAGTGCACCGGCTCGTCTCACGGCGAGTCTGGCCTCTTGTTCAGAGCCCGCGAAGATGATGAGCTCTCGAGTGCAGCATCGGAGAGCGGGCTTGTCCAGTCGGATGCAGAAGCCTCAGCTGGGCTCCCCCCCTTGGGGACGATCGACCAGTCACAGGCTGATGCAGAAATGACAGACATGCTTTCCCGGGCGACCACAAGCGTCGGGTTAGAGTGGAACCCTCCTCTCTCCCCTGAACCCTCGCAGCTCGATGATTGGTTCCTGGGCTCATGGCGCCGCTCAAAGCAGCCACGCCCCGCTCCAGTGCCTTTCTTCCCGGAAGTGCATGAGGAGCTGACGAAATCATGGGAGGCACCTTTTACTGCCCGGCCCCGATTCCGCAGTTCCCCCGCCCTCGATGGCGGGGCGGCCAGGGGCTATACGGCGATTCCCCCGGTGGATAAGGCGCTCGCAGTGCACCTATGCCCGCAGAGCGCCGCCACCTGGCGCGGACGCCCTAAGCTCCCGTCCAAGCCCTGTAGGCTCACGTCGTCCCTGATGGCTAAAGCCTACAGCACTGCTGGACAAGCCACCTCTGCCCTGCACGCCATGGCTCTCCTGCAGGTCCACCAAGCCAAGGCGTTGAAAGAACTGTACGAGGGTAGTTCTGCCCCAGATTTGATTCAGGAACTGCGCTCAGCGAACGACCTCACTCTCCGAGTGATGAAGGTCACGGTGCGGTCTCCCGGGCGGACGATAGCCACATTAGTAGTCCAGGAGCACCACCTTTGGCTCAACCTGGTCGAGATGGGTGAAGCAGACAAGACATGGTTCCTTGCTGCCCCCATTTCCCAGGCGGGCCTATTCGGCGACACCGTCGAGGACTTTGCCCAGCAGTTCCAGCGATCCAGGGACGAAGAAACCCACTCACCTGGAGCTGGTAAGAAGACCACTTCATCCCCCGGTGGAGGGCCGGGTGGAGAATCTTTTGTTGCCTTTTTGTTTGAATTCGCCGCATGCCCAAGTGGCTGCGGTACCCAACAGTTCAGCAAAAGAGTGGTTTCCTTCTTCCCTGGGTCACATACCCGGTGTGCATGGTCGTCATCACGACTACCGTCCACGGGTTTTTCCTTGCAGGATTGGCGCTCCAGCAGTGGACTTCCCACCCCCGATGTGGCAGTCTCCACGGTTTACGAGGACAGGCCTCTTCCTCCCCCATCCCAGGCTGTTCCGGGGGTGGTCACAAGGAGCCATGTAAGTGCTTCAATGTCCCTAGACTCAGCACGGCCACGACGTGGTGTGGCACCTCAAGCTCCACCCCGCCGCGAGGCCCCACCTGCTGGTATGTCCGATGACATTGTCCCCTTGGTCCCCCTTGCGCGGAACTTGGATGTGTGGCTTGCGCTTTCCAATTCGTCGCGATGGCTGACCCAGACCGTCCGACTTGGCTACGCGATTCAGTTCACCAGGCGCCCGCCCAGGTTCAGCAGTATCCACTTCACCTTGGTCAAGGACCAAAACGCTGCAACCTTGCGCATGGAGATCACTACCCTCCTACAGAAGGGCGCGATAGAACCTGTCCCTCTGGCCGAGATGAAGAAGGGGTTTTACAGCCCCTACTTCATCGTACCGAAAAAAGGCAGTGGGTTGCGGCCAATCTTGGACCTGCAAGTACTGAACCGGGCCTTACACAGACTCCCGTTCAAGATGCTGACGCAAAAACACATTCTGGCGAGTGTCCGGCATAGCAGCACACCACGATGCAGAAGGGAAGCATGACCTGATCATCAGGTTCCTGAGAGGCACCAGGAGGCTGAATCCCTCCAGACCGCGCCTCGTTCCCTCATGGGACCTCTCTGTAGTTCTTCAGGGTCTACAGAGAGCCCCCTTTGAGCCTTTGCAGTCAGCTGAGCTTAAGGCACTCTCCTTGAAGACTGCCCTCCTGACTGTGCTCACTTCCATCAAGAGGGTAGGAGACCTGCAAGCGTTCTCTGTCAGCGAAACGTGCCTGGAGTTCGGTCCAGGCTACTCTCACGTGATCCTGAGACCCCGACCGGGTTATGTGCCCAAGGTTCCTACGACCCCTTTTAGGGACCAGGTGGTGAACCTGCAAGTGCTGCCCCAGGAGGAGGCAGACCCAGCCCTGTCATTGCTGTGTCTGGTGCGTGCTTTACGCATCTATTTGGATCGCACGCAGAGCTTTAGGATCTCTGAGCAGCTCTTTGTCTTCTTTGGTGCACAGCGGAAAGGAAGCGCTGTCTCCAAGCAGAGGATTGCCCACTGGCTCATTGATGCCATAACTATGGCATATCACGTCCAGGACGTGCCGCCCCCGGTAGGGCTATGAGCCCATTCTACCAGGGGTGTATTGGCCTCCTGGGCCTTGGCCAGGGGTGCCTCTCTAACAGACATTTGCAGAGCAGCAGGCTGGGCAACACCCAACACCTTTGCAAGGTTCTACAACCTCCGGGTGGAACCGTTTTCGTCCCAGGTAGTGGCATGCAATACAAGCGGATAAGCCTGGGATAGCCGGCCGGATGTATCGCTTGCACACAGTGCCTTCCACCTCTTTTGAGCTGAAGTGTGCACCATTAATTCCCAGTAGTGTTCACAAACTATGTTCCCTGGTTGACTTCCTCCGAGCCCTGTGGCAGTCGAGTTTTCGGAGAGACTCACTGCTGGCCCAGTACACGTGCTAACTAAGAGTCCTGTTCTGGGGTAGGTGCTCCGCATGTGGCAGTTCCTTGTAAGGCAAACCCCATGCGATGTATATCTTCCGCTAATTCATTTCCCTGTTGGCAAACTGCATCTTCCTTGGGCAGAGCCCCTCTGCCCCAGTCTCCATGTTTGTAGTAACTCTTCCCCTGTTGGGTAGGATCTACCTTGAAGACTCTCCACATGGTCGGAAAGACCATGTGACGTATTTTTCCACTTAAATATCCCCCCCTCTCTTTGGACGAGGTGTGGTCTCCGCGGTGTCCCCCCCTTGGGAGGGACACCCCCCGACTAGACCTGGCGGACCAGTTGGATAATCCCCCTTTTTTTTTAGGGAGTGGAAAAAAAGAAGGGGAAAAGAGGCCACGACTGGGTTAGCCTGTGTCTTTCTTTTGGGTAGTCGACTTGTCCCCAAAGGGCCATTCAACACTCATAACTATGTTGGGGGAGGTTACGTGTCGACCTGGTGTGCTGGCTACGAGGCACACAGTGGTCTGCCCGTCACACACCGCCAGTTTACATAACACAGTTCAGCCAGTTGTGGCGTTTTGTATAGGGACCCCTAGTGTCACTACATTGACACAACATTGAGTGTGTGACAGATAGGGAACGTCCTGGTTACTTGCGTAACCTCAGTTCCCTGATGGAGGGAACAAGACGTTGTGTCCCTCCTGCCACAACGCTGAACTACCCGCTGGAATGGCCGGACCTTGTCTCGGCTCCTCAGCATAAAACCTGAATGAGTGGTTGCATACCAGCACCTTTTATACCTGTATGTCCGGTGGAGTGGCATGCAAATACCACTCGCCAATTTTCATTGGCCTTTTATCAAAGACCAGAGGTGTCTCGGGCTCCCAAGAGTGACCCCTAGTGTCACTACATCGACACAACGTCTCGTTCACTCCATCAGGGAACGGAGTTTCGGAAGTAACCAGGACGTTTTTTCTCAGGAATGGGACTACGATGTTTATTTTTTGCAATAACACCAGAAAAACAAAAACAAATGTCTTGTGTCTGCTGTGATCACTGATTCTGTAGGCCACTGCTTCTGTGTTTTTGGACATAAATTCATTTAATATTTGGCTTAGACATTATAAACATTATAAACAGTGTTTAAGTAATAAAAACTGCACTTTATACTCTGTGAGACTTAAGTTAAAAAGAAAGTCACTGCTAAAATTATATCCTTGTCCACTGTGAATTTTCAGTGTAGCTGTGTACAAAGCACCAGCCATTCACGATCGTGCGGATTCCCATTGAGATGATTGTATTTCACACCTGGAATTTTGCCGTGCAAAGGTATGTGTGACCATGCCTCGCATGGCAAAATTCCACGAGCATGCTCCATTTTGGGTCTTTAAAACCATAGAACTAACTGAGATGCTATAGTTAGGAATCAGGACAAGAGATAAGACAATATGCTTATTTACGTGCATTTACATTTATTAAATACATTACTATCCAGGTTTAAAATGTGCTACCTTTTCACTTCATTAACTATAAAATGCATGACCCTTACTTTTAAAAAGTAGTTGAATATTATTTAAATGACAAGAGAGACTGCATCACTACCCCTAGTATATTTGTGAGTCCTCTATGGCTCATATGTGTTTACTATGGTATTAAATGCATTAAACATTTATATATTACACTTGTTATACATTTATTATTTTTTTCAATCTGTTATGTAATTAAATATATGTGAATTACCATGTTTATGTTCATATTTTTAATATGCGAGTAAATCAAGTTTTCATTCTGCACTTGTTTTTATCCAAAGTGCATGACATTACAGTCCCCATTAAGCAACCTAAGATTAGATGCCTAGGTGAATGCAAGGACACAATGAAATTAGCTCCCAGATTAGTATTTAGTATTTATTTATTTTATTTAGTATTATTTTTTATTTTTTAAGTACCACTCACCTTTGAACAACAAATATAGCTACATAGAATAATATAGCAACATAGAGTGCATAAGAGTGTCATTTTACAAGTTTATAAACAAACCATCAAACAAACATTTGATCCCAGTACATTGTACTTATATTGATGAGTTTGAGTTGGTGGGGTTGTTGAAACATTTCATATGTCACACCAAACATGGAAATTGCCCATATTACTGTTAAGCAGCCTTTAATATATTGTCACCCAAAAGTCCGCCATCAGTTTCAATGTCTGTGAAACTCTTCAGGAATAAATATGATACAGTTGTGCTCAAAAGTTTGCATACCCTTGGAGAATAGGTAATATATGTACCATTTTTAAAGAAAACATGAGTGAGCAGGAAAAACACATTTCTTTTATTTCTTATGGGATTCATATTCAACTGTAGGTTATAACAGAATGGCACAATCATAAAACAAAACATGGCAACAAAGAAAAAAATGAAATGACCCCTGTTCAAAAGTCTGCATACCCTTAGTTCTTTATACTGTGTATTGCACCCTTTAGCATCAATGACAGTGTGCAGTCTTTTGTAATAGTTGTCTATGAGGCCCCAAATTCTTGCAAGTTGTATAGCTGCCCATTCGTCTTGGCAAAATGCCTCCAGGTCATGCAAAGTCTTTGGTCGTCTTGCATGAACCGCATGTTTGAGATCACCCCAGAGTGGCTAGATGATATTAAGGTCAGAAGACTGTGATGGCAACTCCAGAACCTTCACCTTTTTCTGCTGTAACCACTGGAGGGTCAACTTGGCCTTGTGCTTAGGGTCATTGTCATGCTGGAATGTCCAAGAACGTCCCATGCGCAGCTTTCGTGCAGAAGAATGCAAATTGTCCGCCAGTATTTTCTGATAACATGCTGCATTCATCTTGCCATCAATTTTCACAAGATTCCACATGCCTTTAGAGCTCACACACCCCCAAAACATCAGTGAGCCACCACCATGCTTCACAGTGGGGATGGTATTCTTTTCGCTATAGGCCTTGTTGACCCCTCTCCAAACATAGCGCTTATGGTTGTGAACATAAAGCTCTATTTTGGTCTCATCACTCCAAATTACAGTGTGCCAGAAGCTGTGAGGAGTGTCAAGGTGTTGTCGGCATATTGTAACCAGGCTTTTTTGTGGCACTGGCACAGTGAAGGCTTCTTTCTGGCAACTCGACCATGCAGCTCATTTTTGTTCAAGTATCGTCATATTGTGCTCCTTGAAACAACCACACCGTCTTTTTCCAGAGCAGCCTGTGTTTTTCCTGAAGTTACCTGTGGGTTTTCCTTTGTATCCTGAACAATTCTTCTGGCAGTTGTGGCTGAAATCTTTCTTGGTCTACCTGACCTTGGCTTGGTATCAAGAGATCCACGATTTTTCCACTTCTTAATAAGTGATTGAACAGTACTGACTGGCATTTTCAAGGCTTTGGATATCTTTTTATATCCTTTTCCATCTTTTTAAAGTTCCATTACCTTGTTACGCAGGTCTTTTAACAGTTCTTTTCTGCTCCCCATGGCTCAGTATCTAGCCTGCTCAGTGCATCCACATGAGAGCTAACAAACTCATTGACTATTTATACACAGACACAAATTGCAATTTAAAAAGCCACAGATGTGGGAAATTAACCTTTAATTGCCATTTAAACCTGCGTGTGTCGCCTTGTGTGTCTGTAACAAGGCCAAACATTCAAGGGTATGTAAACTTTTGATCAGGGCCATTTGGGTGATTTCTGTTATCATTATGATTTAAAAAGGAGCCAAACAACTATGTGATAATAAATGGCTTCATATGATCACTATCCTTAAATAAAAGACTAAAATTTCACAATTTCTGCCAGGGTATGCAAACTTTTGAGCACAAATATATGTCAACCATTTAAAATGTAAATTATTAATACAACAATCATTACAGTTAATTTTTCTTGAAAAAAATAAGTATTTGAATGAAAAAAATGACAACTAAAAGTCTTAGACACACAGTATGCATTTTATGTGGTTAAGTTTGCATAATATGCATTCTAGTGTTAAAGGACAAATTATTTAATGTGAATAATGGTTGGATGTATCCACCTGTATTTAATTTTCATTGTTAGTTGTTCTACATATTCATTGTTTCATGTATATTATCTGTCATGGCTTTTTTTCAACCAAATTTCCTAAATTCCTAAATTCAATCATTTATCAGTGAAGAAATTCCCCAGCATCTTTATTTGCTTCCCCAGCTAAGGCATCTTCCCCCAGATCCTCCAGCTCTCTGATCCAGTTTTCTTTACCAGCCTCCTTCATTCTGGGAATGAGAAAGTCAAGATAATGAAGAGTGAAAGCAGAGTCTGGTTTCAGTGCAATCTTAGACAAATGCTTGATGGCCATGAAGGCATCGCGCAGCAGATTCACATTTTGTTCCTCGATCTCTTTCAGATCTTTGTCAAGACTTTCCATTATAAACAAATACATATTTGACTGATTTTGTGCTTTTTCATACTGTATTTTAATATCTTCATATTCCATTGTGATCACATATTTCATGTTTTCTTTGACATGTTTGCTGTGGTGGCACTTCCTTGTGCACACAGTGTAGAAACCGTTTTTCATGACTTCACAGTTACTTGGATTAGAAACCCACCAGCAGTCATATTCATGGCAGTTTTCTTCACAGACGGTACGTGGTCACCTTCCTGTTCTTCCAAGATGCACTCTTATTGGGAACCTTTTCCTTACAAATTTGGATTTTTATAGAAAATTTTTGCACTTGTCAATATTTTCCTTGTTTTGTTTGATTGCATCCTGGAACTTAATTATTTCCACCTTTTTTTGCTCCTTCTCTTAAAATTGCATCTGCAAGTTGGGGATGGAGGATTCAAGTTCAATGCGCTCTCTTAGAAAATCTGAAGTCATCTCTAAACTTTTCCTATTCTTTACTTAGAGTTTCCTCATGTTTTCCATGCTGCTGTCCCATGCATCTCTTTGAGCATTAAGGTAGCGTGTCTCAGTTTGATGGCCTTCAGCTTTACAGTTGTTGAATAAGAAATAAACAGGTTGGCCACTGCTGTCTCTTTTGCAAGGGATTTTAATTTTATTGATCCCACTGAGGACATTTTGAGCAGGCAAACCACCAGAGTGTGTGATTAAAAAGACAATGTTGTTCACTATGTCTTTTCCAAACAGAGACAGAACTGAACTGAATACATAGTGCTGTCTGTCTGAGAGGTGGTTATCTGAGGCTTTAATTACAAAACAGACAGCATCAATCTCATTCACTCCATCTTTGCTCTGAAAAAGACTTTATAAATTTTCAGCAACTTCTATACCTTTATCCAATCCTCTGGTGTCTCCACATCCTGGAGTATCGATAATGGTGAGGGATTCTGGACTCTTTATTGAAAAGAACTCATACATGGTGATTTCAGAAGTTTGAGATTCTGATTGATCTTTGGCCTCTTCTTCTGTGATTTCATACCAAATGTTGTTGTCAAATTTGATTTCCAGTAAGTAGTTAAGCATGGTGTTTATGAGAGTGGTCTTGCCTGTGCCGTTGTCTCCCACCAGCAGAGCAATTTTGATTTGTTTACTGGTGTCTCTTATGCCATATGTCTATTTTCTGATTTTGCCATTATCATCAAGATCTTTTTCTCGCTTTGGAGGTCCCTTGTGAATAAGAATGCGATTGGTTAGTGATGTTTTGGGATTTCTGTAAAAAGTGGATTGAAGCAAATATGTCTTAGAATAGATCTAAAAAGTATTGCTACAAATAACAATAGCAAGTAATAACTGTTGAAGAGTTTATTTTCAACTGCATAATAGTGAATGTAATTAGATAGAATAAGTGATTCAGTAGGTGTTATAGAAGGTGACAAAAATACCTTTGTACTTCATAGGTACAAAAAACAACAGTTTTGTATGTATTGAGAATGTTTTAGGCCAAATTCTACTGCGCTTTTTATTGAGAAAGCTCAAGTAGTCTCAGGTTGCGGTATGCCAACAGTTCATTTACTGACCACCTGATATACAGTATATTTAATATAAAAATGTGGAAGAGCTGGCTGAATTCAGCAGGTCTAGTCTGATTGACTGGCTGCATCGGGTATTTTCATAGCAAATACATTGTAGTGTCCAAAAACAGAACTTTATAATCTTCTTTGTTCTCTATGTATTCTAATATGTATTACGTTTTGACCAACAGAAATTCTAATTACTAAGGAAACACACATTTTCCACTAATTTTTCTAACTTTTAGTTTTCTCTACAGCTGTTTGTGGAGACTAGGGCTACATTATTTGAGTTTCCATGCCCGTCGTTTTTTAGAAAAACAGATTTCAGATTTACCTGCCACTAAATGGCACATGAAAACAAAACAAAATGTGTTTGTTTTACATGTCGGTGTCATCCTGTCTAAAATGCTGGTTCTTGGTCAGAATAATCTGCAAAGTGGAAACAGTGCCTTCATTCTGGGCAATTTGCAATTTTATCCACTAGATGGGGTCATAAAGCAAGAAGGAGCACCCTCAGACAATGGCAGTGGAGAGGTGCTCTTAGTAAAATGGATGTGTATGTTTACTGACACTTAGAGGGGCATACATGAACATCACGCAAAAAAAACAACAACAACAAAAAAAAAAAAAAACACACACACACAACAGTTCATTATATATATATTTTTTGCTAACTGCTAAACTTTTTAACAGAAATAAAAATGATGTACACTCATATGAGACCAAGACTCATATTATACAAGTCTTATAAGTCAGAAGTCATACTGTATGTTGTTGGGCGGACATTCATTAGTGCCGCCATGTTGAGATCATGTGACCAACCGAATATTCACTTCACCTTAATTATCCTTTGCAGTTTGACACTTTCACTCATGAAATAAATAATCGTGGCTGACTGTGAATACAATAACAGGCGCCGATCTCGTGGGTACTTGGGCGCTCGAGCACCCACGGATATTCCCCAATAATTTTCTTCATAGGCATTTAAAAAATATATTTAATAAATCTTTCTCAGCCTTGACCCAAACCAGAAAGCTCTATTATTAATTAACGACATTATAAAAAAGCGATTGGTAACTGGGAACTTCTCTGGACCTCACTTAGGGATGGCGGTTCCAGCGGGAGATCTGGACCCGGAGGGATTTTAGGAGACACAACTGCAGACTGAACTCTTTATTAATGAATTCATCAAGTGCACCACCACACAGAGAAAAAAAACTTTGTAATTAAGCAGGCTGAGCATGCACAATCTTATATTCCTTCTTATTACTTATGATAAAAAATGTTTTATAGTTAATGGCCATTTGTTGTGTGCATAGAAGAACATTTGCACCTACCTCAATTAGACTTTTAAATAAGACTACTTGAGACTTGTATTCATGGTTTTATTGCTTTTATTTAGTAATGTTGCTGTACTATGATATTGTTGCTATTTAATAATTGTGTGTATGCTAAAGTTTTGTGTGTTTTCTGGCTGTGGTGTATGTAGTCCAAAAAAAAAAAACCCTTAGGGCACAATAAAGTATCCTCATACTCATAATTCCAGGATTTAGTCTGATAAGATTTCCATTTGTTTGCTTTTTATTTTATATGTAATTAATTGAAATGCAAATGTGTTTAATATAATTTATAAATTTGCTTCTATATGCAATTGATGCTCAATTAACCACTGACTTTCTGAGTTGAATTGCAATTAAAAAAGAGAAAATAATTTGACCCGCTTTAGAAAGAGGTAACATAAATGTAAAACTCACCTGGGATCCATAACGACTTCTGCATGAATCTGTGAACTGCACAGAAGACCTTCACAATGTCTGTAATCTGCTTACAACACAATAATACATACTCTTTTATTTTTTTAAACATATGTACACAAAATACATTAAAACAACAACATGTTGAGAGAACATTGGTAAATAGTAAATATTCTTACCAGTATGTCTGTTCTCCTTGAGTAAGAGTGAGTTACAATCAGCCATATATATATACATACACCAACAGCCAGGCATATTAGTCCCCTCCCGACCACATGTGTGTTATCTAAAATCTGAACAGGCAATAATCTTAAAAAAATTTTTTTTAAAAACACAGGAGACAACACAATTGTATATGTGCATGTTTTCAGTAATGTGCAGTTGAACTGAAAAAAGTCTGACAGTCTGGTTAAACATAAAGCCAAGTGGAATAATTAATTTCCAATGGATTATTAAAAAACATATCAGTCAAAAAATATAGGTCTCAATAAATAGAAAGGGTGAATACATAGTTCCTGATGGCTTCCCAAAACTTAGCAAAAGGAAGATATGACCACCACTCTTTTCAAGAAGTGCCCTGGAACTTCCATTGACCATATGAGTCACAACCATGAGTCATTTTCACAAATACAGCCTTTTCCTTTTGATGTAAGACAGAGATAATTCAGTTACTCGGCAGTCCAAAAATGTCTTAAAATTGGACAGATAGTGAAATTATTCTATTTAGTCAGAGGATAAAAAGAATATTTGATATTTTAATGCAGACTTTAGAGGAAATCTTGTAGTGCAGGTTTTCTCAACCACTGGGTCGTGACCCAAAAGTGGGTTGCCAATCTTTGTCTGCTGGGTTGCGAGCTCTCTTCTGTCATGATTACCAGTTAGAAGGATAGAACTGTACATTTGCCATGTTTGGGGCAACAGTGACATCTATTGTCGAATCGTGTTAATATCTCCAGGTTTATGTAAACGACTGTTAGTAAGAGGCTGCATTTATCTGATGTTAATTATTAGCTGTCCAATCACAATAATCCATCAATACTATGAATCATTCTTTTTCAACAAGATCTCTTTATGTTGCGTTAGCTCCATGCATTACCGTGCTTAGTCTGAATGCAATCCAATCTCTGAACATCATAATTTCAGAACGGCAGACTCAAATAGGGTTGCCACACGTCCTGTAAAATACGGAATCATCCCGTATTTAAAGATGAAATGATGTGTCACCATGAAATCGTTCAAGATAATTAATTTAACATTGAAATTCGTTGGAAATTGTGCCTATGGTGGGTAAGTGACTGTCTGAAAAGTCCTCACATTGTGCTAAAACGTGGTGGGTGAGACTCAGAACAGTGAAGCAACAACATCAACAACAGCGCTCCCGCACATCCGTGTTTGTTTACAAGGGGTGCGTTTCCACTTGTGTTTGTGATCGGATCGAGTTGACAGCTGGAGTGATCCTCAGTCATTTCGTTTTTTAGGCCTTTAAGACCTTTTCCAGCAGCAACCTTACTTTTTCCCCCGGAGGCTGTGGTGGAATCTTGCCTTAAGCTGGCGTCTCACTTGTTTTGGCCGAGGGTGTCACACGTGCAGACTGTTTTGCTGAGATCTTGATCTCTTCAGTCGGAGGTGTGACACTTGCCGATACAAAATGGTGGAGGAGTGACAAACATACTGACTCATTGCAACTCTCTCTCTGATTCACTGTCATGTGGAGTTTGTCGAAATAAAAACAGGAGTACCGTGTGAGCATAAACAATTGTAAAAGAGTGATTTTGGAAGAGATTCATGTAGAAGCCTTACCTTGTGAAAGTGTCTGATGGTGCATTTATAACCTCGATGGTTCCGTTGAAAGTGTATGTCCATAAGCAGCTTTTAGGGAGTAAATAAATTACATTAGATAAAAACAGACTGTTGTGCATCAGCTTTCTGATTTCATTAGTCATTTTTATAGGGACCAATGCAGGAAAAAAAAACTCTTATTGACAGAATCCATATGGATTGCAACAAGTGTTTGTGATGATATGCAGCTGAGTGTGATTGCAAATTAAAAGTTCATTTCAGATTGACGTTATGTCAGTTCTTCAGTAAAAGAAGAAGCTCATTGATCACTTGATGAGAACACAAGGTCTGCCTCAGAGCTATTTGTTTCTGTCATGTTGGATCCTTTCTTCCATTGCTGGAACCATTAACTCAGCAGGGAGTCCCGACAGTCAAGTAATTAACCACTTCAGTGTGGCTTAAACTATTTCAACTGATTTTACAGATACACGCTGATGATTGACTCTCAGGTGAAATTGACAGCCTACATTCGTGATTGACATACAGTTTCTATGAATGCGCATGCAGACATACTGCCGCTCTCGTGAAACCTCAGATATTCTTTGTTTTTATTTCATTCATTACATCCTTTTGCAGTTAATTTCCCTCTCTAACTGTGCTGTGCTTCAGCAATACAGAGAGCTATCGTAAATACACTGTAAAGTGGACACCTCACAATTCATGCACATGTGATAGGCTATTGATAAATATATACTTTTGATGATGAAATCATAATGCGGGCCACAAGAGATGGCTAGAGGGCCGCATGTGTCCCGCATCCTGTGTGTTGAGTAGTGCTGGTATATTGTGTGTTATTTGGGACAAAGCTTCAGCCTTGCCAGAAAATGGTGAGACAGTGGTTGCTTACTTCACATTTGTACCGTAATTTACAAGCTAGTGTACCAGTGAGAATGATATGCAGTGTTGTTTATATTGCTGTAGAGCTGAGGAGGGTGGAGCCGGGCTGGAATGAGACACACCCGGTCCCCAATATAACAAAAAATAAATAAAAATACAAATCTGAGCCGCGCACAATAAACAGAGACTGCCACACTGCCATCTGATTTAAACTTGAGATCACACTGTGCACATTTTCATATTCATAAATTCATAAAGTTTACAATTTAATCATATTGGCTTAGACTCACCAGGCGTTGTCATTTTATAAATGTTTATTTAAAATATTGCCCTATCCAAATATTTCCTCTATTAATCATTTTGAAGTCATTATTCGTGCCTTTCCGAATAAGGAATTTGGCTTTGGGCACATCCCTAAATGAAGTGACATCTGGGTGTTCTGGGTGTATTTCAAGTCTACCGAAGCCATACAATTGCTTTGTGTGAAGTACAGACCCAAATTTATGTCTCTTATTCAGTGATCACAGTCCTCAGGCATAAAGTGTAACATTACATATTGCTGTTAAACACACAGCAGTAGTTATAACCTATAATATGTGTCAAAATGTCAAATTGATTGATTTATGACATGTGATTTATGACCACCTGTCACCCATGATTGACAGGTAGAAGATAGTCTGGACATGTTAAAGAACATGTTTGGACATGTTCTTCCTGGGATGTATTGGCCAGTCATTGGATGTCAATGATTGTTTATGGTGTGTTTATGTTAATGATGTCTTACCTCTCACCATTGTTCCTTCCTGGTATGCTTTTCACACCTACATCACTACCTACATCCTGAATTTGTTGTTTAAATAATGGTTTAAGATGCCATAGTTAAAACACAGAAGACACTCTGCAACTTTCTGCAACAATGGCTGCTCCGAGAACTCCTAAAACCCCTAGAAGAGTGATGTGTATTTCACCAACAAGAGGGCCTGTTGAAATGAGAGAGGAACTGACTTTTGTGGCAAGGAAAAATGTTGAGTGTTAACAAAATGTTAGCTTGACAAAGTTTCTTCATTAAGATGTCGATTTTGTGAAACGTGATTCCTATCTGTCACTCACATGACGTTGGGTCGATGTAGTGACACTAGGGGTCACTCTTGGGAGCTCCAAACACCTCTGATCTTTGAGAGAAGGCCAGTGAGTATTGGCGAGTGGAATTTGCATGCCACTCACATACGGATATAAAAGGAGCTGGCTGGCAACCACTCATTCAGATTTTTTCTTCGGAGCCGAGAGGTTGATTCACATGCAGCTGAACTTCACTGCTGGTCCATTCACCTCTTTAGAAGTGTATGCTGTTGGATATTCGGCGCATTTCAGCGTCTTTCTCTCCCTCTGCGCAATCAGTGCAGAGTATGCCCCTGGGCGCTTCGACAGCCTCTAAAAGCGTATATATATTCTGAGAAATAAGAGTATATTTTCCTCTAAAAGAGCATGCAATGACAGACAGCGTCTTTTTAAAGATGCCTTTCCATCTTTGTGTAATTCCTGGGTGCGGTTGATATCTCTCCACCTTCGACAGCCACGGTCGCTGCCTCACATGTTGGGCTGGAGTGGAACCCTCCACCTGTCCCTGAGCCCTCGCGGCTTGACGATTGGTTCCTGGGTTCGGGGTGCCGCTCACGGCCACCCCCCCCCCCCCTCCCGGTCCCTTTCTTCCTGGAGGTGCATGACAAACTGACGAGGTCATGGGGGGCACCTTTTTCTGTCCGAACCCGACTTCCCAGTTCGTCAGATTTCACTACCCTCGATGGCGGGGCGGATATACAGAGATTCCTTGGACAGACCTTGCATTTCTGTGGGCAGGGGTTCCCCTACAGCAAGTGTCCAGGCTTGTCGTGGTCACGAAAGATGCCTCCAAGCTAGGCTGGGGTGCCGTGTGCAACGGGCATGCAGCCACCGGTTCCTGGACAGGACCGCGACTGTGTTGGCATATCAACTGCCTCGAGTTGCTGGCAGTACTGCTCACCCTGCAGAGGCTTTTGCCATTGATCCAGGGCAAGCACATATTAGTCCGGATGGACAACACAGCGACGGTAGCGTATATAAACCGCCTAGGGGGCTTACGCTCAAGTCACATTTCGCAACTCGCCCGCCATCTCCTCCTCAGGAGTCAGCAATGACTGAGGTCACTGCAGGCCACTCACATCCCGGGCAGCCTCAACGCCACAGCGGACGCACTGTTGCAATAGGCGACGCTCAGCCGAGAGTGGAGACTCCACCCCCAGGTGGTCCAGCTGATTTGGAGTCGATTCGGCAAAGCACAGGTGGACCTGTTTGCTTCCCGGGAATCCTCCCATTGTGCAAGGTCAAAGAGGGCAAGGAACAAGTCACCCTTGTGCCACCATACTGGCCCACCCAGACTTGGTTCTCAGACCTCACGCTCCTCGTGACAGCACCTCCCTGGCAAATTCACCTGAGGGAGGACCTAAGTGGCCTGCCACCGGCAGTGGTAGACATGATCACTCAGGCCAGGGATTGCTCTATGAGGCAGCGTTATGCCCTGAAGTGGTGTTTGTTTGTGAGTTGGTGTTCTTCCCAAGGTGAAGACCCCCAGAGATGTGCAGTCGGGTCAGTGCTTTCCTTCCTGCAGGAGAGGCTGGAGGGGCGGCTGTCCCCCTCCACCTTGAAGGTGTATGTGGCCACCATAGTGGCACACCACAACGCAGTGGAGGGTAAGTTCCTAGGGAAACACGACCTGATCATCAGGTTCCTCAGAGGCACCCAGAGGCTGAATCCTCCTAGGCCACGCCTCTTCCCCTCATGGGATCTCTCCATGGTCCTCCTGGGCCTTCGGAGAGCCCTGTTTGAGCCTCTAGAGTCAGTCGAGCTGAAAGCCCTCTCCTTGAAGGCGGTCCTCCTGACTGCGCTCACCTCCATCAAGAGGGTTGGGGACCTGCAGGCGTTCTCTGTCAGTGATACTTGCCTGGAGTTTGGTCTCGTAGACTCCCTGACCGGGCTATGTGCCCAAGGTTCCCACGACCCCCTACAGGGATCAGGTGGTGAGCCTGCAAGCCCTGCCCCGGGAGGAGGCAGATCCAGCCCTGTCGTTGCTGTGTCCGGTGCGTGCTTTGTGCATCTACTTGGATCACACACAGAGCTTTAGACGCTCTGAGAAGCTCTTTGTCTGCTTCGGCAGACAGCGGAAAGGGAAGGCTGTCTCTAAATAGAGGTTTGCCCACTTGATTGAGGATGCCATCACTCTGGCATACCAGGTCCAGGCCGTGCCCACCCCTTTGGGTATACGAGCATACTCTACAAGGAGTGTGGCATCCTTATGGGCACTGGCCAATAGCACCTCTCTAGCAGACATCTACAGAGCAGCAGGCTGGGCAACACCCAATACCTTTGCGAGATTTTACTATCTCCGAGTTGAACCGGTTTCGTCTCGTGTTTGGTCAGGTATGAACAGGTAAGTTTGGGAATACTGAACAGCTGGCCGGGTGTATCGCTTGCGTATAGCGCCTTTCCCCTCCATGAGGCGAAGACGTGCGGTCTTCTCCCATGTGAGTTCACGAACCTGTGAACCCTGGATGTCCTTCCTCCCTAGCCCTGTGGCTCGCGAATTCAGCAGAGGAATTCGCAGCGGGACCCAGTACGTTTGCTAATATGCCCTGTACTGGGATAGGTGCTCCACATGTGCCGGTTACTCCGGAAACCCCCTGTGATGTATTTTCCGCGGTACGGTTTCCCTGTCGGCAGACCCGCATCTCCCTTGGGCAGAGCTCTCTCTGCCCCTGGTCGCTGTGTTTGTAGAGCTCCTCCCCTTCGAGGCAGGACCTACCATCGCACCTCTTCCATGTGCGGCTGGTGAGCCCACGTGATGTATTGCCACATGTTACCTCCTCGTTGGGCAAGATGTGGTCTCCGCGGGGTCTTTTCCCCCTGAAAGAATACAAGTTGACTGCCCAAAAAATGGGGACCGGCTGCCCCAGTCTTCTCTTTCTTCTCCCCAAAAGGAAAAATCATTCAGCTGGGGGCCATATAGCATCCGGGGGGGTGTCACTCCCAAGGGGAAGACACTGTGGAGACCACACCCTGCTCGAGGGGGAGGAAATTGTGTGGAAATATGTCACATGGTCTTCGTCACATGCCAGATGGTGCCCCGTCCCTGAGAAAGAAGGTCCTTCCTTAGGGGAATTCGCCGGGGGGGCTGTCGTGAGGAGCGTGAGGTCCGAGAACCAAGTCTGGGTGGGCCAGTAAGGTGCTACTAGGATGATCTGCTCCTCGTCCTCCCTGACCTTGCACAGCGTCTGTGCAAGTAGGCTCACTGGGGGGAACGCATACTTGTGTAGCCCCCGGGGCCAGCTGTGTGCCAGCGCATCTGTGCCGAGGGGAGCCTCAGTCAGGGCATACCAGAGCAGGCAGTGGGAGGATTCCCGGGAAGCGAACAGGTCTAGCTGTGCTTGACCGAATCGACTCCAAATCAGCTAGACCACCTGGGGGTCCACTCTCCCCTGAGTATGATCTGCCGTGACAGTGTGTCCGTCGCCCGGGATGTGAGTAGCTCGCAACGACTTGAGTTGTTGCTGACTCCAGAGGAGGAGACGGCAGGCGAGTTGCAACATGCGACAAGAGTGCACGCCGCCTTGGCGGTTGATGTACGCTACCATTGCCATGTTGTCCATCCAGACCAACACGTGCTTGTCCTGGATCAATGGCCGAAGCCTCCGCAGGGTAAGCAATACTGCCAGCAACTCGAGGTGACTGCGCGCCCATTGCACACGGCACCCCAGCCATGCTTGGAGGCATCTGTCGTAACCACGATGCAAGGGAACCCCTGCCCGCAGAAATGCAAGGTCTGTCCAAGGGCTGAACAGGCGGCGGCAGTTCGGTGTGATGGCCACGCGATGTGCCCCACGGCACGATGCCCATCTCGAGACTCGAGTCTGAAGCCAGCGTTGAAGCGGTCTCATATGTATCAACCCTAGCGGTGTGACTGCCGCCGAGGATGCCATATGACCCAGGAGCCTCTGAAATTGTTTCAGTGGGACCGCCGTTCTCCGCCTGAACGCCTTCAGACAGTTCAGCACCGACTGCACGCACTCACTCGTGAGGCGCACCATCATAGAGACTAACTCCATGCCGAGAAAAGAGATGCTCTGTACCAGGGACAGCTTGCTCTTTTCCCAGTTGACCTGAAGCCAAAGGTAATGCTCCTGGACAACCAGGGTGGACATCGCCTGCCCGAGAGACCGCGCCATGACCTTTTGTCATCCGGAGGGTGAGATCGGTTGCCGAGCGCAGCTCCTGCATCAATCCCGGGTCAGAACTACCCTCGTGCAGTTCTCTCAGCGCATTGGCTTGGTGCACTTGCAGGAGAGCCATGGCATGCAGGGCGGAGGCGGCCTGTCCAGCAGCACCATAGGCCTTAGTCGCCAGTGATGATGTAAGCCTACAGGCCCTGGACGGGAGTCTCGGACAGTTCCGCCAAGTGGATAACGCAGTTGCGATGCACTTGTGCCCGAGAAACTGTCCGAGTACCCTCAGGCAGCCCCACTGTCGAGGGTACTGAGAGTGGAAGAGCCCACAAATCGGGTCCGGGCAGTGAAAGGTGCCTGCCACGAACTCGTGAGCTCATCATGCACCTCCCGGAAGAAAGGAACCATGGCAGGGCGCGGCCATGAGCGGCGCTCTGAGCCCAGGAACCAATTGTCGAGCCGCAAGTGTTCGGGGGAGTGGAGGGTTCCACTCCAACCCGACGCACACAGCCGCCCGGGCAAGCATGGCCGCCAGTTCTGTGTCAGCCTGCGACTGGGCGACCGCACCCGAGGGTGGGAGCCCAGTCGAGTCCTCAGCGTCAGACTGGACGAGCCTGCTCTATGATGCTGCGATCGAGAGCTCATCCACTTCGCGAGTGCCGAATGAGATCGCAAACTCACTGTGAGGCGAGCCGGCAGTCTCATCCCAGAACTCAACTGGGGCAAACGAGCATGCTTTGGAATGGGAGGTCCGTGGGGGGTTTCCCGGTGGAGAAGCTCCCATTGCTGTCCCCAAATCACCCCCAGTGCTAACCGACATGACCTCAAACCCGTAGGTAGTAGGACTACGGCGGGGAGCCGCCGGGGTGGCTTTCCCGCTGAGGAAGGAAAGCCGCGACCGCAACGTTGCCATGGTCATGTTCTCGCAGTGAGGACATGACCCCTCCATGAACGCCGTCTCCGCGTGAGCAGCGCCCAAGCACGTGAGACAGTGATCATGGCTGTCGGAAGCGGAGAGATATGACCGCAACCAGGAATTAAACACAAATGGAAAGGCATCTTTAAAAAGACTCTCTCCATGAGTGCCACTCTTTAGAAGGGAAATATACTCTTTTAGAGGAAGAATATACTCTTTTAGGCTGCTGAAGCACCAAGGGGCGTTCTCTGCACTCCACCAGTGCAAGAGGGGGAAAGCCGCAGTAATGCGCCGTAAATCCAACAGCTTTTCGAGGTGAATGGATCGGCAGAGTAATTCAGCTCGCTGAACACAACCGTTCGGCTCCGAAGAGAAAATCTGAATGAGTGGTAGCAAGCTGGCTCCTTTTATACCCTTATGTCCGGGGGAGTGGCATGTAAATTCCACTTGCCAATTCCCATTGGCCTTTTCTCAAAGATCACAGGTGTTTGGGGCTGCCAAGGGCGACCCCTAGTGTCACTACATTGACACCACGTTGAGTGAGTGACAGATAGGGAACTCTCCGTTTTTACAAACTATACGTGAAAACACTTTCTACTTTAGAGACCTATTTTAGTCTATTTATTTATTGAACTTCTCTTGCTGATGTAAATTTGACACACCAGCTTATTAAAGACATGCATGTATCCATGATTAGTAATAAAATACATGTTAACAGAAACATATACCAGAGAAAACCAATGAACAATGTTTTAAAACAGTTTAATAACATTTTGCTTTGAAGAAAAAAAGAGGGGAAAAAAGACAATAAAACTTTTCTAAAAACCTTTCTCTTCCTTTTTTCACACATTTGGTTGTCACAGTGTTTTTTCAGTGAAAGGAAATCATAAAAGCACCATCTTGTTTTCCTGAACAGGATCACACAAGACCTCGTCTGGTCTGATCAAGGTGTGAACAGGGGGTATGTGCCTAACTTGAAACCCCTCCCACCCCAGGCCTCTGAGTGCCCGTAAGAACTCATTATCGCTTGGAAGCTCTTGTGAAAGGACTTTGATCAGAAAAATGTAAGATTCTTGGTGCTAAAGATACATTTTAAATTTAATGCATGATATTTTATTTAAAATAGTGTTTGTTGAAATAAAAATGTTAAACATATTTTGTTAAACCTTTTTGTTTATTATTTTTAAAGTGTCTATGTTAGTGATGTGCTTGACAACTTAATACATTTTGTTAAAAATGTCTCCTCTGTTAAAAGTAAAAATACAAGATAATTTGTGTTAAAGCTACATTTAAAAAGAAACAAGATGCTTTATTGTGTTTAAGTGCCATAACGTAACACAAAACTTTTATTTGTTCATATTTAAAGCAGATGTGAGTTTTGCTGCATAACAGTAATCTTTGTTTTAGAACCACATTTTATCTCACTGTTAAAGTAAAAAAAAAGCTTTTGTATTAAAGATACAGCTAGAAATATATGAAAATGGAATATTGTGTTGCAGTAACACAAACCAGTTTGGTAAAACACTGGAATGCTAAACCTTTTATTTTTTAAACCTTTTGTTCATCATCTTTAAAGTGACAACATTAGAGATGTGCTTCACAATCTATTACCTGTTGTTTAAAAATCTAATTTTTTTCTCTATTGTTAAAAATAAAAATCTAAGACTATTTGTGTTAAAGCTACATCTACAATTAAATGAAATGCATTACTGTGTTATAGTAACATAACGCTGTTTGGTTACATAACGTTATGTTAGACTTTATTTTTGTTAAACCATTTGTTCGTTATCTTTAAAGTAACTGAGTTTGCTGCACAACGTTCACCTTTTTTGTTTCGGAAACACATTTTATCCTCTTTGTTAAAAGTAAAAATGAACAAACTTAAAAGATTTGTTAAAGATACAGCTAGAATTATACAAAATCGTTGTTGACGTAACACAAACCTGTTTACTAAAATACTGTAATGCTTAGTGAATATGTGGATTAGTTTGCAACACATCCTTTACTTATCGTTTTAGAAAGATACTTTCTAATCTTTGATAAATGTAAAAATGTAAAAACTTTTGTGTTAAAGACAAGACTAAAATTAAACGAAAGACATTATTGTGTTTTAGTAACATAACCCTGCTTGTTAAACTAATGATAAACTTTATCTAGGTTAAACCATTCATTCACTATCTTTAAAAGTGAAAATCTGAATGAGTTTGCTTCACAGCCAATATCCATTGTTTTAGAAACACGTATTCTCCTCTTTGTTAAAAGAAAAAATGTAAGACATTTTTTGTTAGAGCTATAGCTAAAATTAAATTAAATACATTATTGTGTTTTAGTAAAATAAACCTGTTTCTTAAACTAATGCCAAACATTAGCTTTGTTAAACCATTTATTCATCATTTTAAAGTGAATATCTAAGCAGATTTGTGGCACATCTTGTATGTATTGTTTTAGAAAGACACTTTCTTATCTTTGTTAAAAGTAAAACGTGTAAGGCACTTTTCTGTTAAAGCTACAGCTAAAATTAAATGAAACGCAATGTTGCGTTTTAGTAACAACCCTGTTTGTTAAGCTAATGTTAAACTTTGTCTTTCTTAACCCATTTGTTCATCTTCTGTTTAGTGACTATGAAAGTACATTTTGTTGCACATCATCACATTTTGTTACACTGTATGCTCGAGAGAGCGACAGCAAATAATGTATGCCTACCTTGCAGAACACCTCTGTTGACAGCGCTGCTCTGATCCATAGGTCTATTATTATTAATTAACAGACCAGACACTACAATTAATATAAAATAGTCACATAACATCTACACACTTCAAATAACAAATATATAAATACAAGAAAATTATATTTATGTAAACTTACACAGTTGATCAATGCAGTCCAAGTTTTCGCGGTCATCGACATGTCCTGAATTGCATACACACAAGATTTTTCAAAAGCCTGTTAAACATCAAGTTACAAACTGTAAGTTTTTCTTGTAAATTTCAAATATTTTATAAATAAATCAATTGTACAAACAACACATACTTTTGAAAATAAATGCCATTTTAAAAGAGTAATGTTATGCTTTAAACAACCCAAGTAGTGGTCTTGCTCATAAACCTCAATGCGAACGCCGCTACAGTGATCATAGGAAACAAAATACAAACCACGATCTATTTAAAATGGGTGGAGTTGTGGTGGGGAGGTGTACCCAAATTATCTGCATGAAAAACACATTTACACACCAAATGGTAATTAGTTTTTTACTATGGCCTAAAATAAACTCTTTTTAGATTGACTACCAATTAATACACATGTATAAACATCGTAAAAATGTTTTAGTATAGGAAATAGCTATTACCTAATACCAAATAAACAATTTAACTACTTACAGATGTTGGGCCTCATGTATTCAGATAGAAGACAAAGGCAGGCCTAACACAGTTGTAAAAACCTAACTCAAGCCCCCACATTCCAAGTCGTAAATTATACTGATAAAAATCGCGCCAAAATCAAACAAAGGGAGTCCAAAACAGACTACAAATCCCATGAAGCCTTGCTCACTAAAGGATCGAACTCTCAACTCCTATTGGATGAGGCACACAACAGAATGCACCTCAAACCATGACATCATAAGGAGATGAAATACCTCTGAAATGCTTTCGGGATGTGCTTCCAGCAACTTTGCTTGCAGTGTGTGGACACAGTTCATCACTGCTCTCATGTGCAACCTCGTGGCACAAGGAAGTAACGTCCGACTTGAAACTGTAGCCATATAATCTCCATCTTGCTGGACGAGTTGAGATTACTCTGTGTTCAACCGAACACTCTAACGGATCCGAAGGAGACCGCTGAGCAATTCGCATCTTCATCTGTTTGCCTACAGAAGTGAAGAGATTAAAGATTTCTCTTCCATCTTCAATCAAGTCGACATTTCTGAGTTCTCCGCCAGCCCGCCGACAATCAACAGCCGTACCGCCCGCCGACAGAGCGAGGAAACGGCCTCCCGTCATCACCCGAGCCTCAAGGAACTGGGTCAGAGTTAAAGGATGGAGTAAAACACATTCTACCTGTGTCCTCATGTGATTCAAGTAAGAGGTTTACGTCTGGGCAGAGATAGAATATTATAGTGTGTTATTCTTGTGTTTCAAGGTTTTTGCTTGTACAGTTTACGGACTGCCATGTCCGCTCATTATTAATACTCAGGGTATTAATTATCACGATTTTGTTTTGCTGTATTTTGGTCCAACCAAATTGGACTGTTGTGCAATTTCGCCATCGCGGGTGAGACAGGCAAACTGAGTTCATCCATCAAATAGTCAAAGTACACGGGACTGTTTACGAGCCGTCCACCGCATCTCTGAGCGATGAACTAACAGCTGCTTTCCCTACCACTATCGCGAAATCAGCTTTAGGGCTGTCACTTCTCTCTCTCTCTCGTACTAACCACACACACACACGCACGCACGCGACCCCTCACAAACATTCTGGCACACATTTTGGCTCGTAGATAGCTTAAATGCTAAAGCCCAGCTTTGTCCCTAAGCTATCGTACAAGTGGATACACGCGGTAACTGGTAGACTCCATTGACTGGTTTCTCCCCGCCCCCATTCGCGGTCATATTCCCTGGCCGGAAGTCTTGCGTGACATACTCTCCACGAGAGTCACGTCCGCCATTTTGTGCGCGTCCCTCCTTACACACACACACACTGTCACACACACACCTTATGTGTTATAGGATTATTTTTATTTCCATATCTAATCATATCACTGTTTAGTTTGTAGTTGTAAGTCGGAAGTTTATTGACTGCATTGTATTAATTATTAATTGATATTACTGCATAAATAAACTTTGTTTATATTACAAAGAGAAGTGTTTTGATTTGGTCTGCATACGCCTGTGTCATGCTGACAGGATGTCAGTGCTCGGATTCAAACCTTCATTCATTGTTTTTTTTCCCGAAAAATCGATATTCTTCAGATGTCGATTTTCCTAAGAAAACAATCTAATATTGAGACTGTTTTACTGTTTGGTTATTAGTCCCTGATTTCAGGGTGGTGCCCCGTCAGTGTTAATCCTTATTAATATTCTATTGATTTTTAATAATTGATAATTATCTTTGATGATTGTTGAATTTGAATGATCAATAAGTTAGTGTTAATTTTAATTAATATTTCATCGATGTTAACAATTAACGATTATCTTTGATAATTGTTGATTTAAAGGATTAAAAAAAAGCTAACATTGATTCTAATCAATGTTCTATTGATTTTAATAATTAATAACTATCTTTGATAATTATTAATTATTGCTAATAACCAAACTTGCTCCTAAACGTAGCACACTACATTTACTGGAGCCCCATATGAGGTTTTAATGAGTTAGATTCAATTGATTAATTTAAATATTAATTAATAACTACAGAAATAATTACCAATTATTTCTGATAGTAACACTGATCTAAACAACCAGTAAAGCCCTACACAGAAGTAAAGAACATATGTATGGTGAGAAGTGAAAAACATTATCAGTTCAGCTTGCTTTTTACAACGAAAAGAAGAAGAAATATTTACATCATTGTAGCTGTTTTTTAATTAGACTATTATTGATTGTTTTAGTTTATTTTTAGTAGGCGATTGTGTGTGAAGAAACACAGACATGAAATTTAAAATATTAACCCCGATATACAGTACAAACGATTCAGAGTAAACTAATTCTTGGATGTATATTTTGTTAAAAACATTTTAGAACTGAAAACAATCTTGGTAGATTTGATAGTATAACCTATATTTGAATAATTTAAAAGGACTGTCAACCATACCATGCCGTTTGTTTTTTGTTGTTCAAGTATCCAGGATGTCACTTCAGAGAGGATCAGACCAAAGATTTTAAAACACAAAATTCCTAAGCACAGCAAAGCATTTGGCCAAAACAATTTCCCAAGGGAATGCAGACACGCCACTTTGTACAAATGATTACCAGACAATGAGAAATCACGTTTCACAAAATCCATATCTTCATGAAGAAACTTTGTCAAGCTAACATTTAGCATTAGTGTTTTTACTATGGCATCTTAAACCATTATTTAAACAACAAATTCAGGATGTAGGTAGTGATGTAGGTGTGAAAAGCATACCAGGAAGGAACAATGGTGAGAGGTAAGACATCATTAACATAAACACACCATAAACAATCACTGACATCCAACGACTGGCCAATACATTCCAGGAAGAACATGTCCAAACATGTTCTTTAACATGTCCGGACTATCTTCTACCTGTCAATCACGGGTGACAGGGGGGTCATAAATCATGTCACACATACCTGTCAATCAGGGGTGACAGGGAGGTCATAAATCACATGTCATAAATCAATCAATTTGACATTTTGACACATAGTATAGGTTATAACTACTCACACTGTTACAGACTGCAGTATCTGTGGTGTGGAGGGGGTTAATTTTCTTCATATTCAGGATCAGACTCTGGCTCAAACATGTATGAATGAATTCATCCGGTTGTCATTTTTTTATCCATCCAAAGTTTTCAAAACAACCCCACACACGTTTAATGGTGGGGGCGTTTACACTTATCCACATGCAAAAATGTTACCCAATCGCAGCAGTGGGCATTTACACTGAAGTCTTCAAGAATACACCCCCCCAAAAAATGGAGCATTTGAATCAGAGGCACAAAAACTGGATAGAAAATGACAGATTATTCCTAAATTATGACTACTTTTAATGAAAAAATCACACTAACATTATAAATGGACCTCAAGGAACATTATCAAATAAAATAAAAATCCAATTCATGACACCTTTAAAATACACTTACATGCTCAAGCAGCTTGAGTCAAGCTGATACCTCAGACAGGCCTGCAGATCAGGGACTCGGTTTGGAAGGTGCGGCGGGAGAAATCCAGCGTCAACTGGCGAGCATGTTGGTGATGCTGACGAAGGTTTTTACTGACTTGGAGGATCTTGCTGTAATACATCGATCGATTATGCCGATGGAAACGAAATTCTCTGAGTTGGTTACAAGATTGTCGGACGTCGAGAAACGGATCGATTATCTGGAGTCATCGGAGAGGCAATTATCTGCTAATCCGCAAGCAACCAAGATAGATTTGGAACTAGTTTTGGAAAAATTGGAAGATTAGGAGAACCGCAGTAGGCGAAATAACGTCCGAATTGTTGGGATTCCTGAGCATGAAGAAGGCTGAGATATGGTGAAATTCCTAGACGAGCTCTTCCCGAGTCGGCTCAACATAACAGGCCACAAGCTGGAAATCAAGCAAGCTCACAGAGTCCCGGCTCAGAGATCTGCTGAGGGAGACAGGCCCCAATCAATTCTGGCCAAATTCCTGAGATCATCCGATAAAGATCTTTTGTTGCATGAGGCGAGGATCAAAGGAAAGCTTTCTTTGAAGAAATGTAGCATTTTCTTGTTCCCAGACTTTGCGAATTCGACAAGAGAGAAACGTGATCGATTCAAGGAATGCAAGAAACTCTTACATCAACGGAAGATCGCTTTTGCACTTATGTTTCTGGCCAAACTGAGAATAGATACTAAGGATGGCCGCAAAGTATTTACATGCCCGCATCAAGCACTGTCTTTCATAGAATCAATGGGGTGAGTTAGCCATTGGTGTTTCTCATGTGGCCTCAGAGTGGATTGACCCGAACGTCTGAGGAAGCTGGGTGCCATTTTGTTTATTTTTGTGTTGGCTCCATCTAGCGGCTGGAGTATGTTTTGTGTAGTAACACTCCTTTAAGAAACTCTTGCATTGATGGAGGATCACTTCTCAGGGTTTTTCCTGGCTCAAAATGAGGCAGAGATGGTACCATCCTGATCATGTGCACACATACACTTGTACCATGCCTTCCACTGGCTGAAGCAAACACTTACAAGCAACATATTTTAGGTGTTATAATAATTAGATGATTAAAGAAAATGACAATTATCAACTTATAGCATATTTAATTAAAAAAAGCTAACCTGTTCAACATTAAATTAATTAAATACAACATACAGTAACAGCTAATGTGTTCATTTATAGTTAACAAACAGCAAACTTGATTAACCTCTTAAATCGATAATAAGATCATCTCTGATCTCAGGTATGTGGGTGGGTATGGTGGGAAGGAATGATGTGTAAAGATCAATCGGCCACTGTTTTACAGCTTGGATTGGACTGATTGCTTAGATTGACAGGTCTTGACTTACCATGCACACAACTGAAACAGTGCTGGATCTTATTACTTTTTACTTACTATGTAATTATGTTTCTGGTTTATTGTGGCATTTACAAACGTAAGTAGTTCTTAGGTTCAGTAAAACCCTCAGATCACTTGTTCGGAGAGTTTTTTTTTTTTTTTTTTTTGGACTTTTGATAAAAAGGCTACCTTGGTTCCAAATGCCATAACTTGCTTTGAGATAACAATACAAAATGTTGCCCATATACAGTTGACATGATTGTAGTCATCATGTCAAGCATGAATAATTAACAGAATGAATAAATAAACTGCATCACTCTGTCAGCAGTGTTGTAACATAAGAGCCTCCTAACATGAGATGTACTTGTTTGCATTTTTGAGAAAATCAAGATTATGCATGGTTAGTAATTTTTAAGTCACTGAAATAAGGCCATGAAACATAATGGATTTTGTAGACTCCAGTTTTCACTCACAAAATTAACTTTTTTGGGACACTTTTTGTGTTAGAAAGGACGTATGGGATCACGCTCTTCTTCTGAGGTAAATTCACAGCATGTCTTCTACCAAAAAACGATAATGAGCTCATACGGGAAAGACTGTACCTCTCGTTGGTTTCATACGGATTACACAATCAGAGAATATTTGTTTTCCATTTAAATTGGTTCATTTAAAAGTAGGCCTGCCCCCTGATAGTCGACCAAAGGTTAGTCCATGAGAAGAGTCTTGCCTTCGTAGGACGAACGGAAACGGAACGTATCATGGTTGCTATGACAGCACGCCTCTCTTTAACAAGCGCGAGTCCCTTTAGAAGGGAATGTATGAGGTACATTTTAGGAGAGTTATAATGATGTAAAGAGAAAAGAAAATAGATTTTACAGGTGTACTTTTAGTCTAATACTTTATTTAAATTGTATATTAATATAATTATACATATTATATACTCTGCACCCATCTACTGAGGTACTTCAACTTGGGAATTAACATTACTTGCGTTTGAACATCATATTTACGGGCAAATTGGCATTATCTTTTTAAAGACATTTCCGTTGAAGCAAAGAATTGTGGGTTGTGAGTACCCACGAAGCATACACCCCATTCATCCTCCGAAATCCCGTGAAGGTCGCATTCGAAGGCTGCATTGGAAGTGTCCTACTCGCTTTTCTGAAACCAGACAGCCTCGATGACGTGCCGCGAAACACTAGTGTGCAGTGAAAGATTGTCAGGTGTGCCGTGGAAAATTATAAAATTCTACAAAATAAATAAATGCATGAATAATAATAATGATAATAATATTAATAATAATAATAATAATAATAATTTCAGGGATCCAAACTCCTCACCTTTCGGAGAAATTCGCCGTTTTGAAACCATAATCGGTCACTTTTGTGATTGTGAAGAGCAATGATTAATGTGCAAAAGTGACTGATATTTATACGCGTTAAGGGTCTTTCACATGACTCGAGTCAGTGCTGCAGAATACATTGAAGTCTATGAAGTGACGCCACTTTACACCAAAGTGTTTTTCACACACAAGTTTTTGCTTCACCAATAATGTCTTTGAGAGTACTAAGCAACAAGAAATATTTCAAAACTGTCCAAATTTGTGGAGACATTGAATGTCTCATAATTTCTTTTAATTAAATATTACCTTATCGTTTACGAATATCAGAGACCCCAGTTATTGAACTCATTTAAATTCACCAAGAAAACAATTAGACCTAAACACAAACGAGTCATTTTATTACTTTCTGCTATCAAAGCAACTGCAAGCTTTTTTCTGTCTTCCAAATACATGTTTTCAATGTTTATTGTGCACACCTCGCGCTTTTTTACGTGGCAAACTCTTTCTGCAACTCTTGTCATGTGGAGGGCAATGCGGCACTTGACGCTGGCGCTGAACAGAGCGTTGACGCCTCGACTCAACTCATGTGAAATGCGCTTTACAATGACGAAAGAACATTATTGAAACTCAACATTATTATTATTTGTCTATTATTGTGGTCTTTTCTGATAAAAGCCATGCTCAGCAGTTTAAATAGGCTACTGTAGGAAAATTATACTGTAGATCTGCTTTGTGTTTATAATTCTTATACTGAAGTCAGTAGATTTGTAGCCATGCAAGTTTTAATAAAGGAGAAGGTAAGGACGTTATTGAAACTCACTATTATTAGACTATTATTGTTGTCTTTTTGGATGATAAATAATGCTCCGACTGAAGGAAGACTATAGATCTGCTTTGTTCTTTTAATGCATAAACACTATAAAGTCTCTTGGTAGATTTCGGTCATGAATGACTCAGAATGATTCACTGACTCACTCATAGCACACAAGACGCTCATTTGTCGCCACCTAGTGACATTTCCAGAAGGGGTCACTGAACTAATCAGTTAATAAAATTGAACAAATTTGTGAAACCAAAGCAAGCCTCACCAAAATACTCTTTATTTTGCAGCTAATTCTGCACAATTGTAAACTTGAACAAACTTGAATCACTAAAATAGCTGGAATTGGTGCTTTTAGCTTATTCTTTAAAAAAAAAAAAATATCCCCAGAAAAAATGTTCGTGGACCAGTGATTGTCTTACCTTTTTCACCCCTCATGAGTTTGCATCCCTGTAATTTGTTGTGCCATTGCAAGAACAAATCTACAAATTAGAAAAGAAGCAAATTTGTTGTTTTTTCATTACCCATTTAGCGATCTTGCCACCTGTGACCTCACACAGCATTGCCTACCTATGTGACTTTATTTTTTTTATTATTTTGCATAGCCGAATTTCAAACATTACAAGTAAACACACTACGGACAGAAAACATGGACAAGTTCTTGAAAAGGAAAAATATTGACAATGGTTAGCCTATGTGGGATAGTGGTGTGCCGAAGAATTATTTAGTCGTAAAAAGTGTGCCGTGGCAGAAAAAAGGTTGGGAAACACTGGTTTAAACAGTATGTGTAATTTGACTGATGATTTGAAAGCCACCTATTGAGTCTAAATCATGCTTGAGTCTTGCAATAAAAAAGACATTGTAAAACACAAAGCATCTTTTGTGCTGCAACAATCAACAATACATATCGTTTTTCTAAAGAAATCCTCTTCATGGCAAGGTATCTTAGAGACTTTAATCCTCCAAGGTGCTCTAATGCAGGTATGCATCTGAATTCATCTTATGAATGTGAGATTACATTTTTTTTTTTTTTTAAATGTCTGAAGTCTTGTGTTGTGGCTGTGCCATTTACCAATTGAAATAAATAAATAAATAAATATCCCTGAGATTTCTCACTTGTTAATGACAGTATACTATAGATTATGTTAAATTAATAGTTCACCCAAAAAGAAAATTCATTCATCATCATTTAGCCACCCTCATGTTGTTCCAAACCCATATGACTTTCATCTGTAGAACACAAAATAAAATAATTTAATGAATGTCCTGTTGGCTAAATTCAATATAATGGGAGTATATATTGCTTAATAAAGCACCTCATAAAAGTAGTCCATGTGATAGGATAACTATGTATGATAAACAAATGTTAATTTAGGTTGTGACATGACGCCATGACTTTTGGTCACGATGCACAAGAACCAATGAGGTTTGCTGTTATCAAGGTAGCTGCCATATTGCATTTCAGCACTGTTTATAATTACTTTATTAATAATTTGATAAAAGAGTGAATAATGCCAAAAACTTGGTACAGAATACGACGCACAAATCACATGGACTAGTTTTATGACACATTTGGGTGCTTTATTAAGCATAAAAGTAAGTCTCTATCCTGCCATTATATTATATTCAGCCAACTCATTATATTATTTCCCTTAAAAAATAAAAAATAAAATAAAATAAAATAAAATGGTGACAGAATTTTTATTTTGGGGTAAACTATTCCTTAAAATTGACTTTTGGAACTGCTAGCTACCGTTAGTATTTGATTCTACAGGGTATACAAAAAGTATAGAAATTCAGCACACCCTTTTAAAAATTTCACATCTTTTGCTTTTTCTACAGTTCAAAAAGACTCAAATAAAAACCAGGTATTATCCAGAATAACTTGAGAACCTCGAGAAAAAGCGCTCAAAAGAATTTCAGTTTCTCAAATTGTTTTGCACATATTAGCAAATAGCCCATATCAACGAATTAACCTTTAAACTTAACGAAACTTGCTTTATCAACACAAGGACATTTCGAGGACACCACATAATTGACTAGGGGGCGCTATAACAAAACAAAACCAAAAATCCTCAAAAATCTGATTCAGGAGGTTTAAATTCAGCTTGCATTTCTTTGGTACAAGTGTTAACATATACAGCACAATTCTCTCTCTCTCTCTCTCTCTCTCTCTCTCTCTCTCTCTCTTTTGACAACTAAGGAATAAGGAACCATATTTGCTACAAAATATTTTTGTGCTGGTTTTCTGAAAATCTGAACTTCTGCTACCCACACTACATGCATGTAATTTTAAGGTTAGGGGTATGGAATAGGATTGTGTGTTAGTCCAGCCTCATAAGATATGATACCCTTGTTTTTTTTTTTTTTTTTTTTTTTTTGCCTTATGAGATATTCTGCCCATTTTGTAATGTAAAAAGTAGGTAAGTCAGGTTTCCAGAACACTAGTATCCACAGGTCACATGGTTTCTTATTTGTTCCTATGAAAGTTTCCACTAAATTGGCAACCCCCTGTGCCAATTTTTGTGTACCACTGTGACAACTCAATTGTACTATACTATCAGTGACTTGACTTCAGTGTTTTGCAAATAGTTTTCCATTTTGTGGAAAAATGTGTGTTTAGATTTGCATTCAGGTCATAACTAAATAAAACAGGCTGCATGACAATAGGGGAGGTTTATTGCAAGGTAGACTAGCATACAGGTGCAAGAGAATATTACATTTCTAAAATACACTACTAATAAAGCAAAATCACAATTGCAAGAGTGCTGTTATGACCATAAATCAGCATGGCTTTGATTAGCAGCAGCTGTTGCGAGTCCCAAGCAGTGATGAATGGTAAAACTGAAGCTGTTAGTTTACCTCTATTCCTTAGTTGTAGAGTGGTAGTAATCTGCTCTGAGCAATCATGGAGTGATGCTGCCTATCTGTCGTGCAATCGGAATTTCACTCATATTCAAGTGTTTTGTTGGAGAGAAAACACAGAGGACGCCAGCTTCATTCTTGTATATTTCTTGGGGAACTCTTATTTTGACACAGACTCAGAAAGCTTTCCCTCCTCTGCCATGCAGTGGCCAACCAGTATTTTTCTTATTCAACATCCGTGAAGCTGAAGCCGTCAAACTGAGACATGCTAACTTTATGCTCAAATAGATGCATGGGACAACAGCATGGAAAACATGAAGAAATTCTTTGAGTAACTTAAAAGAACAGGAAAAGTTTAGAGATGACCTCAGATGTATTAAGAGAGCGCATTCAGCTTAAAGCCTCCATCTCCAACTTGCAGATGCAAATTCAAGAGGAGCTGAAAAAATTGGGAAAAAATCAGATTCAGGATGCAATCAAACAAAACAAGGAAAAGATTGACAAGTGTAAAAACGTTTCTATAAAAATAAAAATCGTAAGAAAAGGTTCCAATTGAGAATGCATCTTGGAAGAACAGGAAGGCGACCACCTTCACTGTCTGTGAAGATAACTGCCATGAATATGTGTGACAGTTGTCAGCTATTGTTTTGTATTTTTTCTATGATCAATTGTATTCTCGGTAGGGTGCTGTTGAGCGTGTCAATGGGATACCAGGGAGGAAGTTATTTTAGGAAGCGCAAATGTGATTGCAGTCTCTCCTTTGTTGTCGGGGCATGCAGGTCATCCAAGGTCACGCTGCTGGGTGTATGACAGAGTCGCAGCTTGAGTGCTGCCTCAGCCGCAATTAATGCCGCATTTAATGACGAAGTACTAGGGCTTGTGTTTTATAGTTGTGGTGCTTGCAATTCTTACCTTAGACAGGGTTGGTGTCCCGCGTTTGAAATTTGCAAGATATTGGGAATCCATGTTTTTTTTTTTTTTTTTTTAATTTTTTTTTTGGGTACAGCAAGGATTTTTTCCTTTTTTTTTTTTCTTAAATTTTGAGTCTGAAGACCTTTTTACCCATTTATTTATTTATTTGTTTTTTTTAAACAACGTATCTCATCAACTTTTTTGCCTTCATAAGAATTGTTTCATTGATATGAAATTCTTAATTGTTGCATTTATTTTGTTATAACCCACAAGGCACTGATGATTACTGATTTATTTACTTTGGTACACTCACCTGTTGATGTTAAAAGGTAAATGTTCCTTGGCCTAGACTAATTCGCTGTGTTCAAGTTTTTTGTACTACTGAGTCATGTGATGTAATGTCTGACTGTGATCTGAATTGATTGAACAATAGAGAGAAGTTCAAACAGTATCCTTCTGTTCCTTGTGTTATTGTAAATTTATAAGAGAACTAATTGTCAATTACATTTACATAGACTGTTTTGTTAAGGATAACTGAATTTAATTTAATTACTGTGGTGGTTTTAACCCCTGGCACCCGAACCCAACCTGTTAAGGCCAACACCGCTACAAATGACTGCTGGTGGGTTTCTAATCCAAGTAAATGTGAAGTCATAAAAAACGGTTTCTGCACTGTGTGCACAAGGAAGTACCACCACAGTAAACATGTTAAATAAAACAGGAAATATGTGGTCACAAACGCAAGCATCACAATGGAATATTAAGATCTTAAAAGATAGTATGAAAAAGAACAAGAGCAGTCAAATATGTATTTGTTTATATTGAAATGTCTTGACAAAGATCTGAAAGAAATCGAGAAACAAAAGGTGAATCTGCTGTGCGATGCCTTCATGGCCATCAGGCATTTGTCTAAGATTGTACTGAAACCAGACTCTGCTTTCACTTCTCAGCATCTTGACTTCTCTTCCTCTCTCTGTTAAGAAAACTCCCAAAGTCAGAAGTTCCAAGTGTCAAATGTTAGAGTTTATTGAACATACCAACAAACCCGAGATGTCAGCTGAGATCTGACTTGCTCGGTCAAAACCCTCCAGTCTTATACAGTTTGTTATCTAGCATTACTTCATGCCTACGCCCTCTTAATATTTTTTGTATCAAATGGATTCAGCTCGCCACCATTATTTCACAGAGCCTCTGATTTAATTTTAATGGTGGAAACCTGGCTGTTAGTTCCTTTTTTAAAAAATAACCTTTTAAATTCATTTATTATGAAAGTATACATTTTTTATGAATAATACGTCATAATCTGAGCATATATAGTTACTTTGATTATTGGTTGCATCAGTCTTTTAACTTTGCGTACTTTCATGACTCACTACCATTGTTCTGTGCTTACAGCTGAGTGCACAGAGCATTCTTATAATATTAGCATTTTCAGTGTCCTCAAATGCCCTTATGATGTGCACTTTCTAATAATTCTTCTCTTGACAATGTCAAATCAGTCTCATAATCTGTGTCATTGTTGGGCATTGCTACAAATACTTCTGCAGTCTTAGTTTGTGTTTCCTTAGTAGGTCGTAGTGGCAGTGGCAATTTGATAGATTGATAATCTATTCCTCCATATGGATCCTCATAGTCTTCTGCATTTAAAGACCTTCTTTTATTAGATTTGTTTACTGGTATACCTTGAGTTGAATTAATGGAAGTGGATATCACCAAGCTCTGAGAAGTCGATTGTTTGAAACTCTCCTGGCCCTGGGGAGAAGTAAGGTTGAGAAGGCCCTGCCTGCTCTGAGTCTGGGGAGTGGTCACCGGAGAGTCGTGAGGAGTGAAGGCTGGGAGACCCTGGGTCTGGGGAAATCATTGCAGTGGGTGTACCAACATCAAGATCCATAGCAGAACATTCCTCACCCTCCAGTTCTGACCCCACTGGCTGCCGTACATCCTCCTGCAGCTGTACTTCATCTCTAGCTCCAGCATGCTCAGCTGCCCTAGAATGAGGTGTAACAGCGTCACTACTTTCTCCCTCCTGCTCTGGGCTTTCCTCTTGTTCAGTTCTTTCCCTGGTCATGGGTTTCAGGTTCTCCTTCAGCTTCAGGAGACTCTATGTCTAAATCTTTCTGATCTTCTGCTCTATCTCTCTGATCTGCTGGTCTTGGTAACCTCAACTGAGGGACCCTAGTGCAGTGATTTAAATGATACCACGTTGTACTACCTTCTACCTGTACTGCTGTTGGGGTTGCTCTCACTACTTTATAGGGTCCTTCCCTTCTGGGTTCATTCCATCTTCTCCTAAACACTCTCCACTAAACTTGGTCTCCAGGAACTATGGGACATGGTACTTCTTCGTCCTGCCTGGGCCCCCTGTTCTGTTCCTGTGAATGAATAGCTTCGTGTATAGCAGTTAATTGTCTCATGAAGGCTCTTATCTCCATCTGTAGTTGTTCTAAAGGTGGGCCTTCATAAGGACCTCTCAAGTACGGTACTGGCATGGGTCTGCCTGTTAGCATATCATGTGGTGACAGATTAGTGATTCTATTGGTCTACATGTGATAGTTCATCAATGAAAGCGGTAGTGCATCTACCCAATTGAGTTTGGTGTCACGGCAAATTTTATTGATCTTAGCTTTGAGAGTTCCATTCACTCTTTCTACCATGCCCTGAGATTGTGGATGGTAGACACACCCTAGCCTTTGTTTTATTCTCAACTGTTGTATCACTGTTTTCACTGTTCTTTGAATAAATGCTGAACCATTGTCAGAGCTAATTTGAGAAGGTAAACCAAATTCTGGAATGACCTCTCTGGTCAAAAATTTGATCACAGTTTAAGCTCCCTGGTCTGCTGATGGTACTGCCTCTACCCATCTGCTGAATCTGTCCATTATCACCAGCATATATCTTTTTCCTCTTATTGATCTTGTCATGTCCACATAATCCATTACCAGATGTTTAAATGGTCCTTCTGGCATGGGTACCCTTTCTGACATTGTTTTGGGCACAAATGTCACATTCAGCCAAATATTCGTCTACCATGGCCTGTAGGTATGGGGACCAAAATCCCTGTCTTTTTATCTTCCTTATTACCTCCCCCCTTGCTCAATGGTCAAAACCATGCGCATCAGAGATGAAAATAGTAAGGAGTGCTGTTGGAGCAATCATATGTCCTTCATGAGACCGCCATATGCCATTTACATCCCTGCTTGCACCTCTATGTTGCCATATGGTATGTTCATAAGGGCCAGCTTGCTGTTGCATTCGTGCAATTTCATCTAATTGTGGCTGAGGCTGAAGCAAAACTTATACAGGTGCCATCACTGCTACTTGGCATCCCGAAGCCTTTTTGGCATGTAAGTCTGCAGCATTATTTCCCTGAATAACAAAATCATTGCTTTTTTTATGTGCTTGACATTTGATGATAGCCAATTTCTTTGGATGCATCATGGCTGAAATAAGCTTGATTATTTGGTCACCATGTTGAATTGGTGTACCATCTGTCTTTTTGAATCCTCTTTGTTTCCAGACTGCTCCAAATAAATGGCATACTCCATGTGCATATGCAGAATCTGTATAAATATTAACAGTTTTATTTTTAGTCAGTAGACATGTCTCAGTCAATGCTTTTAATTCAGCCAATTGTGCTGAGCATGGTTGCTCACAATGCTGCAACACAATTGGAACAAAAGTTTTGTCTACTCGTTTGACAACAGCATATCCAGCATGATTTCCTAGATGGTCTCTGAAACAGGACCCATCCACAAAATAATCTGCTTCTGCCTCTTTGATTGGTATTGATTCTAAATCTGGTCTTAAATGAGTGAAAGCTAAAGAGTCTATTACGCATTCATGAGGTGTTCCTTCCCCATCCAGGGGAATGAAATTTGCTGGATTTATTGTTGTACATCGTTTTATGGTAATGTCTGGGTAAGCCAACAGTGTCGAGTGTGTCAAACATCTGGCTTGCGTTAGAATGAATCTACCTTGTTTCAACAGCTCTGTCACTTTGTGATGTGTGTAAATTATCACTGGATAGCCCATTGTCACAGTGGAAGCTTTATCATAAGCAAAATACACTGCTCCAAGTGCTTGATAACATGGCAGGTAGCCTTGTGCTACATTGTCCAATTTGGTACTATAATAAGCTGTTGGTTGTTTTTTTCTTCCACTGCAGGTTTCTTGCATTAAGACTGCTGAGGCATATCCATCTCTTCTATCTGCTACATACAGATGAAATGGTTTAGTATAGTCTGGGGTTGCTAACGCTGGAGCTGTTTGAAGCTCTTTTTTCAATGATTCAAAAGCTATCAATGCATCCGTATCCCATGGTAGTCTAGCTCGGAGATTTTGATGCCCTGTCTGTTTCATCTGTGTTCTTAAAGGCGCTATTTTAATGGCATAATTTTCTATCCAATCTGCACTAAAACCTGTCATGCCCAAAAAGGTCATCATTTGTCCCATTGTTTGTGGTTAGGGTGCTTTACTTATGCCTTCCAATTGGCTTGGTGATTTAGCTTTAGTTTTATGCGCAATGATTCATTCTAAGTATTCAACCTGTGGTAGGCAGTATTGTAGTTTCTCCTTTGTGACCTTGTAACCTCCTTCAGCTAATTTAGTAAGCACTTTGATTGAATCTTGGTGGCATTGCTCTAGTGTTTTTGAACAAATCAACAAATCATCTACATACTGTATCAGTGTGCTGTCCAATCTAAGATCTTCCAAATCAGTTTTCAAAACATGATTGAACACATGTGGTGAATGTTTAAATCCCTGGGGCATTCTGGTGTATGTATATTGTTTACCTTGATAGGTGAATGCAAAAAGGTGTCTGCTTTCCTCTGCTAGAGGGAATACTGAAAAAAGCAGAGCACAGGTCAGTAACAGTAAAATAATTGGCAGCAGGTGGAACATTAGTCAACAGCGTATGTGGATTTGGAACTTCAGTAGGCCAATCTTCTGTTACCTCATTAACTGCTCTTAAATCATGCACTAAGTGCCATTTTGACTTATCTGCCTTAATAACTGGTAATATGGGTGTTACAATGACTTAGTGTTTCAATTAAAACTCCTGCCTTATTTAATCCCTCAATTGTCTTTTTAATTCCCTCTACTGCTTCCTGTTTTAAGGGATATTGTTGTTTTCTTGGTAGTTTTACTCCTGGTTTAAGCTTGATTCTAATTGGATTAGCAGATTTTACCAGACCTACATCTGTATCATGTTGAGACCACAATTCAGCAGACACCTGTTTTTCCATTTCTGACATTAGTTCAACTGTTTTTGAATCTAATTTTTCTTTTTCTTTAGTTGTCACTACAACCATTGGAATGCCTTCATAGCAGTATAACACAGAATTTTTATGCATGTTTTATCTGCAGATTCAAAGATTAAAGGATTTTCTGTGGCTTCCCACTTTTTCTTTTCTGCTCATTTCATCATTGGCCCTAAATCTTGTGCCTGACTTCCCTTGCTTACTTACATATAAGGTAACATGTGGAACTGAATTTGGTACTTGAAACCATTGTTCAATAAAGTTGCATTTCTCAATTTGTAGTGCTGCACCTTCTGGCCCTACAATTATATATTGTGAACTCAAAGGCACTTATTGTCCTTTGGTGTCATTTAACCATTTCTTTTCAAGCTCTGGGTCCCTTTCTGAATCATATATTATGGTACAATGAAACTCAGTTTTTGGCATGCTTGGTTCACAGAGCTGTTCTTTAATGTATTTTCCCCATTTGTTTACTGTTTTTTTCTACATCCTTTCCTACATCTCCTAAACAATATATGTTTGCTTTTGGCTCTTGAGGTTCTTGGAACTTTGTGACCTACATTTGTTTGATGCCCCTGTTGTCTATATAAATGCTTTCTGGAGCGCACCAAATCGTAAATTCATTTTACATATAGCATCTCTCCCTAACAATTTGACAGGTGTTTGTTCTGAAATTAGAATGGGAATTTTCATCTCTGGGTCGTTTCCTTTTATGCTAACTGGAGCTGTCATTGGAATTAGCTGCATGAGTCCCGAGAATCCTACTGTCTTTACATATTTTCCACACTTGGGGAGGTGAGAGGCATAATTTGGATTTATACATGTAAACATAGCTCCAGTATCTAGCATGACTGGTACTGATTTGCCCTCTATTTTAACCTGCAGCATAGGTCCTTGATCAGCATCAGATGATATCATTGGAAGCTGACCCCCCCCCACCCGTAGGATCCTCTGGGCAGCCTCAGTAGCCCTGCTGTTTTCCACGGCATGGATTGAGTGGACCTGGTGCTGGATCTCGGTATTCTTGCTGCCATGGGGCATTGCTTGGACTAGGGGGTTGACTGCTTTTCCATGGATTAATAGGGCAATTTCTTCTGTTGTGTCCAGGCTGATTGCAGCCTCAACATATTATTGGTGGGCCATTAGTTCTAGGGCCACTGTTCTGTCTACCTCTTCCTCTTCCTCCCTGTTGTAGTCTGTTCCAGTTTCCTGGTTGTTCTGGTTGCACATAGATTACAAGCGGTGCTGGTGGCTGTGACGCATGTCTTGCTGGTGACATTGTGTTCTGGACAACAGGTACTGGTGCCATTGTATTCTGCATAACAGGTATAGGTGATACCAGAGAAGACTGGGCAGCAGAGACAGGCACATTCACAGAAGCCATTACCACTGATTGTTCTTTTTTCTCTTTGACTGTTGCTTGGATCTTCTTCTTTTTCCCAGTTAATTCTTCAAGCTGCAGTTGTGTTAGTTTTCTCTAGTTCTCTTTTTTGATGCTTCAATCTTAACTCATTTCTCCTGTATTGTTCTACAGCATGAGTCACATGTTCACAGAACTCTCTGTGTGATTTGGAGTTCAGTCCAACTACATCTTCCAGTTTTCCTTCACTGGGATTGGCATAGCATCCACTATAGCTGTTCTGAATAATGTAGTCGTGACTGGGTCTGTTTCTGTGTTTTTCTCCAGTGCTTGTTTCCATCTTCTTAGCTGTCTTTGAATAAATGCTGTAGGATTTTCAGTTTCACCTACTGGTTCACCTTTCAGGGATCTTGGATCCATTCGTGTTGGGTATGTCTTCCTCAATTCTCCCCACATGTCAGCACGATATCTGTCAAATGCAAATCCATTCATCTTCGTATCATCAGTTGCTCTCCTTAGATGCATATTTTTAAGGATCTCATTCATCTTTGATCCCCCTAAACATTTGGACAATAATGCTTTGATGTCGCCAATCACTAGGAGCTTCCCTGTCATTTCTTCTTCAACAACTCTGATCCATTTTCCAGCTCCCTCATGGATGTCTGTAAGGTGAGCTATCAGTCCATCAAGGTCCTGATTGGCCCATGGCACATACTGCCCTTGTGTACCATTAATTATAATTGGCAACTGTGTTTGTATGGTATATTTACTGGGGGTGTCTGGATCCATAAGATATTGTTGCTGTTCTTCACTGTATGGTTGCAGGTCGCTTGGATATCTTCTGAATTGCTGTTCATAGTCCTGCTTTTCATCAAACATATTCCTGCCTCTTGGCTGGTCATTAGGCAGTCTCAGTCTGTCTAACCATTCTTTGGAGAGATTCACGTTGTTTGGATATGCACTTGGGAGATGCATGCTTGTTGTTCTTACCAATCTTCTTTCTTGGTCTCTTGTCCAACTTGGCTTTTCTTTTGAAACATCTTCAAGGACCAGGTTACCTGTAACATATTTATATTCTCTCTTAGGGCTGGTTGAGCATGCTCTATGGCTTTCTTCTCTTCTCTTTTGCTGCTCCTTTGCTAGTTGCTCCTCTGATACCTCATGATCCAGTGCCTTTAGCTTTTTTGTTAAGTCACTCTTAGGTGTACTTCTAGCCCTTGGCCTCTCCTCCTCTTCTGTTTCTTGTTCAGAACACAGGTCTGCTTGTCTTTGTGACATTCGCTGTTCTTCTTTTTGTCTTTCTTGCATTTCCGCTAAGGCTGAGGTCACATGTTGATAGGCATTGAGGGTCTCCATACCTTCTGAAGCTATGTTGCCCATGTCTTCTCTCAGGCTTGCCCCTTCACTGTCCCTATCAGAACTGTCATCTTTGATGTCTATGTTCCCTTTTGTTTCTACAGTCCCTGATATAGTAGGCATTTGTTTCACAGATTGGTCAAGAGGTGGTGCATAGGGAGGTGGTCTCTATTTTTTCACTTTTATCATCTGCTGGTCTCTTTGTCTGTCTTGCAGCTTTTATTAATTTTATCCCATGATTTTTAAACAATTGCAACACATCCTGATCTTTTTCTCTCTTATCTTCTCTTTTTAATTCTTATTTTTTGCTTTGTGATTTTTAATCAATGCATCCATTTCTCTACACATAGCCACATCAAATGTTCCCTCTGCTGGCCATTTTGTGTTTAAGCCCTTTGTTCTTTTTTCCCATTTGTTAGACAGCTCCCTTATGATGTCTTTACATATTGGATACATTGAGCACATCTGTTCTACTGGTGTTGGTGTCATTGTTGCTTACTTTTATTATGACAGTGTATATTGTATTTTTTAACATACCTCTCTAACCCCAGCTCATGTTTACCCTTAACTAGTCTTCACCAGGCTGGTCAGACGAGGATCACTAAAAGTATCCAAACCCTGACTTCCCCTGGGCTTTTGCTGGGTGGAGGACTTGTTTTAATTGCTAACGTATTTTATTGGTCTTTCTTAAGTATTTCAGAATAGCATAGTGTTTGTTGTCTATTCAATGGTTTTACAGGTGTTTCCTCCTCTTCGTCTAACATTGGCCAATGTGAATTATTCTGCAACCAGATAATGTCTCCTCCTAGGCTAATTATGTCAAAACTCCAAAGTTCATCTGCAGCAAACCAGCGACCTGAAGCAGATACACCTCCTTGTCTGTTTCTCTGTGTGTTTCTGTCTGCTTGCTCACTGCCCCCCTTTCTTACTCGTTCTATCTGCCTCACTCAACCCCTGCCTTTTCGCTCTTGAGCTTACAATGCATACAATGCAGCCTTTACAATGCTCCCACTGTATAAGAGAGAAAGAGAGAGAAAAACAGATGCTTTTTCTTACTATAATTAATTCCTTTTTGCAACAAATGTGTTTCTTATCTGAATCATCTTACCTATAATGATTGGTGTCAAGTAATTAAAACCAATATCTCAAAATATTTTACTGCTTCAATGCTTTTCTAATTATTATTCATATTGTTTATCATTCATTTATAGCTATTAATTTAGACCTCCTATCTTTGTGTCTTTTGTAACACATTTCTCAGGAGAAAAACAATTACACAAACACATATCAACTCATTCATCCACATACAACATAGCACGGTGCAGCCAGCATAAGCACAATACAGTCAACATAAACACATCAACAATTGCAGCCAACATGCAACATCAATATAATTGATTTGTACACAACTTAACACAAGCAACACATGTATTCACAGCAACTTATTCAACACAAACATGTTTATAATCTTCAGCACATAATTTGAAATATCCAAATATCTTAACTATCACTATGCCCCTCTTGGGTGACCATGCCTCTTGCGTGCCTGCCAATTGTTGGGCCTCATGTATTCAGATAGAATACAAAGGCAGGCCTAACACAGTCGTAAAACCTAACTCAGGCCCCTCCACACACAGGTCATAAATTATACTGATAAAAATCACGCCAAAATCAAACAAAGGGAGTCCAAAACAGACTACAAATCCCATGAAGCCCTGCTCATTAAAGGATCGAACTCTCAACTCCTATTGGATGAGGCACACAACAGAACGTCCCTCAACCATGACATCATCAGGAGTAGAAATACCTCTGAAATGCTTCCGGGATTTGCTTCCAGCAACTTTGCTCGCCATGTGTAGATGCAGCTCATCGCTGCTCTCAGGTGCAGCCTCGTGGCACAAGGAAGTAACGTCCGACTTGAAACTGTGGCCATACAATTTCCCTCTCGCTGGAAGATTTGAGATTACTCTGTGTTCCACCGAACACTCTAACGGATCTGAAGGAGACCGCAGAGCAATCCGCATCTTCATCCGTTTGCCTGCAGAAGTGAAGAGAAAAGATTTCTCTTCCCTCTTCAATCAAGTCAACATCGCTGATTTCTCCACCAGCCCGCCGAGAATCAGCAGTCGTACTGCCCGCCGACAGAGCGAGGAAACGGCCTTCCGTTCGGCCTTCACCCGAGCCTCGAGGAACCGAGTCTGAGTTAAAGGACGGATGAACACACATTCTGCATCCTCATGCGATTCAAGTAAGAGGTTTACGTCTGGGCAGAGATAGAATATTATAGTGTGTTATTCTTGTGTACCCAGGGTTACTGCTTGTACAGTTTACGGACCGCCATGTCCGCTCATTATTAATACTCAGGGTATTAATTATCACAAATCTGATTTGCTGTATTGTGGTCCAACCACATTGGACTGTTGTGCATTTCCGCCATCGCGGGTAAGACCAGCAAACTGAGTTTACCCATTAAAGAATTGAAGAATGCGGGACGGTTTACGAGCCGTCCACCGCGTCTCTGAGTGATAAACTAACAGCTGCTTTCATTCCCACGATCGCGAAATCGGCTTTGGGGCCATCACTTAATTCTCTCTCTCTCTCACTCGTATTAACCACACACACACACACACACACACACACACGACCCCTCACAAACATTTCGGACACATTTTTGGATAGTAGATAGCTTTGTGATAAAGCTCAGCTTTGTCCCTAAGCTATCGTACCAGCGGATACACGCGGTAACTGGTAGACGCCATTGACTGGTTTCTCTCCGCCCACATTCGCGGCCATATTCTCTGGCCGGAAGTCTCGCGTGACATACTCTCCATGAGAGTCACATCCGCCATTTTGTGCGCGTCCCTCCTTACACACACACCCTCATGTGTTATAGGATTATTTTGATTTCCATATCTAATCATATCACTGTTTAATTTGTAGTTGTAAGTCGGAAGTTTATTGACTGCATTGTATTAATTATGAATTGGTATTACTGCATAAATAAACTTTGTTATATTACAAAGAGAAGTGTTTTGGTTTGTTTTGCATACACCTGTGTCATGCTGACGGGATGTCAGTGCTCGGATTCAAGCCTTCATTCATTGTTTTTTTTCCCGAAAATCGATATTCTACAGATGTCGATTTTCCTAAGAAAACAATCTAATATTGAGACTGTTATACTATCTGGTTATTAGTCCCTGATTCCAGGGTGGTGCCCCGTCAATGTCAATCCTTATTAATATTCTATTGATTTTTGATAACTGATAATCATCTTTGATGATTGTTGAATTTGAATGATCAATAAGCTAGTGTTAATTTTAATTCATGTTTCATCAATGTTAATGATTAGTGATTATCTTTGATAATTGTTGATTTAAAGGATTAAAAAAGCTAACATTGATTCTCATCAATGTTCTATTGATTTTAATAATTAATAATTATCTTTGATAATTATTAATTATTGCTAATAACCAAACCCGCTCCTAAATGTAGCGCACTACATTTACTGGAGACCCATATGAGGTTTTAATGAGTTAGATTCAATTAATTAATTTAAATATTAATTAATAACTAAAGAAATAATTATTAATTGTTTCTGATAGTAACACTGATCTAAACAACCAGTAAGCCCTACACAATTCAGCCTAAAATGTAGCGCTATTTTGAGAACAAGGCCAACCATCCAATGTGGGCTCCCTGTGTCTCAGCCAGGTCAAAGGCCAACCATCTATGTGGGCTCCTTATCATCTACTGGTGTCGCTGCACCTTGCGGTATCCGCAGGTTTTCTAACACTGCCAATTCAGCCCACCTCCAGTCTCCTGGGGTGCGGTATCCGTAGGTTTTTCAAACTTGCCTATTCAGCCCTCTCAATATTGCTATCTTGACAAGCAGTGCCAACCATCAAAGTGGGATCACTACTTCTCTACCAGCTCAGGGGCCTCTGTCTCTGCAGGCCCCCCTTTGTCGCTGGAGCTCCACTGAGAGTGGTATCCGCAAAGTTTGTGCACTTCAACTTATTTACAAGACATATTTACATTTGCATGCATAGTTTTTGAAACCTGGAACCCAGTTCTCTATTTCATCCAATTAGTCATTTAATTCAGGTCGAGACTGGAAAGGCCTTGTTTAGAGTTACCACCTGGGCCAAACCTTGCAACAGACTGCACAAAAACACCATTCAAGCAAAATGCTTACCTCAGGTTTTTTGGCGCCAGTGAGTCTGTTCAGTCAGTGCAAGGAAGCCCACAGCAGTTCCACCTGGCCCGGTGCCAGTCCCTTCGTGGTCACCAATTTTATGTTGTGGAGCGTGGAAAACATTTCTTCCCCTCTCTGTAAGAAAACTCTCAAAGTCAGAAGTTCCAAGTGTCAAATGTTAGAGTTTATTGAACATACCAACAAACCCGAGATGTCAGCTGAGATCTGACTTGCTCGGTCAAAACCCTCCTGTCTTATACAGTTTGTTATCTAGCATTACTTCATGTCTACGCCCTCTTAATATTTTTTGTATCAAATGGATTCAGCTTGCCACCATTATTTCACAGAGCCTCTGACTTCATTTTAATGGTGGAAACCTGGCTGTTAGTTCCTTTTTTTAAAAATAACCTTTTAAATTCATTTGTTATGAAAGTATACATTTTTTATGAATAATACGTCATAATCTGAGCATATATAGTTTTGATTATTGGTTGCATCAATCTTTTAACTTTGCATACTTTAATGACTCAGTACCATTGTTCTGTGCTTACAGCTGAGTGCACAGAGCATTCTTGTAACATCAGCACTTTCAGTGTCCTCAAATGCCCTTTCCTACGTCACACACAGTCCAGGCTTTCTATGTTAGTTATTTTCTATAATCTAGTACATTTAATATAAAAATCAACTATACGTGTAGATTCATCCACATAACTGTTCCGAAGGTGTATTCCTCCACAAAACAAACTCCAGTCACTAGGCGGAACCAGTATAAAAAGAAACAAAAAAGGTGCCCAGTTTCCTCGGACAGACAAGTGAATGTTCAATGAGTCAGGCCCACTTGGCTGTTACATGAGTGGAACAGATGCCCTAATCATTCCACTGTTTTGCAAGAAATATTCCACAGAACAAACTGCAACCAATAGGAGACATAAGCACAAAGAACATGCAGAATCATCCACAAACTGTCCCGAAGCAGTGTTATTCCACAAAACAAACTCCAGCCGCTAGGTGGAACCAGCACAAAAAGAAACAAAAAAGGTGCCCAGCTTCCTCGGACAGTCAAGTGAATGTTCAATGTGTCAGGCCCACTCGGCTGCAAAGAGAGTATCACACAATAACCTACTCATTCCATTGACTTTATGAAGGACATCGCTTGCTGTGGGCATGTAAATATTTTGCAGCCATCCTTAGCATCTATTCTCAATTTGGCTGGGAACATCAGTACAAAAGTGACCTTCCGGTGATGTAAGAGTTTCTTGCATTCCTTGAATCGATCACGTTTCTCTCTTGTCGAATTCACCAGTCATTCTCCGATGACTCCAGATAATCGATCCGTTTCTCAAAATCCAACGCTCTTGTAACCATCTTAGTGAATTTCGTCTCCATGGCAGTGACTGATTGACGTATTATACAGCAAGATCCTCCAAGTCAGCTACGACCTTCACCAGCATTGCCGACATGTTCAACAGCTGACGCTGAATCTCTTCCACTGTACCGTCCAAACTGAGTCCCCGGTCTGCGATCCTGTCAGGGGTATCAGCTTGAGCACGTAAGTGTCTTTTAATGTCTCCAGAGACCGAGGATTTTGAATTCTGAGCGCGTTACCGCGAAGACCTAGCACGTGTGGAGGCTTCACGCTATTCTCTGCGGCATCCATGCACAACTCACCATATGCCCCACCGAGAGCGAGAACCATATTATAGTGACCACTAGGAGGTTAACCCAACGTGACTCTACCCACCCTAGCAACCGGGCCAGTTGGTTGCTTAGGAAGCCTGGCTGGAGTCACTGTTTTGGTGATGGTTAAGATTTGGTGTGCTTCTGTCGTAATTAAAATGTGCCTTACATAGGCTGAAAAATACTTTATTTCCATTACAAACCCATCTGGTCTTGTTTTGTACATCAAATAGTGCTAAGAGCTCCTTTCTCCATTATTTTATCTCTGACAGGGAAGAGATTATTTTATTTACTGAGATAACAACCTCCGCGGCTCTATCACAGGAGAAAGCGTAATGGTCAACTAGTGTGTTACGACAGTACCGCCCATAGCCGGGATGGATTATGGTCCTACAAGGCATCAGCTTCCTGGAGACCCCCTCAGTCCACTGCCTTAACATAAGCACCATGCATGGGATGGAATTTTAAATGAATCTATCAGTTCCATGAACGCTGCGTTTTTGTGTTGCATTTTTATTGCGTTTTGTATTGCATTATGTGAAACTCCAACTGTTTTAATGAGCTGCAGTGCGGACCACAGTCAGAGTTTCTCCTGAAGAGCACATGAAGATTAACTGTGTCTGAAGTGCTCCAAAGCGCATTCTGCCTTAAGTGGTTCATGCCATTTTCACTGAAAAATATAAGCAACGATTTTGACAGTGAGCACAAAGTGCTTTAATTTAACATTCCCGCAATGGCAAATGTTAGTGCAGGTTAATAAAGTCCATGCAGTGTTAAAGATATGCAGTTGACAGGGGAGGAGACTCCTGCTTACTCTATTTCTGTGGAGATGACAGAATGAAGAACATATTTTCAAACAGTATCTCAAAGGTCTTCCTTCATGCAAAATGGTTTTATAAGAAAACCTTAAAATAACGTGTGAAAGTGCAAAAAAAAAGTGTAAATGTATAGTTGACCAAGCCTAAGTTTATCAAAAAGAGAACAATATTAATTTGTAACAAGGTAAAAGGGAAAGGAGGAGGCGAGAACCAGCTTAACAACATAAATAATAATTTAATGATTAACTTAAACAAAAAGACAAACACAAACACATGCCAGGAAGCTGCCCGTAAGTCTCTCTCTCTGGAACTGCCACCTCCGGTCGCCTTTATCCCTCTCGAGGGCTTGATTAGCCTGATTAGGGGCCGGGTGTGCAGCATCACAACCCGGCCCCGCCCTCCTCCCTGTCACACTCCTCCCTCCTTTCCTTCAGGCTGGTGAGTCCCCAGCATGACGTACATCCCCCCCGGGGGCGTCTCATCCCCACCTCTTCGGACCAGGGAGGGTGACAAGGGGAGGGGAAAAAAACAACAACAAAAAAAAAACGAGAGGGAAAGGCCAACACGGAGCGACAGCGGGAGAGAGAGAGAAAAAAAATGTACTCGCCGGTTCTCCGATACCCCATAGCCTGGTCTTCAGCCACTCCTCCACTCTCTAGTGGATGACAGCCACGCCTCCCTGGGTGTATCGGTGGCAGTCCACTGGCCCCTGGTGGACAGAACTCCCCACTGCGTTTTCGGTGGATGGAAGGGGTCTCCCCCTCCCCGCTCGCGGTCAGCAGTCCTCTTGACCCCGCCGCGTTTTAGTGGCTGGTAGGGGTCTCCTCTGCCCCTGGCAGTGACCCTGACAGCTCCAGGCGGTCGGCTAGGAGCCCCTCCTCCCCTTGCGGTCGGTGGCCGTTCCTCTGCTCTCAGGCGGCTGGGCTCCTCCGTCCCCTGGCATATGGCCGCGGCTGCTCCATTGGGGTGGATGGTAGTGGTGAGGACTCTACTACAACACATCCGTCCTCCTTCCCGGGTTGCGGCACCAGTATAACGAAGTAAAGGGAAAGGAGGAGGTGAGAACCAGCTTAACAACATAAATAATAATTTAATGATTAACTTAGGAGCAGTTTACACGACAACGTTTTCAACTAAAAACTGAAAACTTTTTATACGTTTTGGCTGTTCGTTTACACGTCAACGGCATTTTGGGGCCTGAAAAGGCAAACTTTTGAAAACGGGTTTCAAAGTGCACCTTTTTGAAAACGATGCCGTTATCGTCTCCGTGTAAACATACAAAAATGCGAATTTGTGAAAATGATGACATCATGCGCACGCATATTACGTGTTCAGTCTATAAGCATGCACGCGAGTACTTCAAAACAACGTGCGAGACATTCAAAACTACAATGGCAGACTACAGGACTGTGTTTGTGCTGCTCAAGACTTTGAGTTTATTGACGCTTCTCCAGCAAACTTATTGTAGTAATAAAGCAACCTCATCGTTCGTCCAGACAAAACTGCTTGATGCTTTCCCCAACTTCATTGTTTGTATTCACCGCTCTGTGGAAGAATGCTTATGTGCGCAGGCGCGTAGTGTTTCTTTACAAAGTGACATCGCCAACTACTGGCCTGGCATGCATAATACAGCGTTTTTAGTCGTTTTTGCAGATCCGTGTAAATGGGGATCGTTTTGACAACATTGTCGTCTGTACGCGAAACTTTTAAAAAATGCAAAGGAAAAACTTTTCCGTTTTTAGTACATCGTTGTCATGTAAACGTACCCTTAAACAAAAAGACAAACACAAACACATGCCGGACATGATGGGGATGAAATAAAACCGATAACAATGAAAGCACATAAACACTGTACATGAACAACAGCACAATAAGCACAAAATGTCAAAAACAGATTTTAGCATACAACTGTCTCTTAAAAAACCTTTCAGGAACCTTTTGTAAAGTAAGTGCCCCTTTTGATATAATAAATGGATCGCAACATTTGTGATCCATTTATTATATACAGGTGCATCTCAATAAATTAGAATGTCGTGGAAAAGTTCATTTATTTCAGTAATTCAACTCAAATTGTGAAACTCGTGTATTAAATAAATTCAATGCACACAGACTGAAGTAGTTTAAGTCTTTGGTTCTTTTAATTGTGAGGATTTTGGCTCACATTTAACAAAAACCCACCATTTTTTATTTTAATTTGTGCAAGGGAAAGCTGATAACTAACAAATGCACTCAAACTTTAACAAATGGCCACTACTTATTTTTCTCTTGCAGAACACTTGTCATGCATTGAGAAATCAAAATTTCCTTGATCTTTTGACATATAAGAGGTCATAGTACTATAAAAACATACTGTAAGTTTCAGAACTCAAAACGTATTCATTAGTCCAAAAAAAGGATTTATTGAAAAAAATATTCCTAAATGACTCGTTCCCTGTCTGTCACTCACTCGATGTTGTGTCGATGTAGTGACACTAGGGGTTCGATCTTGAGAGCCTTTGCTTAAAATAGAAAAGGCCAATGAAAATTGGCGAGTGCAATTTGCATGCCACTCTCCGCCCCGGACATATGGGTATAAAAGGAGATGGCGTGCATCACTCATTCAGATTTTTTCTTCAGAGCCGAATGCATGTGTGTTCATCCTCTCACTCTTTGCTACACTGCTGGATTCTTACGCCGCATATCAGCTGTCACCCTCACACGGTTGAGTGCTGTGTTTTTCCTGGGCGCTTCAGCAGCCTGAGTCTGCAGGTGCTAAAAGAGTATATTAGAAAGAGTATATTTCCTTCTAAAAGAGCTCGTGCAAATGCTTGGCGTCTTTTTAAAGATGTACTTCCGCATTTGCGTTACTGGATGTGGCCATTATCTCTCCCCTCCGGATAGCCATGAAATATTCCTTGAGTGTCTGGGGCGCCAGCACGACGAGGCAGCTTTCATGGAAGGGTTATGTTCTCATTGCGAGAACATGCCCATGAGAATGTTGCATTCTGGTCCCCAACCCGATCCGTCCTGGGCTGATGCTCAGCCGGCCGGGTCGGCAACCACCACAGGCGATCTGGATGTGGACATGGGAGCGTTTCCGCCGGCTCAGCCCCCGCGGACCTCCCATTTCCCAGCACGCTCGTTCTGTCCGGACGAGCTGTCGATTGATGCAGGCGGTCTGTCTCAAGGCAGGTTTAATGTGTCGTTCATTGCTCGTGACGAGGATGAGCTTTCGGTCGCAGCATTGGAGGGTGGGCTTCTGCTATCGGAAGCAGACGAATCTTCTGAGACACTGAGATGGCAGCCGCACTTGCCCGGGCGGCTGCGAACATAGGGCTGAAGTGGAACCCTCCACCCTGCCCTGAGCAGGTGGAGGGTTCTGGGCTCGGAGCGACTCACGGCCACGCCCTGCCCCGGTGCCTTTCTTCCCGGAAGTGGACTATGCAAATACGTGTTTCCCCCACTGAGCCTACTTGCACAGACCCTGTGCAAGGTCAGGGAGGATGAGGAGCAGGTCATCCTAGTAGCATCCTACTGGCCCACCCAGACGTGGTTCTCGGATCTCATACTCCTCACAACAGCCCTCCCCTGGCAAATTCCCCTGAGGAAGGACGGGGCACCATCTGGCACCTGCAACCAGACCTCTGGAATCTCCACGTCTGGCCCCTGTATGGGACGTGGAAGACCTAAGTGGCCTACCACCCGCGGTGGTAGACACGATCACTCAGGCTAGGGCTCCCTCTACGAGGCACCTGTATGCCTTGAAGTGGTGTCTGTTCGCTAAGTGGTGTTCTTCCCGATGCAAAGACCCCCAGAGATGTGCAGTCAGATCAGTGCTTTCCTTCCTACAGGAGAGGCTGGAGGGTCGGCTGTTCCCCTCCACCCTGAAGGTGTATGTAGCTGCCATTTCGGCTCATCACGATGCAGTAGATGGTAAGTATTTGGGGAAGCACGACTTGATCATCAGGTTCCTGAGAGGTGCCAGGAGGTTGAATCCCTCCAGACTGCACCTCATCCCCTCGTGGGACCACTCTGTAGTCCTTCGGGGTGTACAGGGAGCTCCCTTTGAGCCCTTGGAGTCAGCTGAGCTTAAGGCACTCTCTTTGAAGACTGCCTTCCTGACTGTGCTCACTTACATCAAAAGGGTAGGGGACCTGCAGATGTTCTCTGTCAGGGATCATGCCTGGAGTTCGGTCCGGGTTACACTCCCGTGATCCTGAGACCCCGACCGGGCTATGTGCTCAAGGTTCCCACGACCCCTTTTAGGGATCAGGTGGTGAACCTGCAAGCACTGCCCCAGGAGGAGGCAGACCCAGCCTTGGCGTTGCTGTGTCCGGTGCGAGCTTTACACATCTATTTGGATCTCACGCAGAGCCTTAGGAGCTCAGAGCAGCTCTTTGTTTGCTTTGGTGGACAGCGGAAAGGAAGCGCTGTTTCCAAACAGAGGATCGCCCACTGGGTCATTGACGCCATTGCGATGGCTTATCAGGCTCAGGACATGCCACCCCCTGCGGGGTTACAAGCCCACTCCACCAGGAGTGTGGCGGCCTCCTGGGCCCTGGCCAGTGGCACCTCTTTGGCAGACATCTGCTGAGCAGCAGGCTGGGAAACACCCAACACCTTTGCGAGGTTCTACAATCTCCGGGTTGAGCCGGTCTCATCCCGTGTATAAGGGCACGAGCAGGTAAGTTCCGGGACAAACTGGCCAGGTGTACCGCTTACGCATAGCGCCTTTCCCCTCCTTTGAGGTGAAAACATGTGCTCTTGACACCCAGTCGTGTTCACTGACTGTGATCCCTGGATGACTTTTCTCCTTAGCCCTCTGGCCCAATATGTGTGCTAATGAGCCCCTGTGCTGAGGTAGGTGCTCCACATATGCTGGTTCCCCGAAGGCGACCTCATGTGATATCTTCCACAAAATTGTTTCCCTGACGGCAAACTGCATCTTTCTTGGGCAGAGGCCCTCTGCCCCGGTCGCCATGCTCTGTAGAGACTCCTCCCCCTTCGGGTAGGACCTACCATGGGACCTCTCCACATGACATACATCCGACAAGACTCGGTAAGACTATGTGATGTATTCCACTCAGAATACCCCCCCACCTTTTGGACGGGGTGTGGTCTCCACGGTGTCTTCTCCTTGGGAGGGACACCCCCCGATGCAAACACTTATGGCTCCCAGTCAGTTAACAAGTTCCACTCTTTTGGGGGAGAAAAGAGAGGGAAAAGAGGCCTTGGCTGGGCTAGCCAGTCCCTATAGTTGGGCAGCCGACTTGTTCCTAATGGACCGTTTGACGCTCATAAGAGCGTTGGGGGAGGTTACGTGACGGCCTGGTGCGCTGGCTATGGGGCACACAGCAGTCTGCCCGTCACACACCGCCAGTTCACGTAACACAGTTCAGCTAGTTGTGGCGTTTTGTATAGGGACCCCTAGTGTCACTACATTGACACAACGATGTAGGCATGAGGACTGCAGATGTGGCCTGGGCAATAAATTGCAATGTCTGTACTGTGAGACACCTAAGACAGCGCTACAGGGAGACAGGAAGGACAGCTGATCATCCTCGCAGTGGCAGACCACATGTAACAACACCAGCACAGGATCGGTACATCCGAATATCACACCTACGGGACAGGTACAGGATGGCAACAACAACTGCCCAAGTTACACCAGGAAAGCATAATCCCTCCATCAGTGCTCAGCCTGTCCGCAATAGGCTGAGAGAGGCTGGACTGAGGGCTTGTAGGCCTGTTGTAAGGCAGGTCCTTACCAGAACACAACGTTGCCTATGGGCACAAACCCACCTTCGCTGGACCAGACAGGACTGGCAAAAAGTGCTCTTCACTGACGAGTCACGGTTTTGTCTCACAAGGGGTGATGGTCGGACTTATGTTTATCATCGAAGGAATGAGCGTAACTCTGGAGCGGGATCGATTTGGAGGTGGAGGGTCTGTCATGGTCTGGGGCGGTGTGTCACAGCATCATTGGACTGAGCTTGTTGTCACTGCAGGCAATCTAAATGCTGTGTGTTACAGGGAAGACATCCTCCTCCCTCATGTGGTACCCTTCCGGCAGGCTCATCCTGACATATCAATGTGAATACTATACTCAAAGTCATTCAAAAAAGAAGTACCAATGCAATACCTATGCAATAATAGAATTGATAATAATTAAGGAATGAAATCTAGTCTCTTTCTACACCAGAGTATTTTGGTAATTGAACAGGAAAAACAATTCTATCAGGAAGACTCGCAGACTTGAGTGAAATTTAAGATGACATTTATTTGATGAATATAAAACAGAAATGTAATGTCTCTCTTTGGCTCTTCTACTGGCAGTAGTAGCTGTCCAGTACTATACCTCGAAGAGCGGCAGTAGTAGCTGCTCCGATGTGAAAGGAGTGCCCCAAGAGGACATGAGGGGAGAGACCACAATGTCTTAGGGTGTGGTGAGGTGGTTTCTGAACCAGTAGCACAACATGGGGGATGGAGTGATGAATAGGGGAGGAAATTTGAGATGTCTAGTATGAAAGCAAAAGGAAATGAACACGCACACTGGGAGATCAGAATGGAAAATAGAGGAGTACTGTGTGATTGGCAGGAGGAGGAATAGTGGGCCCAGGCAGAGTTATAGGAAGTGTGGACCGGGCAAGCCCTTTCTGCATGAGAGTTGGAGCAGAATTTAAATGGGGTAGTAAGGAGGGGCTTAATCCAGCAGGAGGTCTGAGAAGGGTGGCAGGGAATTTTTTTTTTTTTTTTTGCTGGCAGGGGGGCATGGTCTGTGGAACTCCTGGAAGTGTCACGAGAGAGGGAGTCAGCGATTACATTGAAAAATCCAGGAATGTGTCTGGCTGAGATAATGAAGTCGCAGAGCATTTCCTGCAATGTCAGACATCTCATAAGGGACATGATGGCTAGAGGAGGACCGGCCTTTATTGATTATAGTGACGACTGCGGAATTGTCACAAAACTATGACATGTTTGCATGTCCAAAAGGAACCCCATATAATGCTGGACATGACGATGGGATTTAATTTCAAAGAGAGCAGATGAGGAATTGTAGGAAGCTATATTGAAAAAAATGATCCTAGAAAATATCCCCTGAATTCTATGGAGGGAGCCACGTCCGTGAAAAGGGACATGTCGTCCGGAGATTTTAAAAAAAAAATTGTTTTTTTTTTGTGAAAAGGAAATGCCATTCCAGTGATTTAATACTGTAGCTGTGACCAGAAGAGGAGGTCCGAGTGGCAGCCATCATCAATTGATATGTAGGAGAGGTTGTCTATGGAATGGGCTAGTGTGAGGAGGTGGGAAATGAAGGAGCGGCCTTGAGGAATGATGCACATGGCAAAATTGAGGTGGCCTAATAGGGAAAGGAGATCGCGTTATGAGACTCAAACTGGCCAGAGAATGACGTGCAAATAGACCTGATCCTGTCGAGTTTCTTTAGGCAGGGAAGCTTGCATGTCAAATTAAATCAATCAAATCACTTTTATTGTCACACAACCATATACACAAGTGCAATAGTGTGTGAAATTATTGATTGCAGTTCCGAGCAACATAGCAGTTGTGACAGTGATTAGACATATACCAATCTGCAATAAACATCAAATTTACACAACACAATTTAAAATCTAATATACACATAATTACACACAACACAACATACAAATAATATCATACAATGTACATTATACAATACACACAATATAGAATACACATTATACAATAAAAGAAAATAGTATATATATAGTATATATAAAATGTACAGTAGGTTGTATTGTACTGTATTGACATTCAGGCTGTCGGTTGATAGTCAGCTGCCAGTGTGTTGTTAAAAGAATATAATTTATGACAGTCCAGTGTGAGATAATAAGATTAATAAAGTGCAGTGCTGATGTATATTGATCGTGAGAGATCAAGAGTTCAAAAGTCTGATTGCTTGGGGGAAGAAGCTGTCATGAAGTTGGCTGGTGCGGGTCCTGATGCTGCGATACCGCCTGCCTGATGGTAGCAGTGAGAGCAGCCCAGTCTCTGATGATCCTCCGAGCTTTTTTCACACACCGCCTGGTATATATGTCCTGGAGGGAGGGAAGCTCACCTCCGATGATGTGTCTGGCAATTCGCACCACCCTTTGCAGGGTTTTGTGGTTGTGGGCAGTGCTATTGCCGTACCAGGCGGAGATGCAGTCAGTCAGGATGCTATCTACAGTGCAGGTGTAGAACCATGTGAGGATGTGGCGGTTCATTCCAAACTTCCTCAGCCATCTCAGGAAGAAGAGGCACTGATGAGCTTCTTCACAATGACTTCAGTGTGGATGGACCATTTGAGTTCCTCAGTGATGTGGACACCCAGGAACTTGAAGCTGCTGACTCTCTCCACTGGTGCTCCATTGATGGTGATGGGGCTGTGTTCTCTTTCTCTTCTCCTGAAGTCCACCACAAGCTCCTTTGTCTTACTGACATTGAGGGAGAGCCAGTTGTGCTCCTGACACCAGCATGTCAGAGTGTGCACCTCCTCTCTGTAGACTGTTTCATCATTGTCAGTGATCAGACCAGACCGTCGTATCATCAGCAAACTTAATGATGGCATTGGAGCTATGTGTTGCCACACAGTCATGTGTGTACAGGGAATACAGGAGTGGGCTAAGAACAGCCCTGCGGGGCTCCAGTGATGAGGGTCAGTGATGAGGAGATGTTACTGCCCATTCTAATCACCTGAAATTCGAGACGTGGTGGGGCCCATCCACTTGAGATGGGAACACCCAACTTGTGAAATAGCTCAATAGAACTTCTGAACATAGGGGTGGGGCAGTGGTGTGATCGATGAGCAGGAAATCGTCGAGCAGGTGTAGTACGAAGGGGAGTTTAATGTGATTGAGAAGGATCCAGTATAGGCCTTTTGATAGAGAATTACCATGTGAGGGCTACTTCTGCACCCAAGAGTGAGTCGGGACAGCAAAGTAAAATTGTGACTGTCATGGAAATTTAGAGGGCCAGTCGGCGCGAATGGGCATGATTTTAAAAGCGTCTTTGATATCTGCCTTTTTATATTATATATATATATATATATATATATATATATATATATATTTTTTTTTTTTTTTTTTTTGCCCGTAAAACTAGCAGACCATGCATGCTCCATGACATGCAGCCCTGCTGCGAGAACACCTATCCGGCACAGTGATGTCCAGAGGAATGAATCCTGCTGCTGACGAGAGCTGCCTTGAATATATACATATATATATATATATGTATGCACACCTTCGTACATTGAGTGGAGCAAAATGAAAACATTGATAACTTTGCATTGCAATAAGGCATTTGGAAACATAGTTGAAGAAATAACAAAAGCATTTGGAGGGAGCTATGACTTACCAGCAGGAACAGAAATTAAGAGTTGCAAGATGAATTTAGTGAGCTTGATTCGACACAGGTTTTATCCAATGATTGCTAAACCTGCTTACTTGCTACTAAATGTAACGTCCCCGACCATGTGCATTAAGTGAACAGCATCATACTGAAATGCATTGATACTTATAGTAATGTAGTTAGGCTGACATGACTGTTAAACTCATGAGCTTTGAAATTTTGAACATTGATGAAGCTCCAATGCTTGAAGATCCCCGTGGATTGGAACATGGTCCGACCAAAGATGAAAGTGAATTATTTATGAAGACATACAATACAAAATTACTGCACTTAATAATGCCTGAATGAGTAATAAAACATAAATATGCCGTGAAAAAGGAATTACCCTCTGTATGACCTAATCATATAGGCGATATGCATTGCGCTGGTAATTAAATTATATGATGAATAAGAGAATGCAGTGTGGAGCCTACCGCTAGGTGTCAGAGGCGCACAGCAACAGTGGTGCTTCCGATGAGAACGTGGAAGTATGTATAGAGTAAGAAAACAATGCATTTTCGAAGTGGCATTAATGCACCCTTGAAGGCGCTCGGGTAGGGAACACCACTTGAAAAGTTAATTATTTCACTAAGCACCCTTTCACGAGACTTTGGTGAAGACTATATTAAACTGCGATGCCATGCTCCCTCAGAGTGCCCACATCATAAGCTCTGTCTTTCCTAGTGAGAAGGGCATAGGGATGATACCTTGTATTGGAAAGCACCCGCTACATGATTTAGAGAAAAGAGCGACCAACAAAACAGGGATATCTTACTGAATGGAGTGATGGGACCCCGTACAATGAGCACTGTACATCATGACATGCCTGAATAATGATCTTAATTCCCCGATGGGGAACACTCGGGCATGCAACATGGTGAATGACATGCGAGTGAACCTGACGAGTTACCCTCATGTGATCACGCTGTGAACGCGTGGTTGCCTGCCATTACAATGAGAGTGAATGCACTGTTGACATGAAATATTGCCTTTTGATATTGATGCAGATGTGTTATGATGAACAGACAGCGTAGGCAACAGAAGGCATAGACCCATGACTAAATCTGAATGCATTTGATGGATATGATAAGAACTTGGCTTATTTCTGATGGAGATCAGCTGCTGCCTGAGCCGATGATTTTGACAGACTTGGCGAGGAGCGCACTCCTTCCGAGCCGGGTCGTGCATTCCGATTGAGGATGCGGTGGCTCGACTGAGGGAGATCTCCTAAGTGAATGAGATATGGATGAAGATCTGGGTTTGATGCGGGCAGAAGTTGAGATGAAGAGACGGCGTCGTTGGGAAGGAAAGGCGGGCTTCCAGAGATGTTCTGTGCACTGATTATCCTGTGGCCTGCAGAGGTCAGAACATGTCTATTATGATTCCGAAAGTGCGCGATCCCACTGAAAATCCAGAAATTTGCAGACGTGTGTTGCAGCGAGGACTGCTGATTCTGGATAAAAGGTAAGGAGCAGTGAATAAGTCCGTGTCCATAGCTGGATGTTGCTAGTTGGAGAGCGAAATGGACTCGACATTGGACAGTGCTATAGAATGATGTTGCTGTGTTAGCACACTGAAACAGAAATATGATAGATTGTGAGCAAACTTATAAAGCAATGGCTTACATGTGATTGGCTAGGAGTTACCTAGCTAATGGTGCAATGATATACAGCTGCTAGTCTTCCTGCTAGAACTAGGCTGCGCTTACATTTCTGGGCTCTCCAAATTAACAGGTAAAATCTGGACCCAGTCACACTTAAATATACTGTATGTAATGAATGTTTAAAGCAAAATTCCTTTAATTTATATTTGCAACAAACATTAAACAGTTTCTTTGTTTCCTTTTTTCCATACCAATTTCAATATACAACACAGGAATTTGGCAATACACAATACACTGCAACAACTACAGGGTCAATATATATTGGAGAGTAGCCTATCCAGCATTCATGACAGGACAATAATGACAGACACAAACAAGATAGGAAATAAACCCACAAACACATAATGGTAAGGTACAGTAAATGGTAATGTAACTTGAATAATGAACTTTATTAATGAGACAAATTAAAAAAAAATACCCAAAAGCATAAGAGCAACAATAGGGAAATTTTCTGATGCAAATAGAGAAGAGAATAAAGTATTCACAATGGAATTCATATACACTAACTGTATATACAACTAACAATAGATACTATAACAGTTTACTTTTCTTTAGGATATCTTTGAATTTTTGTACTGTCAGAGAACAACCAATTCCTCAGTGTCGCCCTGCGACAATGTGTTGATTACACAACATGTCTTTATTGTCCAGTATTAGATGCCGGGGGCATTTGATGTTGCAGTGGTGTTTGTATTGGGTGTTATTACTGCAGTGTA